>NW_027150556.1:1200000-1530000 GCF_001643675.1 Monocercomonoides exilis | reverse complement strand
GAATACTTTAGAATTTTTAGTGGATAATTTTGATTATTTTTTTTTTAAAAGCTATTCATAGGTTATTTAATTTTTTTGTTGATACTTGTTTCATTGATACTCAATTTCTTTTATTATTATACCTGTCACAGAATAAAAAAGTTATGATTTTCAAACGGTTTTTTGTTTTGAATAATTTTATAAAGGTTTACATAAATCGAATCACAAGAAGGTTTTTTCCTTTGCTTTTTCGACTGTTGATTAAATGTGTATGACACAAAAATTAAAATTAAATTTTTTGTTGAAGTAATAAGAGGAAACAGTTGTTTCTTTTGTCTTTTACGAATTTTTGACCAATTGAACTTTGTTTTCATTTTCTTTAATAATTTCAAAATTTTTTATTTGGATTTTATATAAACTCTTTCTACATTGACAAATCATATTTTTAATTACGACCATCTTTTTAACATATACGCTTATGTTAGCAACTGATAGCCAAACAGGAAGACTGTTTGACTGGCTTAATGCGGCTGGCCTTTCAAAATACTTTCCATCATTTGCTTCTCAGGGAATCAACGAAGAATCTTTTCTTCGATTGACGGTGCAAGATTATGGTAGATTTAATATTGTTGCAATTCACGAAAGGAAAGCTCTCTTTCAACTCATTCAACTTTTAAAATCACAACAACAACCCATTTCATCCTCATCAACTCCTCCACCCTCTACCTCTTATCAAGTTTCACCGCCTCAACATTCAATTCCTACAATTTCTCGTTTTGACGCAGCAAATCCATACATGCCACATCGAGATGATGGGCGTCGAACTGGGGACTCATCATTTGGACAACCAAGCTCTCAACGTGGTTCAGCTTCTGACGAACCAAACTTTGCGTCTGGATGCCGTATACGTGTGGTCGTTCGAAAGAGACCAATGAACAAGAAGGAACTACAAAAGAAAGAAGTTGACATTATTACTGTTGACTCAGCTGCACAAGTGTCAGTTCATGAACCAAAAATTAAAGTTGACTTAACAAAATATATCGAACGCCATCTGTTCCGCTTCGATCAAGTTTTTGATGAAGATTCAACGAACGAGGAGATTTATCGATGCACAGCACAGCCAATGGTTGAATCTGTTTTTAGAGGAGGAAAAGCGACATGCTTCGCATATGGGCAGACTGTTTGAAACACCTTTTATTATTTCTATTTTATTTACTCTTAATTATTTATATATATTTTATTTATTTATTTTCGTTAATTTAGGGTTCAGGAAAAACATACACCATGATGGGAGACGGGAAAAATGGAATGTATGGAATAGCAGGACAAGACATCTTTTCAATGCTCAAACTACCCCAATACAAGAACATGCACGCAACGGTTGCCTTCTATGAAATATATGGCTCAAAGCTGTTTGATCTGTTAGCCGGCAGAAAAAAACTCACACCTTTGGAAGATGCCAAGCAGAATGTGGTGATCCAAGGGCTGAGGGAGATTAAAGCGACGTGTGTGGACGATCTGATGGGGGCAGTGGAAGCGGGGACACGAGCACGCTCCACAGGAACAACATCAGCCAATGCCGACTCATCAAGATCACACGCCATTCTGCAGATTGCAATCAAGCAGAATCGGACTGACGAGCTAGTGGGCAAGTTCTCGTTCATCGACTTGGCTGGCTCAGAGAGAGGGGCAGACACGATGCACGCAGACAGACAGACACGACTCGAAGGAGCAGAAATCAACAAATCTCTTCTGGCATTGAAAGAGTGTATTAGAGCAATGGATCTGCAGCACGGCCACTTACCTTTCAGAGGGTCGAAGCTGACGATGGTGCTGAAGGACTCCTTTGTGGGTGATGCATCGACTGTGATGATTGCAAATATCTCACCAAACAGTGGGTCGTGTGAGAACACACTGAACACACTGCGATATGCCTTTCGGGTGAAGGAGCTGAAACATGGCGATGCACCTGCACTTTATCCACCAATTGGCCAGGGAATGGG
The DNA here is from genome assembly GCF_001643675.1 of Monocercomonoides exilis. NCBI lineage: Eukaryota > Preaxostyla > Oxymonadida > Polymastigidae > Monocercomonoides > Monocercomonoides exilis. The sequence continues at coordinate 1,528,018 of NW_027150556.1, read as the reverse complement.
AAGATTGACACCAAGCATGGACTTTGACGATGATCAAGGTGGGCCATCATCATCGTCTTCCTCTTCTTCCTCTTCCTCTTCATCATCATCATCATCTTCTTCTTCTTCTTCTTCAAGCAGCGGGGGATCTCTTCCTTCACAGGCTGTGCGCAAGCAGCAGCAGCGTTCACGAGCAAGCGGGGCATATGGCTCGCGAAGTGTGGCGAAGCTGAAGCCGCCAAAGCCGAGGCCGGAGTGGAAAGGAGTGCTGGACGATACAAAAGATGAAGAATCGAATGCGATTGACGACAATGCCAAAGAAGGAGACGACGAGTTGAGCGGGCTGGATGAAGAGAGGCTGGTGAGGGGCATTGCGGGGAGAGGGAGCAAAGACTACGGGGTTGACGAGAAGGTGATAGACGAGTCTGTTGATGGGGCGAAGAGGAAAAGAGGAGGAGGAGGGGCAGGAGATGATACGAATGACAGCGACGATGCAGACGATGCGAATGATGAGCAGGATGAGCTGGCGAGAACACACGAGGCGCTGATTTCAGTCATTTTGCAGGAGGAAGAGGATCTGATAACGGCTCATAGACAACAAGTGGATGAAATGATGGAGTTAGTTAGAGTGGTTTGAAATATCAATTTGTTTTTGTTTCTTGTTAGTAACATGTAATATTTATTTTTTTTTCTCTCAGGACATGACTCTTTTAAATGCAGTTGATGCGCCTGGATCATCAATTGATGAATATGTCAGCAAATTGGGGTCACTTCTTGAAAGCAAATTGAAAATTATTACTGACTTGAGAGATAGATTGAAGAAGTTCGATCAACAGCTTAAAAAAGAAGAAACCATGAGCAAATCTTTCAAGAAAATGTAAACATTGCAATGTTCGATATCTTTGGTTTTCCATATCACGTCTATTTCTATTTACACGTCATCTCACATTCTTTGAAAGAAAATTAGTTATATTAAGGGAATCAAATACCTATTTCGCTATACTCATTATTTCAGTCTATTTTGAGTAATAATTGTTCAAAGATTATCTGGGAAGTTCTTTCAACTTAGTTTAAAACAAGAAAATTTCTCCGCGGAGAATGCTGGAATAAAGATAATTAATATATTATGGGAACTCATAATTTAAACTTATCTTAAGCATATCATTAAAGCATTAAATACCAATGACAATTACAGTGAAGATAATCCAATCGTGTAACTCGGATATTAGAAAAGTGAAGCTCGATGATACCACAACTTTTGAGGAACTAATTGGAAAACTCTTAGTTTTGTTCAATATTCCTGACCCAGAGAATATTATCTTATTCTATATTGATGAAGAAGGTGATGCAGTTACAATTGGCTCTGATGGTGATATTCAAATGGCATTTGAATCAATTAAAACCGGAGAAATTCCAAAGTGGTTTGTTGATACAAAACATAAAATTACAAAAGAAATAATCAATTTGGAGCAAAAAGATGAGAAGGAGGAATGCAGTTGCTGCAATTCTGAAACTAAATGTGCAAGTCCGAAGAAAGATAAAGATTCTCAAGCAACACAATCTTCTAGTTCAAGACAGCATCGAATCGTGGATGATTACAACAAGGCTAAGTTTAACGAAAGAGAATTGCATGGACGTCCTGAAGTGCTAATGGATTTGTCATTTGTTTGTCCCATGCTTGAGCGAATTTTTTCTTCCGTTGGCTCTGGAATGCAATCTCATCTTCCATGCGAAAACAGAAACTGTTTTCCATTTCTAAACATGATTAAGTCTTTTATGGAAATTCCTCCAAATGAAAGAACACACAGAGGATGCATGCCCCGGACCCATTACGGATGTGATAGATTTATGCCTCAGTTTATGGGAAAAAGAGATTTCTGCCATCATGAAAGAATGCCCCAAAATATCAATTGCAGCAATTTTCCGTTTGGACAATTTTTAAAAGATATCACGAAAAATTGTGCGTCACAACAACAAAAATGTGGTGCTGCAAAATCTGAGACTAATACTTCATCGGCACAATTTCCATTTCCTTTTGGAAGCGATAATTCAATGAACATTGGGGAACTTATTCAAAATGTTATTAAAATGTTTGCACCGATGTTCAGCGGAATGAACTCTTCATCTGCTCCATTTGCTCCTTCATCATCATCGTCGTCGTCATCTTCAAAAGAAGAGAAAAAAGATGCACAAGCGGAAAGCAGATCATCATCCGCTTCTTCATCATCTTCATCATCATCATCGTCTTCATCATCATCATCTGAAGTGCCTCATGCAATTGATGGATCGTACATGTTAGGCATTTTAAACCGTATTGAAGGACTTTTGCCTCCGAATCTTATTGAGCCATTTCGGCAGTTTGTGTCTGGACTGTCTCCGCAATCACTTGAAGGATTGGCTACTCTTTTGGATCAGCTGAAAATGTTTAATCCATTTGGAACAGACTGCCCCAATCAGCCAAACATGTTCAATTTCCTTGGTCAGCTTTTTGGGGGGCAAAGAGAAAGGCAAAATGACAACAAGGAAAAATGTTGTTCAGAAGAAAAGATGCAAAATGAAAAGAAAGAAGAAACAGAGAAACCAGAGCAAACAGAGGAATCGAAGCAAATGGGAGAGTTACATGGGGCTATGTCCACAGACTTCGAGGAAGAAAAAGAAGAGAAAAGTGACTTGAAAGAAGAAAAATCAGAATGTGAAAAGGAAGAGAAGAAAGAACAAGAAAGCCAATCTTCGCAGAGCAGCCAAGGGCAGCAGCCTCCTCTTCCTCCATTTATGAATATGATGAATGGAGTGTTTCAACAGATGTTCCAATCTCAGCAGCAACAACAGTCTTCATCTTCATCGTCAACTCAACCGCCTGCCCCTCAGCTTCCATTTAACTTGCTTCAGATGATTCCAACATTCCTGCAATCAATGTTTCCTCCACAACCATATTCGACTCCTTCCACTTCTTCGTCTTCTTCATCATCTTCCTCATCGACCTCAAATACTTCGAGCAACGAATCAGCAAGCCAGTCAGCACAACCTGCAGTGGACGAAGCAGAAGAAGTAGCAAAGCAAATGCAACACGAAGCAGCTGATGCAACATCTTCCACTCAGTCAGAATCTACTGTTGATAGTGAGTCAAAGGTAACCGGTAGTGAAGAAGAAAAGAAGAATACCCAGCAACCATCCTCGACCACAAGTGGAAAGCCGTTTTCTTTCTTTGATCCTGTTTCACATTAAAATATATATTACAAAGTAATTTATTTTAAGTAGCATTGTTAGTTTTGCTATGAAATGTTTTATTTTGTCTTTTGGCTCTTTTGTTTTTAAAAATTTTTAATTATTTTTATTTATTAGTTTATTATCAACCAATCGCCTTTTCTTTTGTTAAATTACAAAAAATTGATTTTCGGAAATCTTGAAATGTTTCATTTTTGTACATGGAATGGTTAAGGTGTTTTAAACAAAAGTGATTTTCCACATACAATTTTGGGTTGAAACGAAAATGAATAAAACAAAAAACAAACAAAATATTGAAGTGTGTCTAAAACATAAGACAATAAAGCTTCACATTTAGAAGTGGAGAGACGATAGAATAGACGCAACAAGCGATCTGATTTTTTCGTGCTGATCTGAGGAATGAGAAGAAAGAATGCTTCTGATTTGCTCTGGCTGGATAGAACGAAGATCTTTTGCTGAAACAAAATTAATGAAAAAAATGTCAAATTTCATTTAAATGAAAGAATCAATCAGAAAAAAAAAACAAACTGTGTTTAACAATTGCATCTATTGCACCTAGTGCATTGATGCGCACTGGAACAGAAGGTGCATCAAGAAGTGAAAGAAGTTGCTGGATAATTTCTAGGTGAGATTCGCACATTGATCCTTTGGGGGAAAAAAATGAAGTTAAACAAATGCCAAAAAGGATATAAAAAGCTTGGCTGAACAAACGTGATAACAGAACTGCTGAAATACAGTGAGTGGATGCATACAGTACCCCGGGATCGGTGTCAGACAAATGGCGCAATGCCACCATAAGCACTGATTCAGTTCGTGCATCACGAGCTAAATGGATAATATGCATGTTAACAATGACCATTCATTGAATAAAGAAGATATATTGCAATAAGAAAGTTAAAAAAGAAATAAATGAAAAAAAAACATACAGGCTTGTGCAGCAAAAGCTAATGTTTCCAAGGCAAGCGCAGGGTGTTCATCTGCAACTTGTATCAACGACCGAGTGTTTGAAGCAACCAAAGTGCTGAATGAAGAGAGATATTCAGAAGCATCTTTCATTGCTGAAACAGCAGAAGAACACAATTTGAGATCAGATAATGCACTGGAAAGTGTGCGATAAGCCATTTTAACATATTTCCCAATGGCTTTTGCTGCAATTGCCCCACGCAACACCACTAGCGCAACTGGAGCCTGTTCAGAATCATGAAGAATGATGGGACAGCAATATGGCACAGCAACCGAAAGAGAAGAAAGCGGGTGTGTGGCGAGAAGAGAAAGGAAAGAAAGGGCAGATGGGCGGAGTGGAGCAGACGAGGGAGGAAGGCAAACGTAAACGGTTGAAGAAGAAGAAGATGATGATGAAGTGGCGTTAGCATTGGACGAACGTGAAGATGTTGATTGATCAGAAGAGCGCACAGCTGAAAAAGAAGAAGCTGTAGGCGTTCTTGGAGTAAGAACGGTGGCGGACTTTCTACCTGCTTGTTTATTTCTGTCGTCTCCATCTCCAGTCTTTCTGATTTCAATGCCAAGACAATCGCACAGAAGCTTCATCAGCTGCGGCTTTTCGTTGAATACAGCAACACTTTCAGGTGAGGAGCACAGATTCTCCAAGCAACGCAGCAGCGAAGTTGTGAAAGCAGCATCGGAAGGCGTGATGTGGGGAGCAAGCAGAGATGCAAATCCCTTGTTATTCATCTCGTCTCTGATGTTTGAGTCAAGGCAGAGATTGCCACAAAGGCGAACAGCACTCTTCAGCACCTCGAAGTCGTACGAGCGAAGAAATGGAAATGATTCAGATAAACCCTTCTGTTGTGATTTCTGATGTTGCATTGTTGTTGAAGAATTTGATTTTAAATCTCTGTTTGGTTGAGGATTGCTAGCACCTGAAGAAGCTCTCCCCTTTTCGTTCGGAGAAAGCGATAATTTTGTAATTTCTCCGTTGTTTTGAATCGAAAGTATTGTCGACAGTATACTTAGTCCACCATTTGCAACTATTTCAGTCTTCAGAACGGGAGTAACCGAAAGATTTGATAAGCATGACAGAACAGCACGCACTGCAGGCAAAAAGAGTGAGCTTGCCAAGTTGAGAAGATATTTCAGAACATTCTGCGAGTGGATCTGTAGTCGTATTTCTGCATCGACTGCAAGAACAGAAATACACCTGATCTCTTCTGTCAGCAGCGACGAAACAGAAAGCATCAGCTGAGAAGGCTGCGGAGATATATTTGCCACCAGCGGTGCGTAATATGCAGTGTGCGAAAGAAGCAGAAGCAGACCGTCAAGTTCAGCCAGTTCCGCCTTTCCGATGATTGAGAAGCAAAACGGACGGATTGTCTGTGCAACAGCTGTGCGGACAACTGGAGACTGGTGATAAGCAAGCAACGTGAGGAGATATGACAGAAGCTCCTCTTCGATGAAGAACTGAAGAATTTGCGTACTTCTCATTGATCGAGGTGTCTGAATGGATGCAGATGAGCGGATGGATGATGTTGAGCGGGCAGTCAGCGGAGGTGTAGAAGCAGATGGGGTGGCTGGCACAGCCTCAACTTGGTTTGAAGCAGACGATGGGCAATTGGAAGAGGAGGAGTACAGTGTCATGAACAGCCTGATCAAGTACAGTGCATCCAAAAGAGATTCAATTGCAGCTGGGTCTAATTCTTCATCTGGAACAAAGCCCCCAACAAGACGATATTCTTCCAGCATCTTCTGCTTCTTTATGTCAGCCTCGCTTGAAGCATCTGTTTTCTCTGGGATGGCAATAATTTCTGGATCTTCCTCTTCACTTTCTTCCTCTTCATCCGCTTCTTCAGCATCTTCGTTTTCATCATCCTCTTCTCCTGCCTTTTCATTCGCATCTTCATTTCCATCCATATCTCCATCATTATTCCAATACCCTCCATCTTTCTTTCCTTTCCCATTCTTTTTCTTATCTCCTTTCTTCTTTTTCTTTGGAACAGCAAACTTCAATTGTGTTTTGTTCAATGGCTCTGGTGGAGGTTCCACAGTGCACGACAAAGTGCCTCCTTCCACAGTTGTTGGAGTAGATGGCGCAGCTCCAGCGAGTGTGGTGAACAAAAATGCAGAGGTGGCAGGGGCAGCGATGATGCTTGAAGATCTCCGCTCTTTGGCAAAGGAAGCATTTTGTGCGGAATCGCCAAATGAAGAAGAAGATGGTGATGGATCTGTTAGAGAACTTGCAGATACACCGGCGGGAGCTGAAGCAGAATTCATTGGAGAAGTCGAAGGATAAGGCGATGAAAGAGGATAACGTGGGGCTGATGACACGTTGCTGACTGAATGTGAAGGTGAAGTGGGTGCTGTTGATGAAGGAGAGAAAGATGGAATTTCAACCGAAAGGCCGCGATTTGAGTGAGTAGACGAGAATGATGAAGCATTTCTGGTGTTTTGTTGTGCAGATAACGATGGATCTTCAGTTGAATTTCCGTCACTTGCATTGAGCGTTGCATTCTCTCCCATTTGTGGCAACTGCTGATATGAGTTGAGCTGCTTGCTGAACAAAGACTGAGAACTATCTGCTCCTGTTGCTGTGGGTGTAATCGAATAGAACGGCTGAAGTGTCTGTGACTGGATTGAAGGGCTGGATTCAGAGGATGATGCATGGAACATGTCTGAGTCGTTGTCTTCTTGCTCATTGTCTCTCAAGTTGTCTTGTTTGGTTCGGCTGGAGATCATTCCATTTTCATCATCGTTTTCATTTCCATCATCACCATCCTCCTCCTCGTAATCATCAACTAGCACGACAAGCCTTCTCAGCCTCGTTCGGCTGGTTTCTCCATCTCCATCCTCTTCATCATCATCATATGCGCTTTGCCCTCTTTCTGCACCATTCTGCCCTGCTCCGTTTTGTGCCATAACTGCCTCAGCCTCTTCTGCACATTCGTCTGCAGCAGCCGCCACACACTCAACCAGCATGCCCAAAATGCCTGCCATTCGCATCTCGTCTGCTGCGCTGGCATCGCCAATCATCCATCTCAGCAACCGAAGGGCTTTGGCTCTCAGCCCCACAAACGGTGCTGATGCGCAGTTGATCAACATCGGCAGTCCGCCCATTCCAGAAATGCTGTGTGCGTCGAAGGAGCTGCATTGTGCTTCACTCAGAAGAGCATCTAAGGCAGACTCCATCTGACCCAGCGCTTTCTTTGTGATTCTCTTGGGAATAATCGAAGAGCCATCAGAAGCAGATGATGAAGCAGATCCAGAGACACTCGAACGAATCAACGATGATTGGACCAAGTTGTTGGAAAAGACAGACGAATGAGCCGAAAGCGAAGAGATAGCTCGCAATATCTCTCTTTCTGAACTCTCTGGAGATTTTGTTGATGCAATTTTCTGCAAAGGAGTAACTGTTGGTTGTAAAGATCTGAGTTGAATTGAAGTTGACGCAGATATAGGTGAACCAGAAGTGCCTGATGAAGATGAAGATGATGCAACTGCGTATGAGGAGGATGAGGAGGGTGAAGATGAAGAGAAAACAGATGAAGATGGCACAGAAGCAGAAGCAGCTGCAAAGCTAAGTGCGTAATTAGGCTGATTCTGAGAAACAGACGACTGAGCAATCTGAGTGGAAGCAGATAAGCCAGAAGAACGAGGAAATGAAGTGGAGCCAGAAACTGAAGTGGAGATTGGAGCCTGTGTCGATGATGGTGAAAAAGAAGAGGAAGAGAAAGAATTTCTCGGGGATGCGGGTGTCTGTGGGCCCTGTGGCGTGAAGAGAGGAGATTGAGGGGTGGAAGCATAGCGAGCTGAAAGAGGCGTTGCAGACTGTTCAGATGGATGGCCGAATGAACGCGATGCATCGATCGAAATGGAAGTGCGTGGGGCAGTCGCTGATCGATTTGTTGAAGGCGTTGGAACGTTGGCGTACGATTTCCGTGATTCTGTAGAAAATGAGTTTAAATTCTGTTTTCTGGAAGAAGGAGACAATTGAAGTGAAGAGCGGGTGAGCCGACGCTGCGAGCGAGAGAAAGAAGAAGGAGAGGAAGGAACAGGCTGCCGAGTGTGCTTCATGAAGTAGTGGGGATCGAAGGAAGAATTGATGATGGAAGGCTGACGAGAAGATGTTGTTGATGAAATTGTTGAGTTGAGAGAGGTTTTTGAGGCAAAAGACTGACTCAAACGCGCCTGGCGATCCTCTGCGAATGAAGTAGGTGTTCTTTGACCGCTCCTGGAAAGCCCTCCAGCAGGAGAACGCGGGCCAGACGAAGAAATGGACCACGACCGGCGTGATCTCGGTGTAAGCCGAGGAGAATGTGCAGAAAAAGTTGAGGATGGCGAAAATGCAGATGATGGTGACAAAGTCATTTTGAATCTGTTTCCATTTTCTGATTGGTTCACTATTTGACTTTGATTTTGTCCTTTGCGCTTTGAGAGCTTTGATGGCCTTTGCTCATCTGAATGCAAATCAGCCAAAAATTCATTCATCGCATCGGCTTCAGAGAACACATTACCAGAAGTTGATCGGCTATGAGAACTCTTTTCTTTATCTTTGCGTTCAGGTGAAAGCGTAAGAGCTTTGGTTCTTTCATCAATTAATGTATTTGACATCATCACTTCGTCGGCAGTTTTCTATATTGGTCAAAAATCATTAAAAAAATGTGAAAAGCATTTCATATTTCAAAAATTCGAAATTCAGAAATATTGGATTAATCAACAATGATATAATGAACAATCATCAAATGACATCAAACTGATATTTCTTCTTGCCGTTTTGAAGATTGCTTGAGGGCGTTCATAAGAAGATGAATTTGATTCTCATATTCATTTATTTGATATTTCAAATGTTTGTTCTCTTCTTCAACAACTTGCTTTTCTAAAATCACTTTTTCATATTGCTGTTGCACTTTGCTCCCCAGTTCAACCATCTGGGAAATTACATCTTCTAACTCTTTCTAAATGAAGAAAAATAAATATATTATATAAATCAATTTATTTGTAAGGTAATTTCTCAATATCACACCTTTTCCTGAATATGCATTTCTTGCATCTTTTTAACTTGCCCTAATAAGTATTGAATCCTCTACAAAATTTTTTGGTCAGAAAAATGCATTTTGACATTAGTATTCAGAGATAAAAGTTTGAATACCTCTTCTTTCTCTTTGACAGTGACCTCTATTGCTGAAGGAAGTGAACTCTTGAAATTAAATTTGTTTTTATCAACAATAACATTTCACCAAGTGAAATAAAAAAAATTTAAAAAAAATGTATCGTTCAAATTCTTAAAATTAATTCTTTTTGCAGACAGTTAAATTTTGTGAAGTTTTAATAGACCCTTCAGAAGCCGTTTCGCTCATATCTGATATCAGCTTGTACGAAGATAAAAAAATTCAGAAAAAAATTGGACAAATGATCTTTATCCCTTTACAAATTAATAACGAACACACACGAATTGGAAAATTTTCGAAAAAAATTCTCAAAAATCAGATTGAGAGAAGAAGAAATATAAATTTACGAAGTGAGTAATAAAAATCTCATCACAACCTTAAGTGAAGTGAGATTTCAGCCGAATTCCTTGAATGCGCATTCATTATTACAAATTTCAAACTCATTTGTGCATGTATGCGTATTTGTCCTTCTCTTTTGCCTGCACTGGCGCTGGCAAGCATCATTTCCAACACATTTTTCGTGGAAACACCAATCAAACCAAGAATCGCTTGCATCAAGGCATTTTTGTCTTTGATTCTGAAAATCAAAATTATAAAAAAAAAATAAAGAGCAATCAGAAAAATTCAAAGGGGGAAAAAATGATGGCAAAAAAAAGATTTGAAGAGTAAATGAAAGAAAAAGATAAGTCCAAACCTCACAGTTAATGCCGCACTGATCAACCCACTTCAGTTTCGTGTTTGACTCACAGTCTTCGAATGCTCTTGTGGAGAGAGTGTGGCAGTCTCTTCTTTGAGTCATGCAGGTTGAGACACATGTCGATGAAGGCACACTTGACGAAGGAAGCTGACAGCGCAGCTCACATTGCTCGAAGGACAGCTGGCACTGGTCAAAGGAGCGCTGGAGAGACGTCTGGAGGGGTTGATGGGGAAAAGGGTTTTCAAATGAAATTGTTGAATGAAAAAAAAAAAAAAAAAAGAAGAAGAAGAAGAAGAAAAGAAAAAAATAAAAAGAAAGAAAGAGAAAGAGAAAGAATAGAAGAAGATGATGAATTCAGTATTGAATATAATAAAAAAAACAAACTTTGCATTTTTCAATGTCAGCTTCGTATGAGCCAGTGCATACTTCTTTGCACTGATCTGCAATGTCTCTCACATTCGCCTCACACAAACGACGATTCCTCTGTGAAAAAAAATAGAAAGAGAAGGAGAAAGAGAAAGTGGGAAATAGAAATATATTATGTGAATTTAGATTTTTTTTTTTTTTTTAAGAAAAAAAAGGATTTTCCATAAAAAGAAAATTAGATTAAAAAAAAAGCAGGAAATAATATCAAAATGTTTATGGGTGAATGAATTTCATACCAAACAGCCAACGTCTGTTTGCCTGCCGCGCTGCTTCTCCACATTGCAGGCATCGAGTTCTTTGTCACACTCCAACAGGCCTTGTTGTTTAGCCTTCTGAAAAGCATCATTGGAGAAATGAATGTTGAAAGAACAAAAGAATTATAGCCATACGAAATGATTATAAGAATTAAATGAAAATGATGAAAAACTCAAAAACAATTAAAAATGAATAGAAAATGCCAAAATAAACGAATTCAATCAAATCCTGCTTTTTCTTCTTCTTCTTCTCCTTCTCCTTCTCCTTCTCATCTTCTATTGTCACAATAGACACACATCACAGTCAGCAAAGCAGACGCCTGTGCTGTCTGCCTCGCACTCACTTTCGCATTGGATGTAGCCATTCCGGCACGAATCCTTCTGCATTCGATAGTTGTTCTTGCATTTGGCCTGTGGAAATTTTAGTGAAAAAAGCATAGGACAATCAAAGGGATATTTAAAAACATCGCATAATAAAGAGGAAATTCAATAAGAAAATAGAAAATTTGAAGAATGATCGAATAAACGATAAAGAACTCTAAACAAACCTCACATTGTGAAGCTCCTTTGCAGTTTGTGAGACATTTCTGCAGCTCAATCTCAGCAGACGCATAGCAATCTTCTGTAAAATCCTGTAATGAACAAGACATTCAAACGCATACATTGAGAAAAGCATTCAATTTTTTATTAAAAATATAATAATAATAATAATAATAATCAACTTAAAAATCTCTCTTTTGCCATTTCCACAAACCAAGCAATCATTCTGACATGTTCCGAATGTCCTCTGGCAGTTGTTTGAAATGCATGCATCGAATGCATCTCGACAGTCAGCGTTGGCTTCGCGCCACATTCGGCTGCACTCTCTCTCAGCCAGCGTGGCAGAGGCAGTGGGCTGCTGGGGCTGAAGTGATGGTGGATAGAGAGAGGGAGAAGTGGAAGAAGAGGAAGAAGAAGAGGAAGTTGAAGAAGATGCAATTGATCGGCTTTGAACAGAGTAGCGGCAGATGTCGTAGTTCTCTGAGGCATCTGATAAGCATTTCTTGTTTGTTTGAACAAGAGGGAAAAAAAAAAGGAAATTTAAATGAGGAAAAAGAAAAAAAAATGAAGGCAAAACAAACTTGTTTTTGTTTTTCGCATTCGATTGTGCAAGTGTCGTCAGACGAAGCAGAACAGTACAATTCACAGTCGCTGAATTGCTGCCTATTGTTCAATTAGCAATTCAATTGGAAAAAGAAAGAATGAATGAAATAATATGAGCAAATTAAACAAATAATGAATTTTCATTCATTGCAATGAAACCAAGCAAAACGAATTATAACTTCACAAAACGAAATTCTTTTCTTTCATTCATCACATAGGAGCATGCCTGTATTCTGACTTGCACGCCAGCCGCTCGTCAGAGCACTGTGCAGCACATTGTGTTCCAGACACTGTCAATGTGGATACACCGCATCTGGAAAGACAGTCTTCCCTTTCGTGCTCGCACACCTCAAAGCCATCCTCCATCTCGGTGAGGCAGTTGTCCTTGCACGATGGACGACTAATAGCAGAGCAATCAGAAAAGCGATGACAAATAACATCACAAATGTTTGAAATGCAAATGAATATAATTTTATCAAATGAGAATTGGATATAAAAATTTATTTATCTTTCGACAAATAGTTCCTGAAACCTTCCTTCACATTGCTTAACACAAGCATCTGAACAATCTCGAGCAGAAGATTCGCAAGTTCTCTTTTCAATTTGACATTTCCTTTTTTGAAAAGGAATTATTAATTAATTGGCGAAAATATTTCATTTTGACAATTACAAAATGATAATACATTTGATTTTTTGTGGTTAATAAAATGAATGTTTTTTTAAATAACAATAAAAAAAAAAAAAAAAAAAAAGCATACCTTTCGCAGCTTTGATCACCAACAAGGCATTGATGTCTGCATTCTTCTGTTGAAAAATCGCAATCGTCAAGCATCGACTGAAGTGAAAAGGCACAATCCTCAATGCATTGAGATGAATAAGCTCCAATGCATGATGCTTCGCATTCCTAAAAATACATAATATGATGTAATTATCGAATGAGAAAAGGCACAGACTCGAAATGTTTTTTGGCAAGGACGTCTGCATGCACGAAGTTGTTGACTACATTGAGTTTGAGAAGCTTTGGGATTTATTACGCATGATTCGTATGTTGACTGACATGTGTCAAAGCAAATTTCATTCTGATTCTGTATAAGAGGCAAAAAAAATTTTTTTTACGGAATTTTTCGAAAAACAAAAATTCAAATAAATTATTAAAAAACCATGCATGTCGAAGCGCATGATTGAAGCATTCGATCTCTCTTTTGGATTCGTGATGCAAGCACTTCGTTCTGTTGAGATAAAAAAGTTGGATCACATTGACAGTAGAAATTCGGTATTATTATCCCTATAACACCGATAAGCATAAATATTAGCAAATGAGAACGAGAGGCATTCATCTTACAGCATGAAGGCCTCAATAAACTTTCCAGGAATAAGTATAATATTGAAATTTTAGAAAAGTTTCATGTTTCTACAGTCACATCATTTTTATATGGGATAGGTCTCAAATAAAAAGTCTTTTTTGAATCCTCAAAAAGCAACACTTTTTATAATTTTTTGTTGTAAAAATGCAAAACTTAAATTAAACATGTACAAGCCCTCCTAACGTTTCGTTATTTAATATTTAAAAAAAAAGATAAGATGTGATTAAAAAAATAACTTTAATAAAATATGAATTTAGATATAAAATGGCAGCTGTGAAAAGAAACATAAAGAATGAAAGAACATCTCTCAAGAAAAAAGTGGACAATCCGATTTCTTGAAAAGCTATTCTTCATTATGCCTAAAATTCTCTTCACTCGCATTTACCGAGCGAGATCCAAGATTTAAGCAATTTGAACTGGAGCCTTAGCGCAAATAATTTCTCTCTTGTTTTCATTGTTGCAATGAATTTCGAGATCATATTTGCCAGTTGGGGTATATGATGGGATCGGGATGGTAAGATTCTTTCCATAGTTTCCTGGTTGAAGTGGGCATCCAAGGGCCTTGCACATATCAAAGTTCATTCTGTAAATTGGAATTTTAACCTTCTTGACGATCAATTGGCATTGAGCAGTTGTGAGCTGTTTTGTTGCTGCGAACTCAACCGAGGCCTGGCAATCCTGACCGTGAACCGGTGGCTCTGGATCGATTTTAATGCTAACAAGATGCATCGATCCGGCTCCATTCAAGCAATCAACAACATTAATGGATTGGGTGCAGGCGAATAAAGCTAAGAGAATTCCGAACATGATTTACAATTTTTGATCTACTGTACCCTTTCTACGAATGTTAATGATCCCAGTATTTGATGTTCTGATAATTTATGTTATGGTTATTTGTTTCATATTTTTTTCTGAAAAAACATTGAAAAACCATTGTTTCAAAAAATATTTTAAATGATTGTGTGTTAATCAATCAATGTTTCGAGGAAAAAATGTTCATAAACTTAAATACGAATTTATTAATGGTGTTAATTATTTTCTTTACACCTGAAATCACCGCAATAAAAAAACTCAAAAATGTAAATGATTGAAATGATAGATTATTGATAAATTGGCTTCGAACAAAAACAAAATGAGGAGGTGTTACAATTTTTTCTACAAATAAAATATAAATATTGTTAATCTTTATAAAAGAAAGATTGAATTTTGTTCGGTTACATAAATAAGCGATATTTGTGTCAGTTAACGTACAAAGAAAGAAAGTAATATCAGAAAATGTATCAGAAAAAGCAAACAGAAGAAAAAGCAAGACATATCAATAAAGTGAATGAATACTAAAGCCAAAATATTCAGAATATATGTATTTTCTTTTTTTTTAAAAAAAAGGTTATAAAAGAAATAGAACAGAACCACTAGGAAATCCGAGTGAATTCAACACGTTCTATCTAAACGAAACAAAAATGCAATGAATTGATGGGAAATTAACGTTTCTCAGCACATTTCAATCAATCCAACATATCAACAAACTCAGGGCGACCGTATAACAACAAAGATTGAGGAAGAGAAAGAGAAAGATAAAGAGAAAGAGAAAGAGAAAGAGAAAGAGAAAGAGAAAGAGAAAGAGAAAGAGAAAGATGTGTGTACAAAATGTGAAGTAATTCCATTGCCCAATCAAACGAAGAGCTTCAACAAATTCGCGAAACTGAAAAAATAAAAAAATAAAAAATAAAAATAAAAAAAAGAATGAAAGATAATAAATTGAAATTTCAAATGAACTTAAACTGCAAATAAAGTTAAATAATAACCACAAAAATAAAAATAATGAAAATAATCATAGAAATAAATATGACGGTGTCCGAATGCATAAGCATAATGTTTGACGACTCGCGGCAAATGCGGAATTACCACACAACACAGCAACAAGCCTACAGACATCACAAGGAGATTCAGCGATGCGAAGTGAAGGCGATGCGAGATGATTTGAAATGAAATGACATGAGATGAAATGACATGTAATGACATGTAATAATATGAAGTGAAATGAACTGAAAGACAGATAGAGAAAGAAAGAAAGTAAGAAAGAAATTCAAATGGAAAGAGAGCAGTTCAGATAGACTATTCTAACTGTTCTTCCTTCTTGTTCAGTGCCACTCAGGATCAAGTGATGCAACTATCGCTCCCTTGTCTTCTGAAGGCACGTAATCTTCTCCTTCTTCTTCCACTTCTTCCGGCTCCTTCTCCTCCATCGGAATGAAATTCCCCAACTCAACATCGTCCTCTGTGAAATGCTTGTCATACAGCCTGATCAGAGCCCTCCTTGCTGTTGCCGTCGCAGCCTCGTTTTCGAGTCTGAACTGGTCTCCAATAAGCGTCAATCTTTGCCGGATGATGAGATGCTCCTTCGCATGCTCCTCCAGCTCTGGGTAGTCCCTCTCCTTCATCTCTCTCTCTTCCTCACTGAACTGCCGGAATGTCGCCGTCACCAGCGCCGAGTGTGTCTGCAGCACAGCCGAAAGAGGCTCCTTCTGCTTGATCGCATCGAGCACCTGCAGTGCGGAGTCAATCAGCTTCTCTCTTCCAAAGTCGAGCGGATGGTACCTCGTCTTCATCGCATCAGTCATCACCATCTCGGCATCGTCTTCATCTACTGGCAGCAGCTCCATCAGCTTCGCACTCTCGTTGTTGATGCGCAGGATCGCCTTCATCCAAGGGAGGGAGTTGAAGCACAGCGACGACATAAACACAATCACACACAGCACAAACACCACAAACATAATCGTCTCTGACAGCTTCACCTCGTCCACCCCTGTCTCCATGATCGTCGACGTCAGACCATCTATCCCTTCCCTCAGGTCATACCGCATCGCCGTCGCAATAAACCTCAGCTCCTCCGTCTGCTCCCCAAACGTCGCATAGTCCTCCTGCTGCATCCGCTCGATGCTCAGCCGCATCTTCGAGATCAGCATCGACAGCCCATAAATCGGCGGCGAAATCCCAAAAATGCGCGTGGGCACAGCCGCCTCACACGCCTCCTCAGACTCGAGGAAGCAGTTCGACTCCTTCAGCAGCGCCCGCTCGTTGTTCGCTTTTGACAGGCGGCGCACAGGAATCTGGTCGAGCAGTGTGTCATTGGTCACTCCGTACTGTGTCATGCCATAGTGACAGCGTGAGTGGATGTGCTGGAAGTAGTCAGAGACTCCCACCAGCAGCTGCATAATCACCTCTGGCTGGTCACTCACATGCGACGAGTCCCCCCACACAGGGTTCGAGTTGTGGGAGAACTTGACATACTCCACAGTGTTGATGTTGTTGAACAGGAAAGCCAGCCGCATGGATAGATACTCAATCTGCGCAAGGGCTGATGTGCGGAGTCCCGAAGTGACGACATTTGCTGCTGTGTTCGAGTACTCGTTCACAAACACATTCACCACAATCACTGACGCCCCCACCACAAGCAGGCCAAACACCATCGAAGACACAATGTGCATCACCATGCTGCGGGTTATAGGCGAAGGTAGCTCTTCATAATACTCCTGCAGCTTTTGCGTGTCAGCCTCCAGCTTCTCCTCCCACCGAGTGTCTTCCACTGCATGCCTGACAAACCCTCTCATCGCTTCGTCCTCTTCTTCTTCCGTCATCTGATGTCCTTTCTGTGTGTGCTTCTGGTTCTGCCCTTGCATTTGCGCCTGCCCCTGTCCTTGAAACTGCCCTTGTGAGATTGGCTGCATCTGCATCTGCATCGGCGACTGCATCCCACTCGCCATCATCCCTGTCTCTTTGCCTTCTCCCGACGCCCTCGCAAACATCATCTTCAGCAAAGACGAGTTCTCTGAAGGCGCCATCATCAGCATCGGCGAAGGTGCTCCTCCGCCAAGTGGCATCATAAACGGATGGCCCATCGGATAGCGCGGCTGGCTCGAGTTGAACCCAACCAGTGGCTGCTGCTGCTGTTGCGGTGGCGTCTGCCCAGGCGGACTCTGTCCTGCCATCATCTGGAAGCCAAGCATCCCGTTGCTGCTGTGCTGCTTGAGCGAAGAAGAGGAGTGTGTCGTGCTGTTGCTGTTCATGTTCCGGAACGTGTTGGGCATGCTTTCTGCACCTTGTTTGTTCTCATCCCCTGGCTTCGGTGACTGTCCTGGCACGTTGTTGAGCATCTTCTCTGACTTGCTGCTGAATATCATCTCTTCTTGTTCGCGGTCGCTCCTCTCTCTGTAGTCATCCGAAGCAGACGCCTGTTGAGAGTGCACAATCGACAGAGGGCGGTTCGGATGAGCCCTCGCTATGCCAAGCTCCATGTTCGGTGTGTGTGAATTCGACGTGTATGACCGCATGCTGTCAGCATCTGAGTCATTCACCTCGCTCTGGGCACCTGGTGATCCTCGAGTCTTGCCGTTGTTTTTAGTTTCAGTGCCACGATGCTCACTGCCAATAATTCCAGCTCCATTGCTGCCTTCCCTCCTTCCTTTGCTCGCATTCTCCCTCTGCTTCCACGCACTCCTCGCAAACTCCGGTGATTCTGACTGTTCTCCCTCAGCCTGTGTGTCTTCATACTCTGCAATTGCCGAGCGCACCTCTGAATTGTCTGCCGCCAGCGCCCCGCCACTTCCATCGAGCCCTCCTTCGATCTCCTCATCCTCCAAGTCCTGCTGCGTGGCAGTCATCAACAATGCCGAGTCGTTTGTGCTGTCATCGTCGCTCTGCAGCAGCCTCCGCAGCACAAACTGCATCTTCGTCTTCGGCACGTCCAACAGCCGCTGATAGACCCGCTTCCGCTCTCTGTCACATTTCAGAGTGTAGTACAGATAGATCACCAGCATCAGCGTCGCCACGAAGCCAATCAGAGCCAGCACACACGTCGTGTAGATGACGACGATGGAGTTTGTGATGCTCTTTGTCTGTTCCCAGTACGAAAACATCGCTCTTTTGCAAGCATCGAGGATGGGCTGCAGGGTGTTGAAGATCATGTAGCACGTGTCTGGGTGGTAGCTGTCGTAGATCGGGTGCTTCTTTCCCCGGCGGTTGATGCCAAATGTTGCACAGCCCAACTGCCCTGCCTTCTGAGCGAGTGAAGAGAGTGCCCACATCAGCGTCGACATCTGCAGGTCCTGTGTCTTCACGACGGTGATGTTGTCCTGTGCTGGATCGTCCCACGTCGTGAAGATATACGTCTCTACATCCATCGTCTCCCACGGCCCTGTCAACGACGTCAGGTCATACACAGACGTGAGCAGCGTCTGGAGGTGGTTGGAGAGCGAGGTCAGCTCATTCTGCAGCGTCTGCACAGACGTCAGCGTCTCTGCGTCCTCGTCGGTCGGGTTGTATTCGAAGTTGTGGTTGAACTCATGTGCCAGAAACTGCAGCGAAAGAGGAGCAAGGCGGCAGGAGTCTGCAGCCACGTTGGAGACTTCTCGGAGGTTGGAAATCTGCTGCATGTAGTTGTTGGCCAGCACGATGTACAGGATGAGGCCAATCAAAAGAACAAGAATGACAAGAATATGCAGCATAATCACTAATGACAGCAGCTTCGCTTTCTCCGACCCTTCGTCCGCATTCGACCCGCTCGCAAACTCTGTCAAAATGGCATTCGTCTTCTTTTTCTTCTTCTTCTTCCTCTTCTTCTTCGACATCGAAAACGCAGACACCCCGCTGAACTTGCTCATCCTGTCTTCCTGCTGATACACCCCCGATGCTCCTGTGATGCTGCCAATGTCTGTCAACGAGCCGCTAATAGCAGCAGGGAGTGTGCCAGACATCGTCCCGTCCTCTTCAATCTGATCAGCATGCAACAGGATCATGTCTGCATTGTCTTCGTCGTCGTAGATGTCCAGCAGCAGCTTCGCATAGCACCGCATCACTTGTGTGTTCTGCGGATGAGACACCAGCAGCTCCTCATAGCACTTCCGCGCCTTCTCCTCGCTCGTCACAATCTGCGTCAGCGCCTGTGGAATCGCCTTCAGATTCGGCTTCTGCATAATCATGTTCTCGAAGAAGTCCTTCATGGCTGACTTTGCGTTCTCGTGGTGCTCCTCCGCCTGCGACAGGAGCGACTTGAACGTCAACGATGATAGCTCACTCCCAGCACTCAGATTCGCCCCGCCGCTGCTGTCGTTGTCAGTTCCGCCTTTCGTCTTGCAAAACAGCACAAAGCGCAGAATCACGTGCGGATTCGACGTGCGCGCCTTCCGGAACACAGTGGCCGCTTTGACGTAGTTCTTGCGGTAGGATGAGAGGTAGTTCGCAAAGGCAAACGCCAGCTCTGCGTTGTGGGGAAAGTGCTGCATGGCCTGCGTGTACATCGCATCTGCAAAGTCGATCCGGTCGGGCGTGCGGTAGCGCTTCAGCTGCAGAAACCGCAGCGATGGCTCGAGCTTGCTGGGGTCCTTGACGCGGGGGACATTAAGCTCTGCCTGGGTGAGTGAGTACTGCAGCGAAGACAGATGATACGTGATTGGCTGGCTCTGCTGCTGCGGAAGGGGCAGCAGCGACGGCGTGTGGGAGTTCAGCTGCCGCTCGTACTTGCCGTCGGCTTCGGCGTCTTTCTCTTCGTCGGGAAGCACCCACAGCTTCTGCCGCCTCCGCAGAGAAAGCTTCACCACCAGAATCACCAGCGCCACGGACGCCACCACGCCGACGACGGCAAACACGATGAAGGCGACAAGTGAGGCAGCAGCGTTTTTGACTGCGATTCCGATTTCCAGAAAGAGACGCATTGTTCCGAAAATGACAAATGTGGAGGCAAACAGGATGTTGCCCTGGATGTGGTGGAACGGCTGGAAGCTCACAAAGTACACAACCAGAACCACTGATGTCCCCACCGTCACCACCCCGCGCCAAAACGGCCATCCGTAGAGCATCCGCATCGCAAACACAAGCCCATACGTCAAAATGTTCACAAGCACCTGAGGCGTGCTCGCAGAACATGAGAAAAAGCCTCCATGCTTCTGATTGTGGTTAAAGATGAATGCGCGGACTGCTGTTGAGAAGAAGAATAGTATAAGAAGATGAATGACAGAGAGAACTCCTCCAACAATTTGGATTGCAGATGTGCCAAAACAGGAAAATGAATCTGTTCCTCTTACAACTAAAAATCCGCTGTCATTCTTGTGGCAATCGAAAACAGAAATTCCTAAAGTGATCATTGGAATGTAAAATATGCAAAGTACAACTGATATCATCCAACGCAAGAACGATAAGATCCATGGTTGGGTTGTTAAAATCTTCTTCAAAAATACAGCAGTGAATAATTGATAAAGAATAATGACCATTTGAAAAGATAAAAGTCCGATTGAAACAAAAACAATGTTTTCTTTTGCAAGAAGTCCAAATGAAGTAAAATCAACAAATCCTAGATACTAAGCAAAACCAAAAAAAAATATGTAATATGATTAGAAAACTGTTTGTATAAACCAAAAAGCAAACATATGAAAATGGTTCTATCTTATTTGTTTTAACATCAACAGCAAAAAAACTCAGTGTCAACATTTGCAAAGTGAAGATTCCCCATAAAAAGACTTGCCACTTTGAATTTGGATGCTTCCGCTAAAAAACCAAATTTAACGAAAAATCATAATTTGACATGAACATAAATAAGGAGGAATAATTCAAGCCTGAACATATAACGGATAAAAATAATTAAAAAGAGCTTGGTCAAATTTCGAAAAATTATCATCGCGTTGTTGAGTTGAAGTCCCCTCTCTTCCTTGATTTTGATATGATTGCCTGTCTTGTTCCATATTGCAAATTTATTTGATGTATCACTCTAGAGCAGCCTTTTTATAAGCCAGATAACTGCCAGACAAAATGTTTAATAAATAACAGTTATCAATTTGAAACTTATTATGGTATTAAGTTCATAAAGAAAACTTTCTAAAAGATATTTATTATAGACTTTATTAAATTACTGAGTCGTTATGAAACAATATCATATTTATTCTCAAGTTAAAGATAACTTTTGCACAAGACGCTACTAAGAACAAAAATTAAACTTGAGACAGTTTTTAAAATTAATTATTGTCTTCATATGAAAATAAAATCTAGTTGCATGTTGAAACTGAGAAAATAGAATTATTAATTTTTGCAAAATTCAGGAACCCTTGTACTGATTTATTTATATTCGCAACATTTTTTTGGGAAAAAAAAGCACTTTTTCCAATCAATTTTTGCTTTTTTGTCTGAATTTGAACTTTAATCTATTTGTTTTGATTGTATTCCGCTATTGCGTTTTGAAAGGATATGTATTTCTCTGTTTTGATATGATCCTTGAGATTTTGAGGTGAAATTGTTCACCGTTTAAGAGAAAAAATGAACCTTCTAGTAATTTTTTTCTTATAACAAAAAAATAGTTTTCTAAAAGCTTTTATGAACTTTCTCAGATTTCTGAATAAACTTGATTTTCACGTTTGAATGCAAACGTTATTGATATAATAACATAATAGGGTGATAATTTTTGAAAAGTCGCAAATGTTTAATTTTCATATAAATCAAAAATTTCATATTTTGCTCAGATTTTTGTAAACACAAACCAAACTTCAAAATAATAAAATCCATTTCTTTATAATAATAATTCAAACATTCATGAGAAGATTCATGAGCTGTGACAGAAATTAGAGCAGAATATGAAAATTTTGAATAATTTGATAATTAAACATTTGCGACTTTTCAAAAATTATTACTCAATAATTTGTGACATCATCAATTGTTAAACTTGTTTTTCGAAATTGGAAAACTTCTCATTCAGAATTAATAAAATTCAGAATTTTTTTAAAAATATTTTTTGATATAATATGATCACTGGCTGAGTATCGGAAAGCGAAAAGGATATTAAATTTTTAATTATTCTTAAAAAGGATGAAAAATTGAACCCCGATTTTTATTATTTGTGAATAAATATGAAAATTTTTGATTTTTTTAGAAAAAATCATCACCATGGAAAATCGGATAATTTTCAAATGAATTCATCTCACATTGTTTGATAATGCATTATTCATTTAAGATAAATTTTTTGTTTCAATACAAGAAGATGAAGTTAATTATTTTTCATAAATAAAAAAATCATTAAATGCACTTTCAGAATTCAACATTTGTTTTAATCGATCTTCTGAATATATGGGTGATTATTTTTGAAATCAAAACTTTTTTCGGGATGAAGATTTTTCAAAGATTGTTTTCATTTAGGAAGATATTTTCCAAGTGCTTAAATAGTCACAACTGTTTTAAAAACAAATGCATGATCAGATATATAAATAAAGAGGTCTTGAATATGCCTGTTCACTTTTCAGTGTTCATTTGTGAACATTTTAAAGAAATGATCGAACCGAAATTTTTGTAAGAAAAAATATGAGTTCAAAAATTATCACACATATTTTAATAAAAAAACCAATCATGATTGAATAATGAGCAATCCAACAGTGAAAGATGAATTCATTTGAAAATTATCCGATTTTCCATGGTGATGATTTTTTCTAAAAAAATCAAAAATTTTCATATTTATTCACAAATAATAAAAATCGGGGTTCAATTTTTCATCCTTTTTAAGAATAATTAAAAATTTAATATCCTTTTCGCTTTCCGATACTCAGCCAGTGATCATATTATATCAAAAAATATTTTTAAAAAAATTCTGAATTTTATTAATTCTGAATGAGAAGTTTTCCAATTTCGAAAAACAAGTTTATTTATTTCGAATAAAAAGTTTAACAATTTTGAATAATAAATTTACCAAATTTTAATAATAAATGGTGTATAACATAAAGAAAAGAAATTTTGCTTGGGTTTAGTGATCAAAAAAAATATCAATATAAAGAGTTTAATTTTGCAATGAACAAGCTTAAAGAAAGATATTTTCCTCCATTTGTTATTCAAAAATGATAAGCTTATGGTTCAATTTTTTTAGCAAATCATGAAAAATCAATCGGTTTGTGTATTTTTTTTGATAAAAAAATATTTTTGTCATATAGGTTATAAGTAAAGTTCATAAAATGGTTTTAAATGTATTGTTCTTTTTGAAAAGTCGAAAATGTTAAAAATGTTTGTTAAATAAAAATATTCAATGTTTGATTTTTTTTTTGCAATTTATTCATTAAACTAAATTATTTTGCAAATCAAATTATTCACACCAATAGGATGAGAAAATATATCCATTGCATTGAAGTTTGATGAATATATTGCAAAAAAAAAACAAACAATGAATATTTTTATATAACTCAGATATTAAACATTTTTCAAAATAATAAAAATTTTCGCAGTGTTGATTTGACAAAAGTTTTATGTCATTGAATGAAGAATTTTTTTTGATATATTTCATCAAAACCATTTTTAAAACAAACGTTGAAGCTGAAATAAAAATAAAAATGGGTAACTTTTTTTGAAAAGTCGCAAATGTTTCATTTTCAAAGAAATCAAAAATTTCATATCTTGATCAAATTTCGGTTCCCGCTCATGCAACTTCACCAAAATGGAGGATATAATTTGACAATGCTATTAAACACATTCCTGTGAAGTTGCACGAGCGGGAACCGAAATATGATCAAGATATGAAATTTTTGATTTCTTTGAAAATAAAACATTTGCCACTTTTCAAAAAGAATAACATAAATATCTGTTATTAGTATTTTTTTTCTTTTCAGTGTTCTTTTGTAAATATTCAAGTGAAATTTTTTAACCGAAATTTTTGTTAGAAAAAATATGATTTCAAAAATAATCACCTTGATGTTTCATTCTTTTTGAATAATTGCAAATGTTTATTTAATGAATTGAAAAAAATAGAATTATTATTTTTTTTGAGAAAATTCATCAAACACTATCACTTTGCTGATTAAAATATTCAAACCTATTTGATATGAGAATAAATGCATTGTGGAGAAATATGATGGATTTGCAATAAAAAAAAAGACAAAAAAAGATTCAATTTGGTTTGATGCATTAAGAAAACATTTACGATTATTCAATAAGATCGACCTATATAGGTGATTATTTTTGTATTTATTAATTCTCTCTCAATGATTTCGGTTCAAGAATTCGCTTTGAAAAATGATGAAAGAACAATGAAAAGTTATAACTTTTAACAAAGATAGTACCTTCAAGCAGATAAACTCTCACGTCTTCATTTGAAACATTTATCATTCTTTTTTCTTTAAAAAGGATGATTCCTCTCTTAAGTCATTAGACCTTTGAAAAATCAGCACTCCGAAAAAAGTGATGATTTCAAAAATAACCACCCATATATTCATATTAATTGATTCAAAATGAATTAACATATGCCTTCTTGTTGGAACTGTTATTAAATGCGTCCTTCAAGGGGTTTTAAAAAAAAGTACAAATTTTTTATTATATTAAATATTTCACTGACAGAATATTTCACATTGTTCTATCTTTTATTGAATATAAAATTTCTCATTATTGATTTGGAAAAAGTTGGTCAATTTTGTTGATTTCAATCATGAATTTATGTTGAATCAGATTAAATATTCAAAGAAAGAAGAAAAACGCCCATATTATTTTTTCACAAATTTTGCTTTGCTTGTTCCTTGCAATGAAAACTTTAATACAATGGATTTTAATCATGGCCACATTTGTTGGTGCAAGCATTTTTGGAAGCTCTCTCGTAAAAGATAAATCTTCGCTTTTTTCACACCCAATTGTCGTTTGATCATTTAAAACTTTTTTTTGACTTACACAATGGTAAATACAAAACATGTTTTTGATCATTTGAAAACGATGATGATATTATTTTTTATCTTTTAGTTTTTTATTGCATTGATTTTTGCCTTTGGGATTTATCTTATTCTCGTTGCAGTATACAGAGCATTTCGATGCAAAGATGTTCCTGAAGCAGGACCAGAAATTGAAGAGGCATGCATACATTTTGTAGTTGTGCATTTACATATTAAATTTAAAAATTGTTTAATGAAGGACGTGAAAAGGGCAAAGGCATTTTATAAACAAAAAAGCTTAACATTTTAAAAAATTTCAAAATATGAACAAACAAGAAATTATCAATTGAGATCATTTCCGAATGTGTGAGCAAGTTCATTTGACATTTCAATCATTTCATGTATTTTCATTTAAATAAAGAAAATGAACGATTCAAAAAAGTTCAAATAATAATATGAACTTTCAGAACAAAATTTAAAGCCATTTTCAATCTTTTTTCCTTTTAATTCAGTTCATCCAGAAGCGTTGTGTTTCACTTAAAAAATATCCATGTCTAATGCCATTTTATTCGTTCATTCTACACATCTATCACAAATACGCGTTTCCCCACAAGATTTTCAAACTCTTTCGCTGAATCTTTCAGATTGAAATAATTTCTTGGTTTTTTTCCTTTAAAAAGGATGTAAAATAAGTTGTTCAAGAAACAAACAAAAAGAATATTCAACCGATTCAATAAAACCCTGCTTTTTGGAATTTTCATTTATAGAAAGAAATATAAAGTTAATTCAAACAATGATTTGAATCACAAAAAATATGAATGAAACTCACTGTTTCCACGGACTTGTGTTTCAATATGGAACGTTGAAACATATTTCATTGCAAAGAAATCTTTACTAATTTCTCAATTTTCCTTATTTGAATGTTGTTTTATTGAGACAACCATAACAACATACACGAAAAAATTTTACTTTCTTTCTATTTGTTGGGCTTTGCCAAAGATAAAAATACAAAAAAGATTGAAAGAGCGCTGACGCTTTTATCCCTATTTCAATTTTTCATTTTTACCAATTTATTCTTTCCAAACAAGAACAAACATGAACAAATTCGTTGTGAATGATAAGAATAGTGTAGTTTTCTGACAACAATATCCTTTTTAAAAAATGCATGCAATGAATTTCACAAAAGGGTTTTCTGGTTTTTGCACATTACTGTATTTGAATTCGTGATGATTGCTTTTCTTCCTATTTTTTTTAAAGCATTAATTCATGAGCTTGAACGCAGCAACGAGGAAGATCAAAAATTTATAATCGAAGAAATAAAAGGAAGTTTGGATGAAATGAAGGAAAATGAATGTTATTTATTTCTCACCACTGAACTGTTCGAAAAAATTGGAGAAATGATTGAAGAAAAGAAAATAACTTTTGAAAATGCAATTTCGTTGTTAAAATATATAGGATATTACAATGTACTGAAAAATTTGTGTATTAATGGCTTTAACGATTCTTCGTTAGACATAATATTTTCAAAAATGATGATTGAAGAAGAAAAGAAAAATGAAGAAAAGAACGAAAAATTTCTATCGGATCTTTGCGAATGTTATTATTTGATGCTGTACTATTTTGAGAATAAATCAGATGAATTTCAATTTATTATTTTAAAATGCCTTCTAAAAGTTGCACTAAACAAAGATGAAAACAAGAAAAAAAAAGAGAAGAGGAATTGGCTTTGATGGCTTTGAGTAATATTAGGTAATCGAAGGTTTGTTTTTCCTTTTCTGAAATATTATTTTCAATCGTTGTATTTTTACAAAAACATTGTGTAGGAAATGAAACATGAACTATATTTGGAGGAGATGATTGAAATCATCAATTATCATCAAGATCATCACAACTTGACACAACTAGCGTATCAGTTAGCTTGGAAGATTTTAATAGACCAATTACACAAAGACGAAAGCTTGAAAAGCTAAATTGGAAATGAGCTGCATTTTGCGAGAGAGGCGACAAGAGAACTGGAAGAACTGACGAAATGTGTGAATTGGGAAGGAAATGAGAAAGAGAAAGAAGAGGAAAGCGTGGAAGCGAAAGAAAGAATAACTTTAATGAGATGGCTCCAATTATTGGGCTCTGCTTTCAGCTGCCATCCACGTTTGGAAGAAAAATACGTTGGGATGGTTCGTTGCATTGTCAGGCTTTGCAGAGCAACGAGAGAGCGTGAACAAAAAATATTTGAAGATTGCATTTTGCTTTTAGAGGCAATGTCCAACATGGCAAGCATTGAAATTGATGTTTTTCTGAAGTGTGGGGCTGTTAATTTGATTTCTGAAGAAATTCGGCAATCGACTTTGAAAGACAAAATTTCAAGTGCTCTCTTATCAATCTATTCGCATATTTCGACAAGACTAAAAGGAAAGGCTGATAATGAAATTGATGAATCTTAAAAAAGGTTATCAAAAGAGAAATATTCGAGGAGTTGGAAGAAGAAGGATATGAAGATATCATCGCAAATCTTCAAGGAACATTTGCTTTTTTAAATAGAAAGTATTGGTATTTAAGATTATTAGCAAATGTTTCTGATTATTTTGTGAATGCTTAATGAAAAGAGGAACTTCTAATTTTGAAGATCAAAAATTCTGTTTTTTCATCATTATTTTACAAATCAAGAAACGATCATTTGAAGACTTTCTTTTTCTTTCTTTTTTTAAACCATTTTGTGAAACGGTGAATAAACATAAATTGAAATTCTGAGACACAAAACGCAAGTGTTTCATTTCCTCAACCATTCACAAAATAATAAGAAATGTCCTCTGATAAATCAGCACAATAATAATATTTTCCACCGAAAAATTCAAAAATTTCGCAAAAACTCTCAATGGCATCTTCAAACACTTCTTCTTCCATCTTTTCAAGCATCTTTCTTTTCATTTCTTTCCTTTTCAGTCTTTCCATTTCATCATCGTCCTCTTCTTTAAATCGCAATGGAACATTCATTAAAAATGACAAGCATTCACACTCCATTCAATCTTTCAATTTTGGTTACTGAATCTCCTCCAAAACAGCATCGACAGCTCTGCGGTTTAGCAACCCATTTATTTCGGAGGCTCTGTTTTCTGACAACTTTTTCAAAGATTCAGCACATTCCTTGCAAATTTCTTCCACATTATCCTTTGCTGATCGGAGCACCTCCACTATGCTGCAGACAAGGTCGGAATGCTCTTCATTTTGCAATCGACATAAGCACAAGGAATTTCCTATGATGTACACCCATCTCAACACAAAATCCGCTGCTTTTCTCTTCTTTCTCTCTCTTCCAGTCAACACATCTTGCGACAATCTCCAATTCTCTTGCTGCCTCTCTTTCGAAATGAAACTCCCCCATATTCTTGAATTCAAAGCTTTTGTCTTTGTCCAGTCTCTCCATTAAAAACAGTCAGCCAACTGATACGCAAGTTGAGTGAGGTTGCGATGCTCCTGATGATGCTTCATGATTTCCGTCATCTCGTTCAGGAAATCTTCTTTGTCTATTTTTGATGACCAACAAGGAAGAAGAAGAAGAAAGAAAAACATGAAAAAAAGAAAAAAGAAAATTTGCTCTTTCGCCTCACCCAGGCCACCCAAAGCCAATAAAGTCATTTCCACTTGTGTTTGTGCTTCTTCGTTTTCCTCTTTGTTCGAAGCAGCTTTCAGGAGATAAGTTTTTCAGATTGAAAGAAACACATTTAAGAAGGCGTAGCCCAAAGAAATAAGGCAATCGGAAATCGATAAGCAACTTTTCATTCTTTTCATCTTTCTTCTTCATTTCTTCAATAATCATATTCTCAATTCTTTTGTTCAATAAAGTGCTAGCAAAGTTATAGAACCACAAAAATTTCAATGATCTGTAATATCCAATTCGGTTTAGTAACAAAATTGCATTTCCCATCGAAAGTTTCTCTTCTTTAATCATTTTGTGTATTTTGTTGAACAGTTCTTTTGCGCAAACGGAAATTATTCGCATTCATCCAATTCATCCAATAGTTTATGCATTTTAATAATTTTTTCCTTTTGCTCTTCTTCACGAAAATTTCCGGCCCGGAGAACAATTTTTCAAAATAATAATTACTATAACAAAAAAGAAAAAAATGCAATATTTATCAATTCAAATATCACGATGCAAACAATCCAGCAAATATTTCAATGATATCAATCTCCTGAAAGATTTGTGAAAGAAGTGCATCCAGAAAATAGCACAACTTTCATCATTCCAATTGAATGAGAACAGGAATGGAAAGTTGAATATGAAGGAGAATGAAAACGAAAAACATCCATGGAAAAATTGAAAATCACATCTCTTTTTTTGAATTAGAATTTATATATATATTAATTTTTGCTCCTTAGAATTGTGCGAAAGAATTGTTTTATTAAATCATGATTATTTATAATGGATATTCAGATCATGAGAAATAAAAGAACAGGAATGTCCGTCCACACAGCAAAGGGTCGGTGAATGAATATTAACATCAGAATTAGAAATGTTATTTCCTATGGTGGCACCAGATGATTACGACAATGAATCGATTTTGGAATTTTGTGAGATGATTTTTGTATTTGGATGGCCAAGGAAATACTGTGATTTTTTAGTTGAAACTTAATGCCCGTATACTTGCATTTTTAAAAGTATTATTCATTGCGAGGATGTTTTCATTTGCCATCTTTCCAGAACCCAAGCATCTGACTAATTACAGAAATTGTGCAATCTTCACTTTGCGGAGCAGAATGGAAGCGAAGCGGGCTGAATGAAATCTAGCAATTAGCGAATGAGAGGACATGTGCAAGTATTGTGCTTTTTATAATTTTTATGTGAACAAGAGATGAGAACAATTTTGATTGAGAAACATTGAACTGAAGATGAGCAGAATGGAATTCAATGGGGAAAGGATGATCACTTCAAATTGTCCGATATTTTGGGGAAATGTTTAATACAAACAGTTGTTGGTATTTACAGAAAAAGGAAAGTGACACAGGTTAAATTGACAGAAGAAGCACCAACAAAGAAATGGAATGCAAATGAGAAGAAGAAGAAGAAAGGAGGAGGAGAAGAAGAACATTAAAGATAGAATTGAATGAACATGTTTGAAGATAGAGATGTTTTTATCGAATTCTTCCTCTTCTTCTTTCTCTTCAAATTCTCAAATTGTTCAAAATTTTCTTCCTCTGCCTCATCATCATCATCAACAACAACATTAGCATCAACATAATCAGTTCCAGCATTATTCCAATGAATCTTTTCCTCTTTCTCCTCCCCTTCTATTTGTTGTTAATTATTATCGTACTTTTCTGATGAAATTCTTCTTCAAGTTCTTCTTCAAGCTCTTCATCTCTTTCTTCATCTCATAATCCAAAAGAAGAATCCATAAACATTTCAAATACACCGACTGATTGGGGAAAAAAAAAAAAAAGGAGAGAGAGAGAGAGAGAGAGATGGAGAGAGAGATAGGAATTGATCAGTGAAATAACGCGAAAGATGGTGGAAGTTTTGAGAGGAGAACAATTTAGCAGCAGAAGGGATGAAGAAAGAGCTGGTAGATAAGCATTTGAAACAACAAAAACGGGAAGTTTCTGAAAGATTGTCATCGTTTCTTTTCAGCGAAAAGCGAAGTATATGGAAAAGAAAGGCTCATCATTTTACTACTTCGAAAGGCGAGACATTTGCTTATATGTCATTCCATTTAAAGGTCGAATTTATAAAAAGTTTGTTAAAAAAAAATAAACATAAATTACTTTACACTTTTTGCGCTTTTATTATGCAGTGATTTCTTTTTGATAGTGTTTTAAAACGTTCTTTTATTCAATTTGGCCTCACTTTTTGTAGATTGTTTTTTCAAACTTCTCGTTTATTTATTTATTTTTTATTACGATCAGGAAAATTATCATCTGAAACAACAAAAACAGATTCATGCATGGAAGCAACTGAAGAAATGTCATTGTTTCGGAAGTTTCTCAAATATATTTCAAAATCCGAAAAATTGTTGTTGAAAGAAGGAATTTTTCTATTTGGGAAAAAATATTTTGATTTATGAATTTTGTTCCATTCAATATTTTCGAATATTATTTTCACAATTTGAGAATTTTTCAGTAATTTTTTGCATTGTTCCGGTTGATGCATAATGATATGATTGTTGAAAAAGTTTGGAACAATTCTCTGTTTTTTTCATAATTGCAAAAATTTTTGCCCATTTTGAATTATGTTTATAACATTATTAAGGGCTCTTTTGATCATCCGAAAACAATTAATTTTTTAAAATCAAAATTGATTTTTATTATACATAAGAATGCATTTGTGCTTTTTGGCATGTTTGATTCTTGTAAAGACATTTGAAACACAAGATGTCTCTGGAACTGCCACATTGGAAAACAAAGGTATTCTTTCGAATTGTTTTTATTTATAAATTGTTTAAATTTTGTCAAGGAAACTCAAATGAAACACAATTTCAATCAAAAGTCGATAATAATTACTTATTTGAACAGAATTCATTTCCAAGAGTGAAAAGATTGCAGTCAGAAACATCCACAACGATTTGTTCATTTTTACGCTTTTCCAATTCTTCAGTTGAACTGAAATGTTTGGCAATCGAATGTTCTTCTTCAACATGTGTGCTAATAACGGACAAATCAACTCTAACAATGGATTCCTGCATTTCTCACCAAAAATCGGAATCTCCTTTTCATTTGCAAAGTGGGACTCTCAACATGATGAATCTGATTTTGATCCCCCAAATGAATGTCAACCCTTCCAGTCTTATTTTTTCATCTGATGATTTAAATTCTGCCATTTTGAGAAATTCGATCATGATGGATCTGTTTGTGTCATCCTCACATTATTTCCTATTGTCTGGAAAGAGCCAAAATGAACAGATTAATAACTGTGCTTTCAGGAACATTTCTATGAAATATGACAAAAACAGTGATTATCATATAGAACATTTATGCTTTTTGAGTTCAATGGAGAACAGTCTCATTTATTCGTGTGTGAATGCATTTGAAGGAGGGATCTCAAGCGGATCTTATTCTTCATATGAATTCATCTGCAAAAACACATCAATAAATTTCGGGAAAAGAGAAATGAATGCTTTTGAGAAAAAAGAAAAGCTGAACACAACGGAAAGCCAATTCTTTTCGTTGTGTGAATGGACTGATTGCACATCCCTACAAGGAGGTGCACTTTATGCGCATGATAATGCAAATGCAATCCTTTCAGTTGAAAATTCATCATTCACAAGATGCAATGCTTCATCCACAAGAGGAGGTGCAATATATGCACTGAAAATCGCTGAATGCATTGTTCTTCATTCATCATTTGCTCAATGCACAGCAAAAGGATCAACAAATTATGGTGGGGGAGGAATTCAAGATGAATATATAAATGTGCAATCAATGGTTAATGATTGCTCATTTTTCAATTGCTCATCTGGAGAAGATGGAGGTGCAATTGATCTACGCCCAACAAAAACTCAGAGGCAGAAGCATTGCATCATCAATTCGTGTTTTGAATGCTGCAAAGCAAACAATTCTCCCTCGTCCACTGGAGGTGCCATTGAACATTGGGAAGGGATTGATCAAGTTATCATTACAAATTGTCAGTTTTATCATTGCAATTCATATTACGGAGGTGCAGTTAGCCAACAAATTAATGCGAATAATAATGGAATTTTATTTTATTTTTGCTTTTTTCACAATAATACATGCATAAAAGCAGGTCATGACATATATTTTGATGGCCTTTCGGAAAATAACATTGATTCTAGCTGCTTTTCAACAAGGAAAACATCAAATAGAGTTAGTGTGTATACACCTTCAATTATTGACAAAAGCGAATGGCTTCGCAATGATTTTGGAAATATCAGATTTGTTTCTTCGACTGAAACACAGTCAAACGCCAAAGACACATTTGCATGTGGACTGGATGAAAGTCATCCTTGCAGAACCGTTAGTTATTGCTTGACTCAACTAATTCCTGACTATGTTACTGATATCGAGATATTAACAGGAACGATTACAGAGACCAAAAGTGTGAATTGTGGCGTCAACACATTCGCAATATGTGGACAAAGTGATTCGGGAACGGTAATGCAAACAGAATTTATAACAGCCGGCTTGTCTCTTTTTTCGGTCTCAGCAGGCACATTATCCATCAATGACCTTTCACTTTTGCACAGCTCGGCACATGCAAACAATCGAGCTTCGAGGCTATTTGAGATCACTGGAACAGGAGAGATGAGCATAAGTCGACTGAACATATCTTTTGGGAGCGGACAATCAACAGAAACAGCATTTTCGACAGAACTGATAAATGTCCAGAATGGGATCCTTCAGATGGAACACGTGAGCTGGGCAAAGACGATTTCCACAAATTCACTGGTTTCGCTTTCTTCAACAAATGCGATTTCATTGGCATTTTCAGAGTGCGCCTTTCATGGGATTGAGAGAACACCGAGCGGAGCAGCAGTGATGTCGTTTTCGAATGACAAGGCAAACATTGATGTGAATTCTAGCACTTTTGAAGGATGTGGAAGCAGAACATCGGCTGATGGGGGATCGATGATGCTGTGTGTTGGGAATGAAAACGAAGTCAAAGTGAATGGTGGATCTTTTGATGAATGCTATTGTTCTGCGGAGTATGGATTTGGGGGAGGAATCCTTCTTCGATTATTGAATGAAAATCCGGATTTCCTGATCTCCTCTTCGTTTGGCACAAACACAGCCAAATGGGGGAATGATATTTTTGTCATTTCACCCAATCTGGAAGAAACAGCAAAATCAGAAAACATCACATGTGTGTCAGATTCATTGGATTCTGTTGACGAGGTGAGAGGATATGACAATGGAAACACAACTTTGGCTATCCCTCTGTGCATCTATCTCCTTCCAATTCGAACAGAAATATGTGTGAGTAACATCGAAGCATCTGACCATTCTCGTTGTGGAATAGTCAAATTCCCTTGTTTGACAATGAAACATTCGCTCACACGGTTTACAGGAACAAAGAAAGTTGTTGTGAGTGGAATGATTTCAATGAACGATGAATTGGCATTTGATGAACAGAAGCATGAAATCAGGGGAAATGATGATCAAAGTGGTTGGACAATCTCTGATGCAAGTTCAACATCAAATTCAGCAATGATAACAGCAAGTACTGAAACAGTCTTGTCAAAACTCATCTTTTCTCTTCCTCCTTCTTTTTCATCACACTCCATTTTCATTTCTTCTTCTTCACAACTGTCTTTGTCTCATTGTTCTTTGATTCTTCAAGGACCTTCATCAGAAATTTCATTTTTATTCTTAACTATTGAGTCTGGAACCTTGTATATTGATTCGTTTTCAGCTTCATCGATTGATTTGAGTGGAAGTCCATTGATCTCATTGTCTGGAAGTGGAACAAATACAGAGTCAATGAGCACTCTGTGGTTGAACATGACGAACTGCACTTTTTCAGAAATTGAAAGAGCAGCTGGAAGTGGAGGCTGTGTGAGCATTGATAATAGCAATGATGAAAATGAAAATTCAAATGGAGAAATTTATATTGAAGAATGTGGCTTTGATGGATGTTCTGTATTGGCTGATGAAAGCAGAGGAGGGGCTATCGATGCTCAGCTGAAAGGGAATACTCGATTGAACATTATTTCGTGCACATTCACAGGATGCACAGCACCAGCTGAAGAAGAACGGAAGACTGGCTTTGGGGGTGGGATGGCACTGAAGCTGATTGATGACTCTTCTTCATTTGTGATTTCATCACCCATTTTTGATTCTGATAATCCGAATGTTGCAAGATATGGAAATGACCTGTTTGTCGAATCATCCAACTTGACACAGAGTATCACAAATACATCCCTTCCGTTTGTGCTTGGACATTTGGCTGATATTTCCTTGAATTCTATGATGGGTTTCGATGGGAGTGACACAACAAATGTCATTCCACTGATGTATTTCTGGATTGCACTTGGATCGGAGATATTTGTTGGAGGCGAAGGAAAAGATATGGGTGCATGTGGGTTCTTTGATTATCCATGTCTGTCAATTGATTATTCACTAACAAAACAGTCTGAAGGAAATGAAAGGAATATAAACATCAATGGAAAAGGAATTCTTCAGAAATGTGTTGACATCAATTATATTTCTATAAAATCAGCTGATGATGAAATGTGTTCTTTGGAGTGTCTCTCATCTCTTGAAGGAGCAGAAGAAGCAGCAATGGAGATTTCTGGAATTTCCAATTTCGAACTAATTCGCTTTGTGATTCCATCTTCATTCACAGGAAGAGTCAATTTTTTCATTCATGTTGGATCAAATGAAGGATCATTGACTGTGAAAGACTGCTCATTCTCAAAAAATGAAGAAAGCGGAGAAGAAATGATTAACTATGGACTTATCAAGGCAGATGGCTGTTCAGTCAAATTGGAATTTGTGTTAATTCAGTCACTAAGCTTTTTAAAAGATGTTATTTCTGTGCTTTCATCAACGATATTGAATGTGAAAAACCTGACAATGAAAAATGTTGAGCTGGAAGGAGCAAGCGGATTGAGTATTTCAAAGAGTTCAAGAAGAGAGACAAATGAAGAGGAACAAGATATTGTCATTGAGTGGAGTTTGTTTGAAGAAGTCACTCAGAACACAACCAATGATATTCCTATCATTCGGAACGAAATTGATGGTGAGCCATTGAAAATTGTGATAAGAAACATAACGATGAAGAAGTGTGGTGGATCGAAATGTGAAAAGGGGGGAGGGATGTTTTGTGTGTTGAATGAGGGAGGAAGCTTTGACTGCTCATTTTGCACGATTTCTGGGTGCTTCTGCTCAGCTACAGGAAGAGGAGGCTGGTTGTTTCTGGAATGCGCCTCGGTGGTTGAACAGCCTCTGAACTTTGTGTTGTCGAATATCACATTCAGAGACAACTCTGCATTGAGAGGGAGAGATGCATATGTTCGATGTCACTCAATTGAAACACAAATTGTTGATGAGCAATTCCTTTTGGATTTCAGAGCTCCATTTGTGAAGGATCTTGCAATATGGGGATGCACAACAGACTCCTTTGTTGGGGAAGAAGATCTTCTACTGAGGGTTGTAAAATATCAGAGCGAGACGATATTTGTCTCAGATATCGCGGATAATCACGCAGACAGCAAACAATGTGGAGAACTCAATGTTCCTTGCGAGTCGTTGAATGTGGGGGTGAAACATATCGTTCCATCACGCTATTCTCAGCTGCTGATCATGGAGCAAACTGCTATTGTTGATGCGTGCAACATTCAAGATGTTAGCATCCGCTCGCTGCAATCTCCTTCATCAGCTTTTGTGTGCTTGAACTCGACAATAACCAACGAGGAAAGCATCTTCACAACGTCAGAGAGAGTTCGGATTGAGAACGTTAAATTCAATTTCTATCAGTTATTTTCGTATTCAGGCAGCTCAGTTATTCATGAAGCAAATGGCCAACTTTCTCTTTCATTTGTTGATTTTTCATCTGTTGGCCAATCAGAAAGCATTGAATCTGTTGTTCTGAATTCAACATTGTTGAACATCGAAAATGGAATTCTTCATGTTGACAACTGCTCAATATCAATGCTTTCATTCAAGAAGCCTTCATTTCTGTTTAATGGAGATGAGGTATCAATCACAAATATGAAACTGGAACAGATTAAGTCAACATCAAATGTATTTGAGATTGGTGATTGTGGAAGTGTTGTATTGAATGGAGTATCTGCGGATGGAGTGAAGCTATCAGATGGTTGCATCATTGCAATTGGCAGTTCATCTTCAGGAACAATTTCTGTTGGAAGCTCGTCTTTTGACAACTGCTCAAGGAATTCAGAAGGAGCTTCTGTTCTTTCAGCTTCTTCAACTTCTGCATGTATTTCGTTTACAAATGGTTCCTGCTCAAATTCCATTTCTTTATCGGATAAAGGAAGCGTTATGGAGATGAACAATACGAACGATGTTTCGATGCGCATGTGTGAAATTGAAGGAATGTTAACAAAAAATACATTATTGGAAAGTGGAAATATTTTTGAAGAAATATGTAAATGGAATGGATCACTTGTTCATTCAGTGAATTCTTTATTGGTGATGAAGGATGTGATTATTTCGAACGCTTCATCAGGTGGATTGTCAGTGTCTGCTGGCAATGTGACAATTGAGAAAGGAGAGTTTTTGAACAACAATCCTTTCATTGAAAAATATCCATCAGCGAGAAGAAACATCATTTGCTCAGATTCAGCGTCATTGACCATTTCCAGCTTGAAAGGTGGAGATGGATTGAAAGATAATTCCTCACTCTGG
The DNA here is from genome assembly GCF_001643675.1 of Monocercomonoides exilis. Lineage (NCBI taxonomy): Eukaryota > Preaxostyla > Oxymonadida > Polymastigidae > Monocercomonoides > Monocercomonoides exilis. Next base: position 1,490,842 of record NW_027150556.1, on the reverse strand, counting down.
ATTCTGAATGATGGATGCACGCTTGGAGGGATAGCTGCAGAAAGGTCATATCCTTTCTTCATTCCCATACTGGAAGATGTTTCAGTAAATGAAAATGGCAGCAACATTGAAATGAAATTCAATGGAAAGCTTCTTCTTCCTTGTGATTTGTCATTCAGATTGATATTCAAAACAGGGGATGTAGAGTTGGTTGAGACATATCCATTTGAGGAAGACAGTTTTGTGTCTGAAGATGAAGTGATTGGAACAATCCCATCAGAAAATATACATTCGATTGCAGATGAAACAGAGGTGTCTGTGATGATTACGTTTGGAAAGCAGTTAGCTTCTACTTTTCCACAGATACTGAAGAATAAAAGCGAAATCCAGTCTAAAGGAGATGAAAAAATTGTTAAAGGATGGAAAGATGGAAAATGGTCATGGGCATTGATAATTGCAGTGATATTTGTTTTATTGTTTTTGATTGTGCTTGTTGTGTCCATTATTCTGGCAGTTCGATGGAGAAGGACAAAAGAAGAGGCAAAAAAATACAAGGAGATTGTCAATGATAACATAAAGAAAGATCCGAAGGCATTCGAGATGGTTACAATGGAGATGTCGCCTGAGGAGCAGTGGAGAAGAGCTGAGAGGGAGGCAGAGAAGAAGAATGATGAAAGGATAAAGAAGAGAGTGTGTGAGAAAAGCTTGGGACACTCGGAGTCATCTGAACATCTTCTATCTGAAAGTGGATCAACTGAATACATTTTGGGGAGAGACTCAGACAAGATTCCTGAATGGATGCTGGAAAAAGTTGACGAAAAAGAAGAGGACGAAACGAGAAAACGAACGCCATCGCCTTCTATCTCATCCACTTCAACAACTGATTCAGATTCAACATTTGTTCGAGGAGAGGATCTGTGTCCAACCACCTCATCCATGTCGAATCTGGTGGATGCCATGGCCTGCTCATCTCCTCATGAGAAGCTGATTGTGGATCTGAGGGATTCGCTGTTCATGCTGCTTCATGGAAGGAACGAGAAGAAGGAGATGGCAATTGGAAGTTTGCAGGAGAGGGAGGTGACAGCTGCCCAGGTCTTGTTCTGGGTGGCGAACGGTGCACTCCACTCATTTGACGAAATGGAAAACCCACTTCAATCATTGGCCAATCTGAGTCCGCATATTGTTCTGTTCTCCGAGCATATGGTGATCTGCATTGTGATGCATTCAGACTTATTGTCCGATGATGATTCAGATTCTTCATCTATTTCTTCATCAACTGTTGTCACATCTGCAAGTGGTGATGATGAAAGCGACTCTCTGCCCTCATCAGCATTTGAGGAAGAAGATAGTTTCAAAAAAGAGTGTTTGAGATGGATGGCGCCTGAGCTGCTGATGAACAAGAAGATGGGAGCAACCAAGGAGTCAGTTGCATTTTCAATTGGGATGATGCTGTGGGAGTGCCTAACCCTTCAGATCCCATTTGGAGAGTATGAGGCAGAGATTGCTGGACAGAAGATTGTGAAAGGAGAAAGGCCAAAGATGGAAATTTTGGGTGAGTCAAAGCTATATCAATTGACAAAGTGCTGCATCGAACAGAAAGATGAAAACAGGCCGAAGCTAAGTAATATAAAGAGAGAATTAATTCAGTTATTTCCAGCTGGAACAGTTATTTTCACAATTTCTGATGCTGTTGATCTGGAAGAGGATTCAGATGGAGATGAAAGTGGAACTGAAAAATGTATAAGTAATGCTTTCACTGTTTCAACATGAAATTTATGAAGCGCAATTAACCAAAATGCAAGAATTTTTATGGGAAATGAGGTAATGGAATGAAAGAAGTTTTCAGTTTTTTATATTCTCGTTCGATAAATGAAGTTGTTATGCTCAAATGAATGGAAATTATATATTTACAGATATAAGATTTAAAGTCCGTAAACTGTTCGTTGTTTTCGAAAGGAATCAACGAGCTATTTCGTTTCATATATCTGCAGATTATTTTTTTTTTCAAAAAATATTATTTAAAAAACAATCAAATTGATTTTATAAACCCTTTTTCAATCTATCAGTGATATTTGGAAATGGTTTGTCATGGCGAAAAATTGAAACAAAAGCAGAATGAAAACCACTTTCCATTTTTTGAAGTTTTGTGTTTAAAGAATACACCAAAAATTATTCAACATCGAAAAAGTTTAATTCAAGATCGAAAATACTTTATTCAACATCGAAAATTCTTTATCATCAAAAATTTTTAAAAAAATTTAAAAAATTTTTTCTCATGTCAGTCTCTTTTCTCTCAGTTATTGATCTGAGAAATTTGTCAATTTCAATTAGAAAAATATTTTTTGATCTTTATTTTAGTGTTTGATTGTATTCAAAAGCGTGAATATAAAAAAATATTCAATTTTTTTATTCTTCACATGTGCTCAGAATATAATTAGCAATTTTTGCAAAAAAATAAAAGTGATATGATAGTTCATGATCTTGTTTTGTGCACAAAAAGACAGAAATTTATCTCATATATTGAAAACGAAATGTTTTGTATTTCATTTTTTGCATTGGAAACTGATTAAATATATCATATTCAATACTCAAAATGAGAAAAGAATCGATTGATATCAGTTTATATCGAAGAAAACAGTTGTTAAAAACGAAAGAAAAACAATTTCAATAAATAAACATTTGTTGCTATTTACATTCGTTTCAATAAAACTTTTTTGGTTTTGACTTTAATTGATATTCTGAACTAATTAACTTCTTTTTCGATTTTGAATAAAAATTTTCGATGTTGAATTAAAGTATTTCGATGTTGTTTTAAACTTTTTCAGTTTTGAATTAAAGTTTTTCTATCTTGAATAATTTTTGGAGTATGAAATAAGATAAAAGCGAAGGTTTTTTTTTTTTTTTTTTTTGGAAAAATACACCAAAAATAATTCAAATTAAGAATAAAAAATTAAAATAGGTTGATCCTTTTTGAAATCATTCTTTCGTTCGAGTTTTGATCAAAAATTTTGTTCCAATGGGATTTTGAAAAAATGAACTTCATTGGATAATCCAAACATCTTATGACGATGTCTTAGAGGAAATATATTTTATTCTTTATCCCATTGAGATAAAAAATTTGATCAAAACTCGAACGAAAGTCTGATTTCAAAAAGGATCAGCCAATTCGAAAGATCATAATTCCAAATCGAAAAATTTGATTTCATATGGGACAATTATTTAGTTCAAATTTTTTCAAACTTTCCTCAACGATCAATCAAAAATATTTTTTTGTCACCTTTCAAACAACTGCACATTAATGTCAAAAAAAAAAAAAAAAAAAAAAAAAAAAAAAAAGAACAGTCTTGATGTATCTTGCCTTATTTGAATAAATTTCAGTTCTGTGAATGAAAATATTTTATTCTCTTTTAATCTAATTTCTCAAAAATTTGAAGACCAAACTTCTCAAAAACTTTTGGAAAAAAGTTGAAATGATCCAGATTTAAAATGAATTTTTTTATTTAACATCAGTTTTGCCTATAAATTGATATAACAACAAGGGAATGATTTTAAAAATATTATTATCCGTTAACATATTGGTGATGAATTTGACAAAGTCAAGAAAGAACGAGAAAACCGAAATATCCATGCATTATCATTGCTTCATTGAAAACAACATTTGAAAATTCATAATCTTGCTTGTAAAATTCATGTTGAAAATCCCATTCTTTCAGGATGGTAATATTTTCCATCATCATCTTGATCACTATCAAACGAGAACTCTTTTGCTATTGAGTCGGCCACACTTGTAGATAACCTTTCTGAGTATGGAGATTTGTAGAATGTGTTGAAAAACATGCTTAGTGCATCATCAACCTCCAAGACAGCTCCAACATTTTTGCATCTGTAGCAATAATCAGGAGCAGACCAAACAGTCACCACTGTGTTATAAAATTGCAGCTGAGAAAAGCCAAAAAATGCATTGAAAGAATTATCAAAAAAAGAATTAATGTCGATTTGGTAGATAATAATAAAAAAAAATAAATTTCGCCCGAAAAATCATCAAAGATAAAAATGATGAATACATTGTATCCTTCATAACAAAGCTGATGCGCTCGAATGATATGTGTCATCTTGTTTCGATGTAAAAATGCATTCACAATATCTTTTCCAAAAAGATATCCTGCTCCTCTGTTGAATTTTGCAAGAAATAATTTTTTATTATTGTCGTTTATTAAAAGAGCATTGTGAAAAAAAATGTTTTTTTAATTGCCAAAAAAGAAGTAACATATGATAAAAAGTGAATAAACCACAAAAATAAATATAATATCCATGCCTTTCTGATTGAGCAAAGCCATCAATCTTTTCATCTGGATCAGACCATAGTAAATCATTCATCGGACCCTTTCCATTTACATTTATAAAGAGCATTGCAAGCATCATTATATAAACAAGCACAATTGAAAATTAAAAATATTGTCTGAAGTGAATTTATTATACCTCGTGCGGAATATCTTGAAAACGATCGAGAATACGAATTTGGTCGATTGTTTGGATATCTGGTGAAAGTCCTCCATGGACGCAAAATAATCTTCCTCCAACAATGGCCGCAAGTGGAAGAAAATTAAACGCATCGGTAAAGTAATTCCAAATCGTTGTAGAACTTCCATATTTTTGCTTACATTCTGTATAAAATCCATAACTCTATTTTTTAAAAAAAAAATGGCAAAGCAAGGATTTCTCAAAACTATGTGTCAAATTTGAGCAAACAGAAGATAGTGACATGCATTCGTGATTTCCCCGAAGCAAAGTTATTCGTTCTGGATATCTTATCTTTAAAAGAAATAGAAGTGTTATTGTTTCAACCTATAAAAATATTATCAAATTTCGTTAATATAATTATAATCTATAATTTATTCAAACACAATGGTGACCACGGTCAACATAATCCCCAAGAAATAGAAAATTTGTAAAAGGACATTTTCCAGCTTTTTTAGTAAAAACTCAAATTTTCATTTTGAAAGCCATAGCAAAAATATCAAACCTATTTCAAACATCTCAAGAAGATCTAGGAATTGCCCATGAATATCACCAACGATTGTGCACGGAGCATTGATAATCCTAACATTGGATTCTTGAAGGAGAATTGTTTTAACTTGTTCGCACATGGCTCTCACCTTGTCCTCATTCAAAATATTAACCTTCATAACATATTCTAAAGCTTCATCAAGAGAATGAGTTAGCATTAGCCAATTAGGTAAAAGGAATAAATTATTAAAAGTAACCCTTAATTAAATATTTGCTGTTTTTCATTTAAAATCATCTGATTTTACACAATCAAAGGGAATAAATGCAATGACGAACAAAAAAAATACAGCACATAGTTTATATATGCTTTTTTTGGGATAATTGAAAATTGAGTTTATTGTTGTGAAAAAAGGAAAAAATGAAATAAATAAACTCTTTTTTAGTCATATAGTTAAGCTTTTTCAATCATGTGCAAAATGATTGTGGTTAATGCTTTTGAAAAGATAAAACTCATTATCTCAAAACAGAATTAGAAAGAGGGATCAGATCAAATTTTTTTCATGAATTCATATTTTTTTCGTTCTTTCATAAATCTATTCTGTTCATGGAGCATGATTGGATTTAGCATAGCATTATTTTATCCACTTTGTCGTGTTTTATCTTGGATTTTTTGGAATATTCTTCGAGAATATCCTTTATTTATAATTTTATTTGTGTTAATTTCTTTAATTCCACCACCTTTTCTTATTGGAATAAAATTATTTCATAGACGCAATACAACATATTTGCGTTGGTTTTTAATTACTTTTAGAGAGATTTTTATGCATTTTTTATTGGAGCTTATTCCTTTTTGTTTATTGTGTGAAATTGCAGTTATCGTTGGGTATTCTATTCATAACAACTGGATTATAACGCATCAATACATTTTTGCAATTATTTCATTAGGTTTTGCTGCTATTCTAATTCTTATTTTTATTGCAAAGGGCTTGATAATATTTACTCGGCGAGTAGAAGTTCCCACAACGCTTCATCGCTCTGTAACAGTTGCACATATAACTGATGTTCATCTTGGGTCAATGCCTAAACGGCACCTTAAATATATTGTTTCGAAGTTAAACAAAATTGATCCAGATATTGTTGTTATAACAGGAGATCTATTTGATGCTCCTTCTCTCTTGAAAACAAGAACACACGATTATGAAAGGAAAGAACATTCAAGATCTCATGATTTAGATCCGCTTTCTGATCTTCATCCTCCGCTAGGAGTGTTTTATGTTGTTGTATGCCATTCTAAATTTATCCATTCATATTTCTGATAATTGTTTTAAAAACAGGGAAACCATGAACATTCTCTTGGAATTCAAGAAGTTTTGACCACTATTTCAGCATTTCCAAACATCAGGGTTCTGATGAATGAAGAAGTTTATATTCCTTTTCCTGATCATTCAAATAGACAGAAAAATTCAAAAACAATCCCAACAGATATATCTGATCCATCAACATGCTCGCAATTAAACACAGAGGAAAAAATGCAACCAGAAGAACAAGAGTATATTCGAATCGTTGGGATCGATGACGGTTCACCTTCTCAATTTATTCGCTCATGTAAATATATCAAGCAGAATGAGGCTCAAAACGAAGGAAACAAGCATCCACACGAAGCATATTATCAAGCTTTACCAAAGCCATCTTCATCTTCATCTTCATCATCGTTGCCGTCAGCTTCGTCCTCATCTTCATGTCCATCACTTTCTATTCTTTTGCACCATCGCCCCCATCGCGACATTCTTCCTTCAACAGCAGCATTTCTTGGGGTGGACGTAATCTTGTGCGGTCATACACATGCTGGGCCAACTATCTTCCAGCACCTCAGAAACAAGATAGATTTTCACGGAGGCTATGGCTTCTTTTCTCTCGAGAACAAAAAGCCCAAAAAAGCAAATAAAAAAAGACAAAATGATTCTCAAATAATTGAAGAAGGATCAATTTATAGCAACATTCACGCTTATTCAGACACTTCTTCAGGAACAGTATTGAAGAGCGGAAAACCGTTTTTGTATATTAATCCTGGAACAGGAACTGGGAATGGCCCTTTTCGGCAAATATCGTGCGATACAATAGCTGTATTTCATTTCGTCGGAGATGAAAAGGAATGTGCTTGAGCACATCTTTGAGTTGATAAAGCTACAAACTTTTGTCGAAAATGATTATTATTAATAGGTGTAAATGTAATTTATGTTTTTGTGTTTGTTTTTATTTTTGTTGTTATAATTGTTTTTGGCTTTTGTATTCGCTAAAAATAACGACAAGATATATTTATGAGTTCTTTTTGGGTTCTTATTTTATTGTTTGACACTCTTTTATTTAAAATGATTATAATTTCAGCATTCAAAATTTTTTAATTTTTTATTAATGTTTCAAAAAATTGTTCGTTCGTATTTTTCCATTTATAGACAATTATTTTATACATTTTTCTAGTTACATTTGCATGAATTTGAAATTTTGTAAATTTCAATTTAGAAATTGAGAATAGGTTTTTCATTCAATTTGAAATTACTTAATTCAGTATTTCTTGATGGAACTGCATGCATAAAGGCGCTAAATGAATTTTAAATAACAGTTATTCTTTGATTCTTTGAGTTTTCCACAAAAAAGATGATTATTCTCTTTCATTCAAGTGATCATACCACAATATTACATTATTTTTGGTTCACAATACAACGAGTCTAATGGGGCAGACGTCTTCTTTCCTGGATTTACTCAGAAATGACGATCTACATCTGTCAATTGGCGCTATTTTAAGCGTGGCAAACGATTGTGCAGACGAAGATTTTCTTGAAAAAAATCATCTTTCAATCAAATTTACAGAAATGGAGGAAGCTATAAAATTCATTCCACAAGAAGCAAATAAATATAAAAGTACTCATGACTGTATATTCACTTATTCAAGATCCGATTGCTGTAAACCAATTACTATTGAGTTAAAAAGATTTTCTCAACTTGAACAAAAATTCTCAGTTGAATCTTGGACGATTGAATTGTCAAGTATAAGAGTAGATGAACCACAGAATTATACATTTAATTCAGTTGATGATAAGCTTAAACTTGATATTTCTGTTTCCTTAAGTCCATTTTCATTCGGAGTTGAAAATGACAAAGACAATCTTGAAGGTTATGCATTTATTCGGTGTCTTTCTGCAGAAAACGTCAAAGGCAATTATGAGGGCTTAATTCCTCGATGCGTGCTGCAATATGATCAATTTTGCAACGAAAGGTCATCAATTTCAATAAAGGAAAACAGCTCTTTTTCATTGAATGGACTGCCAGTAATCATTCCAATCAAAAAATCTGAAAAACAAATTCAAGACATAAGAGTTTCTCTAATTTTGCATGATCAAGCTAAGGACATCCAAGCACAACAATTTACCAACGGTTTATTAACAATTGACACAAAACAAAAAGAAAATTCAGCTTGCACTACTGATCAAACAGATAAATTAACTGAAGGCAAACAAAAAACATTAATTGAGCGCTTCTTAAAGGAAGTTGAAGAAGGAGTGAAAATTCAAAAAATACATTTTCAGAATACGGAAGGAATGGGATTCGATGTTGTGGCATCTGCACAATTTCTGACAGAACAGCAAGTAGCCGACGGGATCTGGATGCACATGCTCCAATTTTTCGAGCGAGCAGGCGCTGGAAGCGGCACCGGTGCAGCGCTTGATTTGGATGCGCTTCGTCTTGTAGCGTCGGGGCTGGACATGGCGCTGCTGATGAAGATTGAGCAGTTCGTCCAAACAGCCGCCTCTGCAGAGCATCCCTCTGCTTTGACTGCCTCCTCTCTGTGGGGCTTTCTGCGCTCGCATCGCCCGCTGCTCCCATCGCTGAAGCGCTGCCCGTTTTCCGGCGAGGACTTGTCGGAAGCATCAGACGATGCCAAAATCATCAGCATCACACGACCGTTTGTATGCGCTCCCCCAATCATCTTTGGAACACCTGCAGCTGCAAAAGCAGCAGTGCCATCAGCACAGCAGACTCTTTCATCACCTTCCTCATCGTCGTCGTCTTCATCTTCTTCTTCGTCATCGTCCGCACCCTCTTCCTCCTCAGATGCCTCACATTCTTTAACAGACGCCTCCCTCTCGTTCATTCTCTCTCGCTCGCATATTCCGCTGCTTGTTCCCCAGAAGTCTGTGATGGCCTCACCTTATCTGCGCCTTGCCTCGCCCACTGCCTTCCGTGTGATTGATCGCACCAGCGGTGCCTCTTCCCCAGAGGCCATCGCAGAAGACGTGCAGCTCTTTCTGAAGCTGCACACGATGCTGATGATTGCCAGCGGGTGTTTGTCGCCCCGTGTGCAGGAGAGGGCGCTGAGATGGATGAAGAGCATCCTCGTCATCTCCACACTCACCACAGGAAAGATCATGAGCTCGCCTGGTTCAGCCAGGCAGATCCAGGGCTTCAAGTTGAAGAACGGCATCTCCAATGAATATCTCCGCCCAAACGGCACCGCCGGTACTGAGCCATTTGCAGACAAGGACGATCCCACAGAAGGATTTGCCTCGCTCAATCAGTTCTTCATTCGGAAACTTGTTCCAGGCGCTCGACCAATCGGAGGTGTGAAAGGGGATAAAACTGTAGTTTCTCCGGCGGACTGTCGTTTTGTGTGTTTCTCAGACTGCGACGAGGCACATCACTTTTGGATTAAAGGAGACAACTTCACATTGAAGAGCTGTTTAGGAATTGAAAATGAGGAGTCATTAGAAAATCAATCATCATCATCGTCTTCTTCTTCTTCTTCTTCCTCATCCCAATCATCAGAATCCAGCAGCCAGCAGCAAGAACTTCTCCATCTCTTCCACAAAGTGAGTGGAGGGTCTGTTCTTCTGAGCCGTCTTGCTCCTCGTGACTATCATCGTGTGCACTGCCCTGTGTCTTCCACGCGCATTCTCTCTGTCCACCCCATCGGAGGAACTTACTTCACAGTTTCTCCGGTCGCTGTTTGCAGCCCAGGGCTGGATGTGTTCACTGCCAATCACAGAGTGGTGATGAGGTGTGTGTCTGAAGTGGCGGGGGAGTTTGCTCTTGTGCTCATTGGAGCAGCGCTGGTTGGGTCTTGTGTTGTTACAGCGAAAGTTTGGGATGAAAACGCCGGAGTGGATGAGAAAAAGAGTATGGTGTATGAAAAGGGGGACGAATTGGGGTATTTTGAATACGGAGGAAGTTCGGTGCTCGTTGTGTTTGAACCAGGAAAAGTCAAATTTGATGAGGATCTCGTAAAATATTCCAAGGAAGAAGCAGAAACAGTAATTAAAATGGGAGAAAAGATTGGTGAATTGCTTTAAACTTTCTTGCTTTCTTTCGTAAAGTGATGCTTCATTGCATATCCAGAGTAAGTTTTATTTTTCTTCGTTTTCTTTTATATTTTTCGTTTTTTCGCATATATTAGTATTTTCCAAAAGAGTCTTTAACTCAATACACTCTTGCGTATGGGTTGAGTATTATATTATATTACATTCAACTTCCATACGAACGAAAAATTATGTATTCGAATTTCCATTTGATCATTTTTCTTCCCCATAAAATTTTCTTATTCATAAAAAACTAACGAACCTCGCTTTTAAATCCTGTTGTCCGAACACCATTAAATGACAGGTTAAATTATTCTTATTTATATTTTTTGAAGTCGATTCAATTTAATTAATTTTGATTTTCTCCGATTTTCTGTCCAACTGTGTAAAATAGAATCTTTGCTTTCGATGAAGCTTCTTCCTGGTGAATTTTGTGAGTACAGATATAAATTCAATAACATTGGATTTAATCACATTCGATTTCAAGGAACTTTGTGGATTACAAACTATCGACTTATTTTTTTCCCACTTAGCCCAATGAATCCAGCACCATCAGAATTTATACACCTCAAACTTTCTGTTCCTCTTATGTTAATTTCTCAACTTGAAAAAATCGGAAAATTAACCCCTTCACAGCCCCCAGAAGGATATTACATAAAAATAACCTGTAAAGATCAACGAACTTTGAGGTATGTTTCAAAATTATTTCTTTTTTTCCATACCCATATAATTGGCTTGATTTTACTGAAGAATTTTTACTGAAATGAAGGCTGGAGTTCGAAAGTTTTTGTTTCTGTCATTGAAATCTTTTGCTTTTCCGATTACTTCGTCCGGACAACCGTTCCTTTTCGCTTTTGAATATCACAGCTTCACAGATGGAAGTAGTCATTCATTACCACGTCCAAATGCAAAACTTTGTGATTCTAATCAAATTAAAAAAGATTCTTCACAGAATAACTCAAACAATTGCGTTGAATCTCCTATTTCAAAAGAAAAAGAACTTACAAATACTTCAGGAGCAACTGAAAATTCGAATGATTCGCAAGGTTCAACAAATGATATTAAAAAGTTGCCACAAGATGAAGAAAATTCTTCTGAGATCGAGAAACAGCCAACAATTACTTCATCTATTCTGAATTCAGCAACACCAAACACAAAGCCATCATCAGATGATCAAAAAGACAAGACATCTTCAATTAATTCACCTGAACACTCGTCTTCTCCTCCATCTCCTTCCTCTCTACCCTCCACCCCCTCCACCCCGCCTCCTTCTTCCTCCTCCCCTATTCTTCCATCTGATCAACCCAAATCCTCCGTCGTCACAGCCACATCTTCAGTCAACTCTGTTGAGCCCACACTCTCCACACCTCCAACAGGTTCTCCCCACGTGCCCCATAGCCGGATGCTCTCTTATGCTGCACAGGGCTCTCTTTGCCCAATCTCTGCCTTTGAAGACGACTGGAGGCAGTTCAACATGCTGGAGGAGTACGAGCGGATGGGGGTGCAGATTCCACAGCACTTGCAATATCCTCATCTGTTTGGCGCATCACATCTGTCATATTCATCATCATCATCTTCTTCTTCTTCTTTCTCTTCTTCCTCCTCCTCTTCCTCCTCTTCCTCTTCCTCTCCTTCCTCCTCTTCCTCTCCATCCACCCTCAACCACACACAAGCCGCTGCTGACTGGCGCCTCACAGAGCTCAACAGCGACTACACCCTCTGCTCTACCTACCCTCGCTTCCTGTGTGTCCCCTCGTCCATCACCGACGAGCAGCTGAAGCGCATCGCCAAGTTCCGCTCGCGTTCTCGGCTGCCTGTCTTGGCCTTCCTCCACTCCAACGGGATCGCCGTCACCCGCTCGTCGCAGCCGATGACGGGGATATTTGCAGCGAAGAGCATCGAAGACGATGCGATCTTGAGGGCGATTGCAGACACAGGCAGCATCGACCCAGAAGTGCAGAGCATCCTGATGAAGGCGAAGGAGATGGCGGAGATGAAGAAGAGGAAGGAGATGGACTGCAAGAGAGAGGAGGAAGGAGGAGGGGAAAGAGGAAAGGAGACACATGATACGGAGAAACAGAAGGAAGAAGAGCAAATTGGAGGAGGAGGAGGAGGAGGAGGAGGAGGAGAGGACGAAGAAGAAGAGGACGAGGAAATAGAAGATGATGACGATGAGTGGGAAGAAGAGGAAGACGGAGATGAATGGGAAGCTGTTGAAGACGATGAGATAAAAGACACTGAAAAGAAGACAGAGGCAGATACACATAGCTCAAACACAAAAGAACAAGAAAAGGAAGAGGCAGGCGTTTCATCAAATGATGCTGATGATCAAGATGTGCCTGAACCATTGAAGATAAGTGAAAACATTACAAATCAACTTGACTCAACTGCAAAAGAGGATGAAGCCGATGATCAGAAATCATCTGAAAGCAGTTCTTCATCTGGAAAATCGAACAAGGACGATCACAGCAATGAAACATCATCAGTTGAGGAAATAAAACCAACATCGGAAGCAACAGTGCATCCAGCTGGGGATTCCCATACAGAAGCATCACTTTCCCACTCTTGTGGCACTTCTCCATCAAATAGAGCAGATTGCGTTGGCGATCAATCTCCCTGCAATTCTATCAAATCTCTTCCTCCTTATGCTTCTTCTTCTTCCTCTTCTTCTTCTGCCACACAAGCTGCTATGTCTTCTCCACTCACATCAAAATCTATTCCCAGTTCTCAACCTTCTTCTTCTTCTTCTTCTTCTTCCTCTCAATCTGATCCTCAAACTCCCACCAGCAAGTCTTCTCGCTCACAAACACCCCCTCCTTCCTCCTCTTCTTCTCCCTCGCCGTCTGGCCACTTCAGCTTCCTCTCGTTCTTCTCTGGGATGAAATGGAGCAAACAGCCACAAAACAGCAGCGAGCCAAAAACACAGCAAAACAAAACGACTTCACCAAAATCGTCTTCTCTTTCGTTGGCGTCGGGAAATGACGACAGTTCAGCCACGCCTGCAAAGAATGTGAAGTCAAAGAGACCGCCCAGCTGGATTCCAGCTATCACTCACACACAGCAGGCTTCTGTGTATTCATCACATTCTGTTGATGATTCATCTTCATATTCTTCTTCTTCTTCTTCTTCTTCTTCTTCTTCTTCTTCTTCTTCCTCCTCCTCTTCTTCTTCTCCATTTTCTTCATCAAGTCAAAACTCGTCTGATCCAAATGGAAGCTATGCAGGATCCAACGAAGACAACATTCACACCAGTAAAAATCCAAATGCCAAGTCCTCTTCTCCCACATCCTCTTCAGCTGCAAACTCCACTTCTCCTGCTTCATCTGGCAGTCCCATTGGAAGCAGTAACAGCAGCAGCAACAGCAGCACAAACAATAACAGTGCCAATAACAACAATATTAATAACTCTTCCAATTCTAATAACTCCAATGGCAACACCAACAGCAAAGAGCATCCTTCAGAACCGCCCTCTGTCCGCCTGCACATCGCTGATGCCCGCCCCTTCATTGCAGCCTTTGGCAACTCTCTTCTGAGTGGGGGATTTGAGAAAGCAAAGCAGATGCCGTATGCTTCGTTTGAGTTCCTTGGCATAGGGAATATCCATGCAATGAGAGACAGCCTCGCAAAACTGGCTGATGTGTGCAGCGCTGCGCTGGATCCAGAGAGCCAGCCACAGATGTGGGAAAAGTGTGTTGAGATAATTGCTTTAGATGAGTTTATTTTATTTATTTATTTATTTATTCTATTTAATTTTATTCACTCATAAAATTTACGAATTGGTTTTTATTTTTATTTTTATTTTTATTTTTATTTTTATTATTTTTATTTTTTTAAATATGTTTTTATTTCAATAAACCTCCCCTCACCCCAACTCCCCCTCATCTCCAGTTTCGAGTCCTCCGTCCTCTCCTCCGGCTGGCACCTGCATCTCTCCCGCATCCTCTCCTCGGCCAAGTCGCTCTGCCGGCTGATTGTCGTTGAGCGCAAGAACGTCCTTATCCACTGCACCGACGGCTGGGACCGCACACCCGCCCTTGTTTCTTTGGCTGCCCTGCTTCTTTCCCCTTTCTACCGCACCATCAGTGGCTTTGTTGTTCTGATTGAGCGCGACTGGATCTCCTTCGGACACCGCTTTGCCCTGCGCACAGGAGCAAAATACGGCAAAAACAAAGACCTCGACAGGAAGTCGATCTCACCCACGTTTTTCCAGTTTCTTGACTGCGTCTACCAGATTGTGATGCAGTTTCCGATGGCGTTTGAGTTCAATGAGAAGTTTCTGAACACCATTGCGAAGCATCTCTTCTCCTGCCGCTTCGGCAACTTTCTGTGCGACAGCGAGAAAGAAAGGGAAGAAAGGCAGATTATCAAGGAAACGCATTCATTATGGAAGCACGTGCTTAACCAGAGCAGAAAACCGAAGTATCTGAATACATTCTACCAGCAGTTTGATGCGGTTTGTAAGATGTTCTTTGTTTGAAAGCAACATTTGACGGTTTTCTATTGTTTTTCTTTTCCTTTCTTTCTTTTTTTATTGAATTATTAAATGTTTATATTTTGGAATGTTTATCCCATAATTTCATTCACCATTACTTGCAATCAACAGATTCTGACACCAGACACAGATGTCCTTCATCTGTGGCCTCGCCATTTTCCTCACCACATCAAGTTCTTCCAGCCCCATTTCGTGTCCACCAACCACACGACATCTTCTCCTGAGCCACTTTCACTCACATCTGATGTTTCTTATGGGAATCCTGCTGATCTTTCAATAGACAAGCCAATGAATGGATCATCTTCTGATAGCTCAGGTGATTTAAATACAGAAAATAAGCAATGCTCACAGAATTCTTCATCAAAAGCCGATTCTGATTCAACTTTGCTTTCAGAGTCTCAAAGCAGAAGCGCTCAATCAACTCCAACTCCCACTCCTCCTCCTCCATTCGCACAATATGATGCTAAAGACGGTGAGTCATCGCTTAGTCAATCACTTTCTTCTTCTTCTTCTTCTCATTCGTCTTCTTCTCTTTCATCATCATCTCATGTGACAGCGAAAGATGCCAAAGATAAGGAGAATGCAATGAATCAGCCACCAACCCCACTTCACAATGTTTCGCCTGACAACACTTCACAACAATCTCTTTCTTCCACATCTCCTCTTCCTTCATCATCATCATCTTCCTCCTCCTCCTCCTCCTCTTCTTCTTCTTCTTCTTCTTCAACCGGATTAACTCTTTTCTATCCCATTGATTTTTCTGCAGTTTCCTCAAATTTCAATTGGATCCCACATCAAAAAGGCAGTTCTGGCAAATCGCCTCTTTGAAACGTGGTTAATTTTATGATGGGTCTATTTACATGGAAAAAAGTAGAAGTCATGAGTGATTTTGTTTATTAATTTGCAATTAATTTCAAATGTTTTTATTTACCAAAAGAAAATTGGGCTTATAGTTTATATGTCTTTATTTTATTTTTATTTTTTTATTTGATATTCATTTTTTGAGCGGTTTTCTATAACCTTATATATTATGCTCTTTATTAAGTGCTATTGATGCGCTTTTATTTTTCATTAGCTATGTATTGTTCTTTTGGGCTTGAACAATAATCTTTGCTTTTTTTTATTGAATGATATTCTTCTTTCTAATGTGTTTTTAAATCCTGCGTTTAAGGGAGAATATAAATAGCTGCTAATCAGCAAAGAATAAAGGAGAAATTCTTATTTTTTTATTGACCCGGCCTTTTTGTTACGCCTCTTCCTTTGAAAAATGAAGTGGATGATGTTTCTGATGGATGAGGCGATGAAATACTTGTTGAATACGATGTCTGTGCTGCTGGAGGAGGAGTTCTCTTCTGAATCGTTGGGGACGATGGAAAACTTTGTGACACCTGGTTTTGTTTGGCTTTTTGTTGTGGTTGCTTTGCAGCGGTCTGTTGAACTGTCTTTTTTGAAGAGTTTGAACTTTCCTTCAAATCATCTTTTTCATTACTTATTTTTTCCGAATCTTCTTCAATATCTTTCATAAATTGAGCTGGAAAAAATGACTCCAATGTTCTTTCATATGTGCCAGTTTGCCGTGGTGCTGCATCTACGTTCGGATTTGCTGAGTGATGAATTATCTTTGTTTCAGATTCTTGTGAAGATAATGGAATAGAATGCTCTGCCAGTTGAATCCAGACTCCTGGAATATTTCTATTTTCAAGAGGCTATAAGTTCAAACATTTACAGAAACATTATAATTGCTTTTTATGTTTATTCTAATCACACTTCCAAAGAACTTATATCAAATTGAGTTTGATCATCTGTATTTACCTTTTAAAACGCAATAAAAGCAATTGCTTCAAAACGGAAAAAAATGGTTTTAAATTGCATGCCAGTATCCAATGCCCAAGAGTATGAGAGAAGCATGACAGTAAGATTAAAATACTTTTAACACTCAGCATATGCTTTTTTTTATACAAATCGCATCAAAACGATCCATATTTCAAACAAATATAATATGTTGCTGTGCATTTCAATATACGCAAAGGCCTTACTTATTTATTGGAAATGCATGAAAAGAATAAATTGACGATGAAAAAATGGTTCATTTTTTTCACAATCTCTCTTATCAATATTTGACATGATTTCAAAATCGGTGCAGTAAACTCAGAATTAAAGATGAACAGTCAAGTGAATGACATGTATTATTTCCCGATATATTGCAAGTTAAACACGCATTTGGCTTAGTGAAGCATTGATCGAACAACGTCAATAAGAGCTGTTATATAAAATTAACAAGTCAAAATAATAAAGCTTTTTATAAAAATAAAATAACAAAATCAAACCCGATCCTCCAACTACTACAAGGAAGAAAATAACAACAACAGGTCCTGATATTCATTAAAATATAGCAATTAAAATTCAATATTTAAATTCCGAGAAATCATGAGACACACCAACTGACAACCCTCCATTCTTCTTCTTCTTCTTTTCTGGATCAGCTTTTCCTTTTTTGCTAAATTGTTCGTTTTTTACTTTGATATCTCTCTTTGAAAGTCATTAATTAAAAATGACACGTAAATTTCATTTTCATCATAATAAATAAAATAATTTCATAGTTACATCAAAGACATTATATTTGTAAAAGAATATTATGAATAGATATTGAAAACAAAAATTTCGTCACACTTGGCTTGGCATTATTACAATTTATGGGTAATTTCCAAATCAATCATTCATTTAAAAAAATACATAGATCAAACATAACACATACATTTATATAATGAATGAATGAAAATACAATTAACTACGATCTAAATGGAAGCCTATTTGATGAAGTTAGTGGAGAAGATCTTCGAGATCTAGAATTTGGTGTAACAGATCTCGTAATATGAGCTGGTGAGTAAGGAGAAGGAGGAGTAGAAATCTGTCGATAAATTGTTTGAGGAATAGAAGATCCACGAGAAGCCCCAGGAGAGCGAGGAACCGAACCAGCAGCTTGCTTGTTCGAGGAAAGCCGTGAAGTCACTGAGAATCCAGAAGAACTTTTCGCACTGGGAGGAGTTGGAGGACGAGGCAAATGTCTGCCCTCTCTTTCTCTGCTGGTGCTCCGCTCACGCAACGGCTTTGTTCCCATTGTTCCCATTGCTCCTGTCATTCCTGTTATTCCTATAGCTCCAGTTGATCTTGATGTGCTCTGAGGAGAAGAGAGAGGGTTGTGCTGCCTGGCACTCACAGGCGGAGTGGATGGTCTGTTTCTGAGTGTGACATCTCTTGTGGGGGTGGGTGGGCGAGGGGAGGATGCGACAGAAGATGGAATGCTGGCATTGAAATTAGAATTGGAATTGGAATGAGAATTAGAAGTACTTGTATTCTTGTTCATATTCATTGATGTTGAAGAAGAAGAAGAAGAAGAAGTTGTTGTTGTTGTTGTTTGAGAACCCATCATCCTTCCTCTCAGCTGTTTGTACACTTCGCTTTTGGCTGAGCGCTCGCTGGATGTGCTGCGGTCGGTTCTGGCGCCTCTGGCAGAGAGAGACTCGAAGGGACGAGGAGGAGTGGATGAAGAAGAAGAAGAGGAAGAGGAAGAGGAAGAAGAAGAAGAAGAGGGTGTGATTGAAGAGGAAGAAGAGGGGGTGATTGAAGAAAGAGGCAAGGAAGAGATTTTTGTGGAAGAAGAAGATGGTGGTGGTGAAGATGATGGTGAAGATGATGATGAAGATGATGTGGGAGAAGAAGAAGAAGATGACGATGATGAAATAGAGCGAGCAGATAAAGGCGAAGATGTATTAGAAGAGATTGTTGAAGAGCGAGGAATGTTGAGTTGTGTCTTTGTTTGCAATGAAGGTCTTGAGTTTACAGAAGAAATTGGTACAGTATTAGCATTTGAAGAGGAAGAGGAAGAAGAAGAAGAAGAATTCAAAGAAGAAGAAGAAGAAGATGCTGTTATTGATGATAATGCAGAAGAAGAAGAAGAAGATGACGATGATTGGAGCTTCTGTTTCTGAATGGATGAAATGAGAGAGAGGGCAGGAAGTGACTGAGGTGTGGAAGGTGTTGGGGTGTAAATGTCAGACGAATGAGGAGGGATTCTATTGGAATTTGGAGTGGAATTAGAAGAAGAGGAAGAAGAAGAAGGTAATGAAGACGATGGTGATGAATTGGATGATGATTGAGGAATGGAGCGAATGTGTTGTGAAGTGGAAGAAGAAGAAGAAGAAGGAGAAGAACGAGCAGCAGGGGGAGGAGTGATTGAGCGGATGGAAAGTGATTTTGGAGGAGTTGACAGGAAAGTAGAATAAGCAGATGTGCGAGAACGAGAACGAGAAGAAGAAGAAGAATATGGTGAAGAAGAAGAAGATGATGATGATGAAGATGAATTGATTGCGGATCGGCTGTATGAAGGAGAGGAAATACGAGATGTGGAAGATGCTCTTCTGGTTGGTGTAGAATATGAAGAAGAAGAAGCCCTTGACAAAGAACGAGGGGTGATTGAGCCATTCGATGGAGATCTCTGTGAAGAAGAAGTGGAACGAGAAGTCAATCGAGAAGAAGAAGAAGAAGAAGAAGACATGGAAGATGTGGAACGAGCTGTGAGCGGGATTCGTGGAGTAGTTGGCCTTGAAGCAGAAGAAGGACGGTTAGAAGCAGCACGTGATGATAAATGTGAGGAGGAGGAGGAGGAAGAGGAAGAGAAGGATGATGATGATGTTATTCTCCCAGTCGAAACAGACCTTCCCTTTCTCGAAGTCAAAGAAACAGAAAACCCTCTCTTGATCGGTGCTGCCTGCGATGCCTGCGGAACCATCGCAGCCAGCTTCTTCCTCCTCTCCAGCCACGCCCGCTCAAACTCGATTTCTCTTCTCCGCTCTTTCTCCTTCTCTCTGCTGATTGCCATGTCCAGCTCCCCTCCTTTCTTCAGTTTGTGCTCCATTTCACACAAAAACCGCTGCTGCTCGCCCACAACAGAGCCCGGCCGGCAGATCCTGATCCACGCAATCGCTTCTCGTGCTGTGAAGTTCGCACTGCGCATCAAATGGCACCCAATCAGCGTCCCCGTGCGCCCCAGACCGGCTTTGCAGTGTACTGCCACTGCTCGCCCGAAGGTGCTGTTACTGTTATTGCTACCATTAATAGTGTTATTGACACCCGCCTCGCTATCATTTGCTGTTTTGCCTTTCTCGTCGCCTTCTGCCTTGTCTGCCCAGGAGGAGTCTTTTTTCCCCTCTTCTTTCCTGTCCAGACTCCCCATCTCCTGCTGCACCTCAATGATCGCCAGGAACCTGCACACAATCTGCTCTGAGGGAACAGACCCATCATCGAAATATAAGTCGAAGTGTCGGATTCCTGCGCGCGTGAAGAGCTCTCTGTCGTAAAGTTTGTTGTTCAGTCTGACCACTGCCTTCACTCCCCACTTAGTGAAGAGGGGTATATAAAACTCTGCACAGCGAGAAATACACCCAAAGGGAGTAATGATATCAGAATGTGTCGGAGAGCAAAAGGCAATTATCTTTTGTGGCACAATCCAGCTTATTTCTCCATTTTCCACTTTTTCATAGTATTCATATCTTATGTGAAAAGGTGCCAAATATTTTCATCAAAGAATGAGGGAAAAAACAATTTAAAAGGCAAGAATAAAAGAATAGGGAAAAAAAGATAACACTCATACGATTGAAAATCAAAAAATTGAAAATCAAAATATGAATTCTTTTTAGCTTTAAGTAATCCATGTAAACAATCCACGATTGATAGATCCATTGTTGAAGGGCCGGATGCTGCATCGCGAAAAAATGGTAAAGAAGAAGTTATTTTCGAAAACTTTAAAAATGCTTGCTCTGGAGTAAGTCCCATGTAAAGCACCATGTAAGAAGTCAACAGAAAAATTGAATTTGCTTTTTTATGTGATTCAGTGCTGCTGTAATACACAAACTTCGTTCCAGATGTTTCAGAATCCTTTTAGAGTATATTTTTGTTACAGTGTTATTATTTTTAAAAATAAACAATTTCAAACCTTCACTAATTGGTTAACTAAAACACAAAAACGATAAACACAAGACAAATTCAAAGGACCAAAGTCTGATGCATAAGGCCGATAAACAAGTTTTGAATCTGTTGTGAAATATTGCTCTCCTTCTTTGTATTCAGGGGTCGAAGAAAGGGCAACGTAATAAAGACTTTCTAATTGTTTTAAAAGGTATTCAATGACAAAAACATTTGTTTATTGGATGAAAAACACTTATCAAATTGCCATAAAAATCACACTTGGAATGACTTCTATTTCTTCCCAATTACGTTTCTTTGCCATAAAAAAACAAAATCGAAAGAAATACAATGCCTTTTGTTATGGTATCACGGCTGATCAACTTTTTTAGGTTTTTTATTTTGATAAATAATATGAAAAGAAATTGTTGAATGAATACTTTGATTTTATTTGCACACTGAATTGTTAATTCTTTCTTTTTAAACAATTTGCAAATAAAATGCGGATATTTTTGTAAATTTTTCAAAGAAATCAATTTCGTTGTTATTCACTTTATTCTAATAATTCTCGAAACACAAAAATTATATAAAGGAGTTAGAATTTTAATTTGAAATGAATAAAATCTTTTAAAACACAATTACTCGGCTGTTTTCAGAAAAACATCAAAGCACAATTCATCCAATTAAATCAAAAATCTGAATAACAATGATTGACAATTTTTTATAAGAACATTATAAAAAACGAAGATAGAAAATTAAGATTATAATACTATCCAAAGAGAAGCACGGGATAAACTTGAACTTCTAAATTCAAATGCTATGATGGAAAATGTTAGACAAATAAAAATTCTTCACATTTGAAACTCTAAAAAAGAAAAAAGAAAGAAAAGAAAAGAAAAGAAAAGAAAAAAGAAAATTTCGAAATAATATATAAATAATATATATTTATATTATTTAACGAAAAGAAAAGCATGATGAATAGATAATGCAAATAAACCAAAAATTAATTGGCACTCACTGTTTCATGAGTTTCCCAAAAGTTGAATAAACAAAATGAAAAAGCGACAAATAAAAAAAGAGAATAATAATTTTATCACTCATTTAAAACTTCTTGGTTGGTTGCTAGTAAAACTGAAAAAGGAAAGGAAAGGAAAGGAAAATAAATTTATTATCTAAAAATCAATGAAACTAAAAAACTGAACAAGTTCGCATTTGTCAAATCCGCAAATTCCTTTCAATGCAAACTTTATTTTATTTTCTTATGTTTTTAATTTGACTATTGCTTCACACATGAAAGATTAAGAATAACTGGATAAATACAAATGAAATTTCAATCGGAAAGAGAAAGAGGAAGAGAAAGAGAGAAAGAAAAATATCATCTTTTTATCTGAGTTTATTCATAACACTCAATACACTCTTCAATTCACAGGTGATCTATGCCCCATCTGCTCAGCCACATCATACCCAAACACATCCACTGGGATATTCTCTATGTTTTTGACACCTTCAATAAGATTTGTGGTTAGCGAAGAAGACAGCAGCGATTGAGCTGAAGAAAGTGCCTGCGAATCAAAAGAAGTGCAAACAGGTGTATGCAGCTGTGACTCAGCAGAGTCTGGTGATGAATTTGGGATTGTCTCTTTATTGCGCAATGGAGCGTTTTCTTCATCTTCTTCTTCCTCTTCAGCAGCAGAAGCAGTATCACGCGAAGGCGAGCTGTTTGATGAGGAAGAGGAAGAAAAAGATGGAGTGGGCAGATAAAACTGAGGTGTTGTTGAGGAAGAGAGGAAAGGTGCTGAAAGAAGAGATGAAGAAGAGGGGTTATTAGATTTAGTTGAGGAAGAAGATGATGAGGAAGAAGAAGAAGAAGAAGAAGAACTGGGAGAAAAGCGTAAAGATTCATTTTCTGTGGAATCTGCAGAGATTGTGATGTGTTGAGAAGTTAAAGGAATGCGAAAAGAAGAAGATGAAGTAGATGAAGAAGAGGAAGAAGAGGAAGAAGAGGAAGAGGAAGATGACGAAGAAGATTGCGAAAACTGATCATCATATTCATTTAACAGTTGTATTCCAGTTCCTGCTGCTAATTTAGAGAATTCATTATCTTGTTTATCTCCAACAGCATTTTCGTCTCTTTTTGATTCTCCTGACAAATTCATTGCAATCATCATCTTTGACACGCTGGCTTTCACTTTATTCTGCTCTTTGCGCTCCAAATAGATATTCCGCATATCTTTCACCCAGTCTTCGTTATCATCTTCTTCTTCTTCTTCTTTTTCTTTGATAGAATCTTCATCTTCATCTTCATCTTCATCAGCAACACTTTCAGTTGTTTTATTTGACTTTTCTGCAATTGATTTCATTTTATCATTGCCATTTTCATCGTTTTCTTGCTTCTTCTCTTTCTTTTCATTAACATTCATTTTATCATCACTTTCTTTCTCAGATGTCATCATAACCCCATCATTTGTCGTTGCTTCAGAATTCGATGAAATAACATTAGCTCCATCTTCACCAGAATTTTTATTTAACTTTATTGACTCATCTTTCCTTTCTCCTTCTCCTTCTCCTTCTCCTTTCTCTTTATTCCTCCTCATCCTCCTCTCCATCCTCTCCTTCCTCCTCCTCTCCCTCTCCTCCTTCTTCTCCTTCATCTTCTGCTCCATCTCTGCTGCCCTTTCTATCTCCTTCTGCAGCGACTGCTCCATCTTCTCGTTCCACTCTTTGCTGTTAAAAGAAGGTATCATCTGCACTTTCTTCTTCGGCAGCCGTGGAAACGGCGCCTCTTTCGCCCAGAACGAATAGAAGGAGAACTCGATGGGAGGATTGCAGTTGATTAGTCGCTCTCCTTCTTCTCCTTCTCCTTCTGCACCTTCTTTTGTTCCTTCTTTTGTTCCTTTCCCTTCTTGCTTTGCAAAATCTGAGTTTCCATTCTTCTCTTTATTCTCCATTTCATTATTGTTCCTTTCTTTGCCAATGTCAGCTTCACTCAAATCAGTCGAAGAAGCCAAAGATCTGAAATTCCCTTGTTCTTCTGATAATTTTGCCTGTGCTTCTTCATTACTCTTTCCTTCACTCATAGCAGGAAGATCTTTAGCCTCAGCATCAGCATCTTTCGTTTCGCCTTCTTTTGCCACTGTTTGCGTCACAGTCGGAACTCCACCTTTATCATCATCAGCTTTCAAACGGTTGCCATTTCCTTCTCTTTCCCTTCCTTCCATTTCCATCTCCTCCTCAAACCCTCCTCCTTCTTCTCCTCCTCCTCCTCTCCTTCTTCCTCTTCTCTCCCCTCTCTTTCTGAAGTCCCTCTCCATCATCTCCTTCCACCTCGCCTGCATCTGACGCACCTCTTCCTCCCTTTCCGGATGCGACATCCCATCCCACTGCACGGGCTGTGCATACATCGGGTGATCATGCAAATAGCACGTCAGCACTCCATCCAGCTTCGAAAAGGGCATCCCATCTGTCTCGTCTATGTCGTCGTTCGTGTGCACCTCTCTCTTGTTGATGAAGCCGTCTTTGCAACCTCTGATGAGCCGCTTCCCCAGGCGGTAGATGAGCATCACGCCGTACGCCCCGCCCATCACGAAGCCGTTCAGATACGCCATCGACGACTCCTCCACGGCGATGTTGTTGATGTAGATGGTGAACACGTTGCACAGGATCATCGTCAGGCAGTGCAGGTGGAAGCCCAGGCGGATGTTCTCGACGACTGAAGAGATCACGTCGTGGGTGTATGACGCAGGCACTTTGTAGTAGGAGATCAGGTTCCACTTGTCCACGAAGTACTGCAGGATGAAGTAGATAGCTGGTGAGAATAAGAAACAATGTGAATGATAGTTATTTTGTGGAGAGGGAGGAAAAAATTTAGAAAATTAGAAAGAAGTTTCAATTAAAAGAAGTCAAATATTGAAAAAGATATTAAGAGAAAGAAATAAAGTGCATGAAAACATTCAAAAATAATCAATAATTCCTAAAAAAAAAAAAAAAAAAAAAAAAAAAAAAAAAAAATATGAATTTTTTCTTTCTTTCTTTCTTTCTTCAACAAAAACACACCCAGCACAGGGCATATGACCGGCATGAACGACGACACCATCAGCCCCGACAGCACCGTCTTGACGAAATGTGCCATTCTAATTTCGAGTGGCCATTCCGGCGGCTCGTATCCGATATTCACCTCGTGCTGGTGGAGATGGGTGGAGAACAGGAAATACGGCAGTCTCATCAACCTGTCCACAATCTGTGTGCCCTGCAGCAATGACACTTTGATCACATCCACAGCAATGTTTGAGACAAGCCCTGTGCCAACCTCGACAAACCACTCATACGACATGTAATATGCGGTTTCCGTGGCAGGGTCGCTTGGGTTGTACAGGACACGCTGTTGAGACACGGCAGAGATGAGGTATGTGATGAATGTTCCCAAGAGGAAGTCGGCAAACCAGATGCGGAAGACAGAGGAAGAGACAGCGACTGTTGACGTCATTGGCTTTGTGAAGGGGGTCAGCTTCTTCACCACCATGCAGATGATGGTGGAGAGGATGGTTACTATGAGAGACGAGCCCAGCGTGAGAATGGTGCTGTTGCTGGACTCTTTGAAGAGGTTGACTGCGTATGTGATGCCGGCACCCACAATTACAATAAGCTGGGTGTTTTGAAGATATACAGGGTTTATATTTTTAAAAATGAACGATAAAAATCGGAATGATTTTATTGTCAGAAAAATAAAATAAATAAAATAAAATAAAATATAATCGTCTTGACAACATAAATAAAAATTTCGAGTGTACACACCACTGAAATAGAGTCCATGAAGATAGTCCTCCATGTTCTGCTCTTTCGAGTGTATCCCAAATTGGAGAAGAGAATATCGTCCGGCTCGACAGCTGGCTTTACATGAATGATCTTTTCGTGTATGCGCCTGGAAGGAATTGTGAGTGTGTTTGAATTATTTGAATGAGTTGTGAAAAAAAGAGAGATATGCGAAGGGAAAAGAGAAAATAAACAAAGTGGGAAAAAAAAGGTGAATAAATAAGGTAAAATAAATAAATAAATAAATAGAATAAAATAAAATAAAAATAAAACCAATAACTTCAACACACATATTTTCCGGCAAATCGACATCAACTCCAAAACAGTTGACATCCAACTGCTTTGAAAACAGCACAGCGCAGTTTTTGGCGTCTTCTGCGAGGTCAAACAAGACAAGGGCAATTCCTGTTGTCTTCTTCTTGCTCGAGTCCTCCAGAGCCAGTCTTTCTTCAAACAGCTTATTTATCTGATTCTCAAAGTAGACTGTTGAATTAGGAAAAAAAGGAAAAAGAATAGAGAACATCAAAAAGGATTAAGCATAAATGTGAATCAAAAATGGACATGGTGGGAGAAAAGAAAGAAAGAAAGAAAGAAAATAAATAAAGCAACAAAGTCACTTATTCATAAAGAAAGATCACTGATTGCCAATTATTCACACTTTTATCCTTTTTCAATCCGAAGTATCGAAGAAGCTTTATGATAAAGTTGTCATCGTCATCGTTTGGGTCTGCGGGAATAGAAACCACTCGTTCTTGTTGGCTCAGCCAAAACGAGCTGAAACGCTGATATGAGCGTACGTTTGTTTCTTCAGGCCCAGAAAGAATGTGGTACTGATTAACAAGCAATTGCAAAACATGACAGGAAATGTGTTTTTAAAAAACGTTGTTGAAAACGCAAATAGTTGAAAACGTGAATGCAAAGTTTAATTAAATTATAAAAATTTTTGTTTATTTCCATTGCATACTTTCTGAAGAGCTTCATCTAATTTTTCTTGATTCTTTCCCCAATCTCTCACGTCGTATACAAGCAATACTGAATGAACCGATCCAAATTGACTAAAATGGGTCGCAACTTCCTTTGCATCATGAATATCCTTTGGGACTCCTTGCACAAGCAATCCATAATCCCCCACGGACATGACCTTGTTATCGGTATTAACTTTCACTTTGTTCAGGTCAGATTTCATTTTTGAAAATCCAACATAAAATATGATGCAAGACAAAAGCTCTGGAATAAGTGCAAAACTATATTAAATGTGAATTAACAAATGAAAGAAAATTAATTTCTCAAACTAAAATAACATAAGATGAGGATCGCCATCCCAACTTGCTTTAACTAGATTTCCCATAGAAATCCAAACAAAAAAGTTTGTAAAGCCACCTTCAAATTTTGTAAAGCAAGCATAAAGAATGCAAGAAGCAATGGCTGTAATGCTCATAAATGAAAAAATAATGGCCATGTATTTCTACAATCAATGCAAATGGTGCAATAAAAAAAAAATGCAATGCTATGTTAGCAAAATCAGAAAAATAGCATTATATACCATTAGTGCGAAATAAGACACCATTCCGACTCCAACTCCGAGTTGATCAATTGGAAGCTTCATTGCCTCTGATAATTTCATAACAATATTTAAATAACTCAAATTTTTTGATTCAGACCGAAAAAGCTTAAATTGGTGCGCTTTTTTTTCCGCAGTTGTCCAATAATACGCAAACTATTTGCATATTCAATAGCAATCTAAAATAAAGGATATTGTGTAATTTGCACTATGTGTTTATATGTACATTTTATACTTTCACTCTGTCTTTTGTGCCCATGTTCTTTAACAATAAATATGCCAAATAATTTTTACTATTAATTTGGAAACGGATAAAAATAAAATTTAAGGGTAATTTAAATTGTTCAATAATCATTTGAAAAATGAACAAAAAACGAAATTATTTTGCAGTGAAGATAATTAGCTTCAATTAATATTGAAAATTCATAAAACATCGAAATGCAAAGAAAACTTGATAATCCAAAAAATAAATATAAATCTTTTTTTCATTTCAGAATGATGTTTATAAAACGAAATCAAAAGAAATATATGTGCAGTTATGAAAAATTTGTAATAATCACAATCGATAATAAACTTCAGAATATTTTTTATCTTATCTTATCTTATCTTTTCTTTTCTTTTTCTTTTTCTTTTTCTTTTTCTTTTTCTTTTTCTTTTTTGCTGACAGCGATGAAAAAATAACAAGCAAAATACCAAAGGTTCAATTCTGTTATTTATGAAACTTTTTGATAAAATATTCCAAACAAAAAAATATGTCCAATAACTTTAATAACGTTTTTGGATCATTTGTTTATAAAAGATTTGACAAAAAGAAAAAAGCATTTCTTTTGAATTTAAATACAAAAAGAGTTGATTGAATTAGGTTCGAATTTCAAATGCAATCATTAAGAACTTGCATCATATTCAATTGAACAACGAATTATTATCTTTTCAATTAGTCAGAAACAAAATAGGGTGCATATTTTATCTTGACCTCAAAATTTTATCTCAACCCTGTTTTTTTGAAACTTTAATTTGCTTTTTTGATTTGTGAAAAGGCTAAAAGCAAAAACAAAATAAACAGACTTTCTGATATTTTTGTTTTTCAGAATTCTGTTAAAATTTTTTGAAATTATTGTGTTCAAAAAGACAATGAAAATTTTATATTCTTTTAGGACCCAGATCAAAAACTTGCTGGCTGTGAAGCGAATATTTCATGATGAACGTTTAAAGCCACAGTATCACAATTCTTCATTCCTATATTATTATTTTAACTTGTTTTTTACTTTTTCAATGAAATTTTTAACCTTTTTTTCTCATTTCACTGTTTTTGCTTTGGACACTATTTTCGGAACAAATATGAATTTGTGTTAATTTTTAAGAACATAAAAAATAAAAACAAGGTGTTATTAATTGTAAATTTTTGTTTAATTTTGAAATGAAAAAGAATTGAACAAGAATTTAAAGCGAAATGGTGGAACATTTAAAAATTTTGATTTGAAAGTTGTTCGTCAAATACAAATGTTTAGTTGTTTTTCTTTAAGATATCATTTCATAACAAATTTGTTTCTATTTCGTTTCAAAGAATTTTAAAACAAAAGTTCATTTATTTTGTAAATCATGTTTTTTTGAAAAATGTGTGAAATGAGAAAAAGAGTAAAAAAAACAAGTTGGGAAAGTTTTAAACAACTAAAACAAATAAAAAAGAAACGATGTATTATGACATAAAAGCATTAAACTTTTAATAAAAAATATTTGCTGGAAAAGCAGCAAGTCAATGATCAAAACATAAAATAATTATTATCCTCGATCTTTTTGTATAAACTTGAAATATTGAAAAAAATACAGAATTAGGAAATAAAAACATTTCAAACATTTTTGGTTATTTTTTATATGTCATAGGCTTGTGCAAAGCTAAAAGCGTGGCAAAAAAGAAAAATGTCTAGATAAAGAAAAAAGGTCAAGATAAATTTATAGCCCCACGTTTTTATATTCTTATAAACAACCAACCTGAGTCGTAATAGCATTCACATTTAAAATTGAGATAACAATAATAATGAGTGCAGTTGGAGATAGAAACCAGGAGATTCTTCGGAATGAAATGTTTGAAAGTTTGAAAAACTTTTTTAAAAATGAGAGATTTAGATTTATTTCGATATTGAAATAAAGAAATGATTTCTGAACTGAAAAGTTGTCTTCCTTTTATGCAAAAACAGAAAATTGAGGAATTGAATGAATTGATGGAAAAAATGGATTAAAATGAAATGGAATTAATCTTTGATTCAAATGCATTCTTCGAAATTGAAAAAATGAACGAAGAAATGAAGTTGTCAGACGAAAATACAATTTCATTATTAAAGCATGCTGGATATTGCAAAATATTGGCTGGTTCTTGGTTCAGAAGTTTTGACGATTCGTTGATGTGCAGAAGAATCAAAGCAATGATAATTGATAAGGAAAAAAAGAATGGAGTGACAGAAAATAGGCACTCATTGATGTTAGTGAATGCTATTTTTGCCTGCATTGCAACTTCGAAATAACACCAGAAGAATTATTGTCGATTTGTGTGCCTTGCCTTCTGAATGTATCCACGAACAAGTAAGAAAGCAAAGAAGAGCAAAAAGAAGTGGAAATGGCTTTTCTTGCCTTGAGTAATGTTGATATTTCGAAGGTATGATCTTGAATATTTTCACTCTGATTATTGGATTTTATTTGAACAAAAAGGAAGTTAAAAGAAAACAGTATTTGAAGGAAGTCTCTGAAATAGTCATATATCATCAACAATATCACAACCTTTCACATCTTGCCTATCAACCTGCTTGGAAAATTTTGATGAAGGGCTTTGAAAGAGACAAAGGATTGGAACAAGAGATTTCAGAACAGCTGCACTTTCCTGGAGAAGCAATGAAGGAGTTGGAAGAAATCACAAAGTCAGTGGATTGGAGGAAAAAGAGAAACGAACGAGATGGAGAAGAGATGAAATGTATCTGTATTATTCAGAAATGGATCCATTTAATTTGGGATTTCTTTCAAAATTCGAGGTTGAATGGAAAACATGGATATGCGAAATTGATTGGGTGCGTTGCGAATGCGTGCAGATTGGTGAAAGACTTTGATGCTCACCTTGTCAATGTGAGCATTGATATTCTTGAAACAATGGGGTGCAAAAGAGATGTTAATGATGAAGATCTGATAAAAAGCGGATTTATTGATTTTGTTTTGGAAGGAATCAATGAGTCGAATTTGATTGATGAGATAGCTGACTCGTGCCTGACGTTCTTTGATGATTTTTTGGGAAACTTGAACAAAAAAATAGAACAATGTGAATGCGATACAAAGTGGAATGCGCTGAAGAGACACTTATTTGAAAAATTGGAGGAATAAGGATATGAGTATTCTTTAACATATTTCAATTGTTCGATTAACAATTGTCTCTCTTTGGATGTGAACATAGAGAAATTAGTTATACACGGTTAAATTTGATTGTTGAATAATTTTTAAAATGTTTTCACGATTTCTATTCTTCAATGGGATTCTTTGAAAATTCAAAACAAACAAATAGTAATCAATTGCTTTTTATCCAATATTTTTTTGAATATATTTTAGCTTCGTTCTGAAAGAGCAACCATTGTTTATAAAGTTTCAGATTCTTTGGATTGTTATCCCAATTGATTTGACACAAATAGTTTGATATTCGTTAATAATTTATCCATTGAATCATTGGTTGTCATGCTCAAATGCAATCACTTTGATTTGACCGGGGAAATATTTTTTTCAATTAAATTTTATAAGAAAAGCAAAAATCGAATGATAATACCAAATTCAATTCCATAAAACCAAAAATTGAAATTATTGTTTTTCATGAAAAGGAGATAAAGCTCTTCCAAGCGTGCTGCAGATGCATGTTTAGGTGTGGATGTGTTTCATTTGCAATATTTTATGTTTTGGAATCGATTTATTGGGGCAGCCTTCCCGATGATATTTTGAAGATGTTTGAGTTAATATTTTCAATATGGGTCAGAATTCTTGCATTTATGAAAAAATAGATGATTTGTTCCACTATTTCTGTATCGAATACTTGCAATTCTAACTTTCCCATGTAAAATAAAATATTTAAATATTAAAAAGTTGAGGAAAATCTTTGAAAAGATTGTGCGGAACAAAATTCATAAAGCAAAAAATCTCGTCCCATATTTTTTGATGAAACCATATTTGTCGTATTTGTTTGTCGATAATTGCAAATAGAATCTTTGGAAAATGCAATTGCCCTACGATTCCTTCGTTGTTGCAGGTGAATCTCCAATTCAATCTCCTCACGCACACGGAAGAATTTGTATTTTTTGTTTTTTCATTTTTTAACAAAGAAGGAAACAATATTTGACGCTTCGCATTTCCTCTTCCCACTGGTTGAACAGACGTGTGAGAATAAAGTGCAGAGCGATAATTCCCTTCATGAACAAAATTTGCCTTCTACCAGAAAATGCATTTCAGGGCATTACCAAATTTCTGCCAAATTCTGAAGAAGACTGGGAAGAGAGCTACAAATACAGGGTGAGCGCAAATGGATGGAAAGACACATTACAGTTTGCGTGATGAATAATTTGAGCACTTTTTTTTCTTTGACTGGTTATTTAACTTTAATTTATGAGTTTTGTGTGAAAGTTCTCTGTTGCATTAAGAATATCCAAAGAGCTGGCGTCCATGCAAGGTTTTCCACGGATTTCTGGGGAAAATTAGAAAAAGCTGAAAAAAACGACTTAAAAAAAACATCGATTTGTTCAATTTTGCGATTCATGGCTGTATATTTTTGTTAGTGCTTGAATTGCTCATTTTCTTGAGGAACATTAAAATTGCTTTTCGAGTGAGAGTGAACGGAGAAGCTGCCAAAAAGTCATTTGCAGACACTTTGACATTTTCAATGCTTCTGATTGGATCGTATTGTTTTGTTGATTATTTCATTTCGTGTGTGAAAAAGTGCGAATATTCAAACAAATTGTGGAGCATTGTCAATGGAGTGATTCAATTGACTGTGGTGTATTTCGATTATTTTTGGAAGCACATTCCAATATTTCTGTTCATATGGCCGTATTTTTTGACTTACTGCTTTGATATTTGTTGCAATATTGGTGAGTGAATATGAACAGGCAGCTTCATTTTCAAATACACGGAGTTGCTGTTGGATGTCATTTCAGCTGGTGTTATGCTGATGTTTTTCGTGATTGCTTCACTGAAAACAGACGGTTTGATCTGACTGATGAATTCCATATGACCAATAATTAATCTTTTCTTTTCTTTTTCTTTTTTTTTCTCGCAAAATGCATTGCATGATGTTAAACAGCACACATTTATCGAGTTTTAGTGAGTTTGACATCACATGAATGGCACGACATATTTATGCTGCCAATTTTGAGTATTTTGATCATCTGTGCTCGCTTCTTTGTCATGTTCTGTTGTGATAGAAAATTTGGAGAAGCATAGACACACACTGACAAAGCGCTTATTTTAGTTGGACTGGCAGGCGCTAGTGTGATTGTGCTTCCATTTTTGATTCTTGTCCCGCTGAAGCTGGATGGTTCAATCAAGCTGCATTTTGGCTTTTGCATTGTTCTTTAATTGTTCCATTTGATGCTTTTAAGATTTTTTTGACTTTTTATGGAAGAAAACGCGGGAATTTAGAGTTGAGATTTGCGTGAATGCACGAAGAGGGTGAAAACAAATATAACTTTGGTGTTCGGAAGCAAATGTGGCTGAGAGCGAAACTTAAAATGAGAAAGTTTGCAGAGGACGAGGAAGTTGTCGCATTTGATGAGTTCTCTGAAATAGATGAAAGGGAACCAAACGGAGAAGTGCGGAACTCAAAAAGGACAAAAAAAGAATCATGAAGTGATAATGAGACAGTTGAGAAAGCGCTTCAAATGCGAAATGATTACTATGCAAAGTTTGAAGACCCGAAACCCAATTTGTTTGTATTTTTTGTCGAAAAGGCTGAACCATTTTCGTTAAGGCTCTTTGAAATTATGAATATAATACATGGAAAGAGTTGTTTTATGTGTTTCTTTTGTGTATTAATGGAGTGATGAAATTTTGCTTTGCTTTAATGGAGCAATATTTTTTCTCTTTTGAAAAATTCAACGATTTGTTCCAATTTTTTTCTCCATCAAATTATATTAAGTCTTTCATTCCCACGCACGATTAAAAAGAAAATAAAAACAAATAAAAAAAAAAATATGAGAAATAATTGAGTGGAACATAATTCTAAAATATATATCTATATATATAACACGCAAAACAAAACAATAATTAAAATTATAATTATAATTATCCCCTATTGCTTATCAAAAAACAATCACATGAAACATTTCGTTTGTCTAAAAAGAAATTTCTTTGGAGAGCGATTCATTCACCTTTAACAATGAAAAGTTTCAATCTGTCAATTGATTTAATAGCTTTTTAAAAATTATTGGTATTTCGATACTCAAAAATAAATGTTTTTTGAAAAGAAATTTCAACAAATATTTTTCAAAGTTAAACATGATTTTCAAAAACAAAGCAAAAACAAATACAAACAAATATTTGAAACATGAAGTTGCAATAAATAATTTTCATTTTAAAGAATATGAAAAATTCTTCTTTAAACGTGTTCAACAAAAATATTTTTTATGAATCTGGCAAATATATTGGGTGCAAGAATTTTTATTTTCAGTTTTTTCTTTCATCTTCTTACATGGCGAGGTTCTCAACCAGCGCAAAAGTTGAATTCAATATTGTTGCTCTGGTGTTAGTTGTTGCAAATTGCTGCAATGGCAGAGGCATTGCTGAAAAACAAAATCAACAAGAAATGAATTGGGAGATGCCAAAAAGCACGATAAGTATTGAAACACACAGCAACAAATATTACAATAAAAATGGCATTTATGCAGCAAAAAATGAAAATGCAGTTGACAAATGCATTTGCAGTACTCAATCAAGTCTAAATATCATCAACACCTCCTTGTGTGTGACACATCTCAACATCATCCCCCTCACCGGTTGTCCACTCCTCACTGCCCAACACCACTCCGCTGCCTCCATCTGCTCCTCCACTTGTCAAATCCATCCAGCAACAAACAATCCACTTTTCGTCTCTGCCCATTCCTCCATCGCCCTCACAAACTTCTCCTTCACCACCCACCAACCAGCCATCCTCTACTTCCCCCTCTTCTCCACCCCAAACAATCTCCTCCCAGACGCCCACTCCCCAATCCAAACCTCCTTCTCCATCTCCCGCTCCTCTTTCTCCTCCTTCATCCCCCTCATCCAGCCTTTCCTTTTCTCTTCTTCTTCCCTCTCTTCCCCATCCCCTTCTCCTTCTCCATCCCTTTCCTCTTCTCCTTCATCTTCCTCACCCTCATCCTCTTCCTCTTCCTTTTCTTCCCCTTCACCTTCCCCTTCCCTTTCCCCTTTCCCTTCCCCTTCCCCTCTCCATAACCATGACCAATCCCATCCCCACCTCCAAATCCACCTCCATCTCCATCTCTCAAACTCCCTCTTCTCCAACATCTCATCTCCCCAATCCCATTCATCTCTCCCATCCCTTTCCTCCCACTCACTCAATTCATTCATCTCAACCACCTCTTCCTCTTCTCTCTCTTCCACCAACATCAACACCAATACAATCCCCTCCTTCTCTTTTCACTCATCCCTCTCCATCCACTCAACCATCTTCATCCGCACCCACAACCCCATCGATGGTGCCATCCTCCCCAACATCAACAGCCCCTCCACTTCTCTCTCTGCCTTCAACACCTCTTTTCTCCACCAAACACGTTCTTCATCAAATGCTCCTGTGGTTCATATTGGAAATGAAACTCACAGAGAGAAATTAAGTCGATTGTCCTTTACTGATTTGAATAGCTATCTCTTTGAATGGTGCGAATGGAATGATTCTAATGGTGGCTCTTCATCTGGTGGTGCGCTTTGTGTTTATTGTGCAAATGCAAATCTCACAATCGCTTCTTGCTCATTCAGCAATTGTTCAACCAGCGATCATGGTGGAGCGTTATATTGTAATCTTTCGTTAAAGTTAAACATCACAAAATCCAATTTCACAAGCTGTTCAGCTGCTAATGGAGGAGCTGCTTATGTCTATTGCAATCAAACTAATTCTGATTATTCGTTCACTGAAAACAAAGTCGAAAGTTGTTCGATTACAGACTCATACGGAACTGGTTGGTTTTTTGCCATCTATTACATGAATTTAACTTGCCAATTCTTGTTTTCTAAATGCAAGTGCATCTCAAATTCCGGTGGTGATGCTGCTGGTTCTCTAACGTTTTATAATCCTCCAAGTTACAAGCCAAACAAGTTTTTAATCAATGATTGCCAATTCGTAAACAACATATTGACTGCCTCAACACATTATGGAGGTGCTGCCATTAATCTTTATTCAACATATAACTGGATGAATGGAATGAAATACATCACTTTCTGTTTCTTCGATGACAACATCGCTTCTAATGGCAAGGGGAATGATGTGTACTTCAGTGGAAACATCATCACACAATCTCCATTCGAGAATTGCAGATCAACAACCCTATCAAAAAGAGTTTGGAATTGTGGAACTGCAGATAACGAAACATTCAACAGTTGGCTCCCTCTCATTGCCCGAAATAAAATCGTTGCAAATGGAGGATCAGACATTGATGCATGTGGCAAAACACATCAAAGCCCATGTGCCACCATCGAATATACCCTCAGTGGCTTCGCCCTCCTCCGAGATGCCTCCCTCATCCTTCTCAAATCCACCTTTGCTCCCATCCAGGCACTTATCTTCCTTGCTTTTAATACAAAAATCATAGGAAATGGCACAGATGCCACCACTATCGCCTCCAGCGGCATTCCCCAACCACCAATCTCATATTCACAGTCATCACAATCAACATCATCATTTTCATCATTTTCATCCTTGTCATCATTATCAACAACTCCTTCGCCAGATCCATCTGCCTCTTCTGCCCTCTTCCAACAAACCCAGGGCTCCCTCACAGTCTCTGCCCTCGCCATCGTCCACAACTCCTCAAATCCCATCACCCCCATCCTCTTCCACCTTTCCGATAACTCCCCTTCCCTCAACCTCAACACAATCACCATCACTGGAACAACCTCATCTTCATCACCAATCACCACACCCCTCTTCTTCCTCACTGCTGGCTCCCTCGCCCTCAACCACACAGCAATCACCAGTCTCCCCCTCAGCAGCCAAAGCATCTTCCACCTCACCTCCCTCACTGCTCCACTCACCCTCAACTCCTCCAACATCACCGACATCACCTCCACAGCCTCCCCCGCCAGCTGTGTCCTCTCCTCTTCCACCTCCCCTGCCCTCTCCCTCTCCCTCTCCAACTGCACAATGAACAGCATCAACTCAGCTCCACAAAACCAACAGACTGCCACCAATGGTGGGTGCATCTCATTCACCTCATCTACCTCTGCCAATACGTTTTCAGTGTGTGATTCCACTTTATCCAGCTGTTGTGTGAGCGAGGATGCAAGTTTCGGAGGAAGAGGTGGAGGGATATATCTGGATTGCAGTTTGAATGAAGGAGGGTTTCAGCTCTCATCGATATCATTTTCGGAGTGCAGGGCAACTGTTGGGAAGAACATATTTGTGATGAGTGAGAATCTGGTGAACACTGTTAACACGGAGCGTTTTGCATTTGATTGTTCTGATTACAAGGAGGATGGGAATGCATTTGTCGGGGAAGATATGAAATATGTGGAAATGGATCTTCGAGTGTTTCTTGTTTCTTTGAAGTGGATGGAGGTGTCTGTATCGACTGGTGGGCATGACACATTGGGATGTGGAAGCGAAATATTCCCATGTCAATCGATGAAAAGTGGAATTGACCGCATTGACAGAAGTGGAACAGAAGGAGAAAGGAAAGTTAAAGTGAAAGATGAAGGGACAATTGAAAATATTTTTTCGTTTCAAGATGCACTTGTGATTGATGGGCGTGTGAATGAGGCGGATGCCATTAAACACAGGCCAATTCATTTTGAAGGGACTATCAATGGAGATTCTGCAACAACTTCATCTGTTATTTCATCAACTGTCTCACTCGACTTGCTATCTTTGAAGTTGCAGATCCCAAGTCAATTTGAGCCAAATATGAATTCTTTGATATCATCGAGAGGAAATCTTCAACTTGAAGCCTGTTTATTTGAAATTCAATCATCAACGGCCATTCAATACTCGTTGATATGCACAACATCTGGAAGTTGCACATTGAAAGGATGCAGTTTTAAAGGATCTTCATTTGTCAAATCACCATTAGTGATGGCTTCTTCTGTTGTATTTGAGAGCAACAACTTTTCAAACATTGTGAACAAGGGCAGTGGTGAAGAAGGAGGCGTTGCAAAAGTGACATTGCAAGGGAATGAAGAATTGGTGATGAAATCAACAAATGCTTCATCTTGTTCGCTTTCATCAAGCAATGGAAAAGGAGGATTCTTGTATTTGGATTGCCAAAATTGTTTGAATGAGAAGCCATTTCTTTTTGATGCTGGTGTAATTTTTGAGAATAATAATGCAGCCATTGGAAAGAATGCATTCATTTTGGGTAAGGATTTTAATTCAACTGTGACAAATGAGTCATTCAAGTTTGATTGCACATCAATGAAAGATGATAACAATTTGTTTGTAGGGAGTGATGACTTTCATTCAAACAAAGATTTATTCATGTTTCTGATTCCATACAGCTCAATTGAGATATTTATCTCAACAGAAGGATTTGATGTTGCACGTTGTGGAAGCGAGGAAGAGCCTTGTTTTACAATGTGGAAAGGGATGGAAAACATGAAAGACGGAGAAGGAAATAAAACAATTCAAATTGAAGGATCAACTGATATTCGAGATTCATATGACCTATCCAATTATCAGATCAAAAAATCTTCATCGATGGGAGAAGAGAATGTGAAAGCGATATTGAAATTTGAAAAGGCAGTTGGAAATCAATTGGAATATTTTATAGAAAATGATGATCATTTTGAATTGACAAATATCCAACTGCAACTGACATCTGGATTTGACGACTCAGCCAAAACAATTATTTCAAACAAAAATGGAGAATTGATGATAAGTGAATGTTCATTCCATTCAGAAGCAGAAGTGAATAATGGATTTGATAGTGTATTTGTGGATGTGATTGGAGGAAGTGTGGAAGTGAATGATTTGTCGATGGAATCGTGCAATGTTGGAAACAGTATTTTTGTCATTCATGATTCTGGAATTATTTGCCATTTGGTGAATGTTCGAGTGGAATCATTGAATGAAAGTGGAGGATGTATTTTATCAATCAAGGAATCTGAACCAGGATTGAAGATAAATGAAGTGGGTAAGGAAATGAGTCTCGACATTGATAATTCGTCATTTTCAGGAGTGAAGAGAAGTGACAATGGAGCAAGCATTTTGGAGTCAAAGAGTGAGAATAAGATTTGTTTGGTTGTGAATTCGAGCAACATCACAGAAGACAAAGCAGAATCAAGTGAAAAAGGAGGGGCAATATTCTTCACGTTAGGTGCATCTGGATCAATGAAGATGATTAAGTCCGAAATCAGTCATTGCAGTTGCAGCCTTAGTTCAGGGAAAGGAGGAGGAGTATATTTGGCAACAGAGGAAAGAGGGTTTCTCAATTTCACATTTGTGGGAATGAAGTTCAATGCGAACACAGCTAAAGTGGGGAATGATATTTTCATTGAATGCTTCAACATTACATCTCAGATCAATGAAAGGCAATTCCAATTTGATCTTCGAGAGAATCATTATTCACGAATTAATGCGATATATGGAAGAGATGACTGTGAATATAAGGACGACACAAATCTGATTGAATTCGTGACGATTCATCAGAGCGACACAATCATCGTGAGCAGTGTGAATGGATCGGATGAGAGGCAATGTGGAACAAACATACTTCCATGTGATTCAATTGATTATGGCCTGACGCATCTGACTTCAGATTTCATGAGTGTGATGATTGTTATTGAAGAGAGTATGATAGGTGGAGAAATGAATCTGGATGAGATGAGCCTGAGTTCGAAGAGCAGAGAGATGTGTGAAGTTGAAGTGAAATCAGGAATTTCAAGAGCAAGAGGGGCATTGGTGATAACAACTGGAACAGTCTCATTGATGAGGGTGAACTTTGTATTTGATTCGAATTTCATCTCTTTACATAAATCGCTGATATCACCAGAGGGAGGAATTCTTGAAATTGTGAATTGCTCATTCACTACAAAACGATTAATAGAAGAAGGAAATGCAGAACTTGCAAGCATTCCATTTCATCTTATAAATATTGAAAATGGAGAATTGCAACTTGATGGATGCACAATTTCAGATCTTATTCTTCAAAAATCTGCATTATCTCTTTCATCTCCACTTTCATCATCAATTGATTCGTTAATGATTTGTAATTCAACAGTTTCTCACTCGCTTGTTGAAATTATTGAATGTGGGCAATTAAACATGGAAAAGTTTCATTCAGAAAATATCACAGTTGAGGGAAATGAAGAATCATTGATATCTTGCTTGGAAATGAAAAAGACGGTGCAATTGACAAATTGCACAACATATGGAATCAGTTCAAACAAAGCAAAAGGAAAATTGATGAAAGTGGAGGATTGCACAGATGTGAAAATGGACAGTTGCATTTTTGATGGGAGTTCAAAGGAAAGAAATGAAAAGAATTCAAATACAGAAGAAGAGATGTGCAGATGGGAAGGATCTCTTGTGGATGTTGTGAAGAGTTCAGTGATGATGAAAGATTCGACATTATCGAATTCATCAGAAGGTGGAATAACAATGAGAGGAGGCAATTTAAATATTGAAAAAGGAGAGTTCATTGACAATAATCCCTCAATTGAAGGATATCCATCATTGAGAAGGAATGTGATCTGTTCAGATTCAGGAACATTGAATGTGATGAGTTTGAAAGGAGGAGATGGATGGGAAAGAAACACTTCACTTTGGATGTTGAATGAAGGGTGCAGTTTTGAAGGGATTGTTTCAGAAAGGGATTCATCATTCTTCATTCCTGTGTTGGAGAGTGTGGAAGCAATTGAAGAGACAGAAAGAATGAAGTTGACATTCAAAGGGATGCTTCTTGTTCCATGCAATATGTCATTCTCAGTTGTGAAGAGAAAGGGAGATGAGAAGGAGATTGAAAAACATGATTTTGATTCAAGTGGATTCTTGTCAGAAAGAGAAGTTGAAGGGAGTGTTGCAAAAGATCTCATCAGCAGTTGCGGAGACGAAATTGAGGTGAGCGTGCATGTTTTGTTTGGAAATCCATCGTTTCCATCAAAAACAGAATCGTTCATATTGAAGAATAGAAGCGAGCCCAAATCAATTGGAGATGAAAAATCTGTTGAAAGCGGAAAAGGAGTCAATTCATTGTGGATTATAATTGTCGTTTCTTGCATTGTATTTATCATCTTGTTGTTGATAATTGTTGCTGTGACTATTAGGTGGAGAAAGCAAAAGAGAAGGACTGAAGAGCTGGAAGTGATTGTGAATGACACAGTGAAGAAGGATCCGAAGCTGATTGAGATGGTGACGATGGAGATGTCGCCTGAGGAGCAGTGGAGAAGAGCAGAGAGAGAAGCAGAGAAGAAGAATGAAGAGAGGATGAAGAAGAGAATATATGAGACGAATATGGAACATTCCGAATCATCAGAGCACCTTCTTTCTGAAAGTGGTTCCACTGAATACATCCTGGGAAGAGATTCAGACAAGATTCCTCAATGGGTGCTGGAGAAAGTGGATGAAGAGGAGGAGACGAGAAAGAGAACACCATCTCCATCGGTCACATCCACTTCAACAACAGACTCAGATTCAACTTTTGTTCGCGGGGAGGATCTGTGCCCAACCACCTCGTCCATGTCCAATCTGGTGGATGCCATGGCCTGTTCATCTCCTCATGAGAAGCTGATTGTGGATCTGAGGGATTCTCTGTTCATGCTGCTGCACGGAAGAAATGAGAAAAAAGAGATGGCAATAGGCACTCTCCAGGAGAGAGAAATGACAGCTGCCCAAATCCTGTTCTGGGTGGCGAATGGAGCACTCCACTCATTTGATGAAGAAAAAGAATTGCTTTCGCTGGCTAATCTGAGCCCACACATTGTGCTGTTCTCGGAACATATGGTCATCTGCATTGCCTTGCACTCGGACTGTTCTTCAGATGACTCTGATTCCTCATCTATTTCTTCATCAACAGTTGTAACATCTGCCAGTGATGATGATGAAAGCGACTCCCTGCCCTCATCAGCATTTGAGGAAGAAGATAGTTTCAAAAAAGAGTGTTTGAGGTGGAAGGCGCCTGAGCTGCAGATGAACAAGAAGATGGAAGCAACAAAGGAGTCGGCGGCATTCTCGATTGGGATGATGCTGTGTGAGTGCCTGACGCTCCAGATCCCGTTTGGAGAATATGAGGCAACGATTGCTGGAGATAAGATTGTGAATGGGGAGAGGCCGACTATTCAAAGTTTGGGTGAGTGTTCATTGAAAAAGGCGATATGCAAGTGTTGGCAAGGAGAGCCAAATGAAAGGATGAGTCTTGTGGATATGAAGAGAGAGTTCATCCAGCGATTCCCTCCTGGAGCATTGATCATGACGATTTCAGATGCTGTTGATTATGGAGGGTCTGAAGATGGTGAGAAGGAGAGCGGATGGCTGACAGGTGATGAGCCTTTGGTCATTTGTGAATGCAATTGTGGGACAGTGAAAGATCAATCAAACATAACAAAGAAGGAATAAAGGATACTGATGTGAGAAACAGAAAAAATGAAAATGGAGAAATGACACG
Source organism: Monocercomonoides exilis (assembly GCF_001643675.1). Classification (NCBI taxonomy): domain Eukaryota; phylum Preaxostyla; order Oxymonadida; family Polymastigidae; genus Monocercomonoides; species Monocercomonoides exilis. Next base: position 1,448,863 of record NW_027150556.1, on the reverse strand, counting down.
ATTTCAAATGTGAAACATAATTTCTATGAGTTATTATTTACAAGCGGGATTGTTGAGGAAGATGATTTGTGTCAAGGGTTATCCAGCTTTGCTCTTATGAAGAGTGACATAGCTTTTGAGTTGAAATATTTGCATTGAACGATTACCCACAAATGAATTGCTTTCTTCTTCTTTTTCAGCACATTTTCCTTTCCGATTTTTTTTTTTTTTCTGTCTTTCTTTATCATTCTCTTTATCTTTATTTTGCATTTTTCTCATTGTTTTTCTCATTTTTTAATTACTTTTTTTTTTCAATTTCTTCCCCCTTTTTTTCTCCCTTTTTTTTCCTTTTTTCTTGATTTTTTTTTTCTATTTTTCTTTATCATTGTCTTTATCCATTCAACTATTTTTCCCTTTTTTTCCAGTCATTGTAATTCTCGAAAATCAAGATTTGAGCCGTTTCTTTTTTTCTTATTTTTGCTTTTATAAATGTATTTCTGTTTTGGCTGATTTCCTTTTTGTGATAAATAGTCATTGAATGTGATTGATTTTGCATTTGTTGGCAATTTCGATGTTGAAAAATGAATTCATTTGTGTTTGTTCGAAAAGGATATTTGAAAAAGCAGAATTTCTTTGCAATCCAGCAAGAATTTATTGCCTTTTTGTATTTTTGATTCTGAATTTATCAAATCGCGTTTTTCACAACCCAACAACAAATCAAATTGAGAATCATTGAAAATTGAAAGCATCCACATTTCTTTATGTTTTTCAAATTATGCATTTGTGAATGGAATTATTCCTCATTTGATGATTTCAATTCAATGAAATCAACCTTTTATTTGCAACAAACACTTTTTTATGCATTCTTTGAATTCCGGCTCATTCAGAAAGATGTTTCAAATTATTATTTTCTTTTTCAAGGGAGGAAATGTTTTTTAATTTCATCTTGTTTCTGTGTGAAAATATCAATTCGATTGTTCATGTTCATTTTTTTGGAACATGGCTGATCCTTTTTGCAATAAAACTTTCGTTCGAGTTTTGATGATAAAATTTTCCTCAATGGGATAATAAAGATTATTTGTTTTTGTATATACTTCTTTATTGGAAGTTTTAACTTGTGTTTTGTTCCTTTTTTTTCGTTTTTCTCATTGAGATAAAAATTTTTTTGTTGAAAACTCGAACGAAAGTTTGATTTCAAAAAGGATCAGCCATACGCTTTGAAATTTTCATTTTTATTTTGACTTTCGTCTGATTTATTTTGTTCATGACAATGCTTGAATCATTGTTTTTAAAGCTATATCCTTTTTTTAAAAAAAAAAATGATATTCTTTATTTTTCTGAAATTAATTGCGTTTTGAGAGTCAAATGAAATTTTTTTCATTTCTTTTGCTGAAAGTTTTTCATAATCATTACCCTTTCTTCTTTTTGTCTTGTCATAACTCCATTACAAATCAAAATGCTAGATATTTTTCCTTCATTCAGTTTTTGCGTTCATTTTCCCAACTGGTGGATTTTATTTAGAGTATTTATGTGTGTTTTTATTTTAAGATTTTTTGTTATTCTTGTAATTCAAATATTTCTTTTTTCAACACCTTTTATAATTTGCATCCACTTCATTCTTACAACAAAATAAAAGCAAATTTGTTAATGTTAAAGTAGAGGAACAAAAATTTCTTCATCAGTCACAAAAAAAATGAAAAAAGAAATAAAAGAAACCAATATCATTAATATATTTTATAAAATTGGAATTTTTTTTTTTTTTTTTTTTTTTTTTTTATTTTTTTTTTTTTTGGTTTTGGTTTTGGTTTTGGTTTTGTTTTGTTTCACTTTTTTTATTTGATTTTAACACACTATGGGTGCTTTATCCTCCCCCTGGTCCCAAACCCCAACCGAAATATTGAATTCAAAGTTCATGTTTTGAAATATGTTCACCATTCATTTCTAATAGTTGAGCTTTAAATAAAAGAAAAGGACAAGTACTTCAAAAAAAGAACAGCATAAATGTTAAGTGTTTAAGATTAAAAGGTTGCGAATTTCATTTTTAAAAATACTTCAACATCATCTGTTTCCAACATAATAAGAACAAAAATTTTTAAGTGTGTTCCTTTTTCCTTCTTCTTCATCAATTATCACGTTTCGCAGTTGCAAACTTTTCCACGTGAGAAAACAAACAAGCAAACAAACAAACATCAAAGATAACGAAAAACAAAACTTGGGTCATTCCTTTTGGTTTCATAATTGATCTGACAAAATTCTCGAATTTGCTATTTGTCGCAATAACTTAGAAATCTTTCTGATGTTTATGTTTGAATCATCAATTTGCTTCTCTGTTTTTCAATGACAACATGCATTTGAAAGACAATAATAAATTCGTGTGCAAAGCTTTTTTGTAAAATGTTTTGCATATAACTGTGAATAAGAGCATTATTCTTTTTCCGTAAAAATATTTGATTTCAAAAATAATCACCCACTTTTTGCGACATTCAATTTCTTTTTTGCTGAAAGCAGGTGAAACTGCTCTTTAGATTGGTTTTTCTTATTCCAATTTTCATCTTTCATCAGAGTCACTTTCCCCACTTGGATCATCGTTGTTTATTTTATGGATTATCTTTTTCTTTTTCTATATATGTTTAATTTCTCTTTCATAATCGCCTGAAGAAGAGTTTCACAAAAGAATGTTGAATTCTTTTCGAGAATGCTTGTTTTTTAATGTTGAAGGTGTCGAAGAAGCTTTAAATTTTTCAATTTCTTCAAATAAAGATCATAGAAAAGCAAGTTGCTTTTTAGTATCTTCAAGTTGTTTCTTCAAATCATAGCTATCCAAATCTTCAAGAAATGTTGTTGAATGTGATTCGTACTCATCGGCGAAGAAGAAGTATTGATTTGTTTGATGAAGTTTATTTTGACAAGAAAGATATTTCTGTAGAATTAATGTCTCATGTTTTCGATGAAGCTGAAACTCTTTGTCTTTTTGTTGGAGAATAATTTTTTTGAAGTTGATCAGACCAATCCTGTGAAAAAGAATGGTGATCGTTGTTTCTTGAGGATGGTTTGATTTGCACTCAAATTATTCAGGAATCAACTGGAGCTGCTGCAACAGGCCAGACCCCTGTCTTCATAAATGCTGCCTTCACTATTGATGGAACACAAGTTGTAGCCAAGTCTTTGGGGAGAATATCTGCAAGTTGGGCTCGATAGGAAGTGAGAGAAAATGGAGACGGAATAACAAATTTGTAACTTAAAGTGGATTTGAGTCGAGAAAAAATACAGGAATCGCATGCTTGATGTGAGTGTGTCATGTTGGACAGGAACCATTAAAGAATGATGTTGTTTTTTTTTTTCTGTTAATTCAATCACTTTTTTTCATTAAGTGTTGAATGATAATCCATCAACAGAAGGGCGCGATGATATGTGGTTGGTTTGACTTTCTATACGATGAAAGGAATCCAAAAATTGATCATGAAGAAGTTGAAGATTTCCTAAGTGATCCACCCGGAAGATGAAAAAATATATATGATATCAAACGAAGAAAGTGTTCGAAACTCTTTCGGGAGTGTTTTCTTTGGCCAAAGAAGAAATCGTGGCAATGAGGATCCGTCAGCGCAGATACAAAGGCATATAGTTGCATTCGGGACTTTCGGAGCGAAGGGAACTTGTGGAGGAGTTTGACCTTTAAGGCAAAATACCAATTTGTTCGATGATTTCCCGCATGAGATTGACGATTCATCAAAATTGAAAATGTCCGCAGCTATGATATTGAATTCCGTTGCAGTGCTCAACAATTCCGAGAACCATCCTCTGATGTTCTCGGGTGACTGCGCAGATATATATGCAACATCTGCATCCTAAGCGATGGAAGCCTTTAGTATATCACTTCATCGAATTGATTTGTTCACTTAAATTTTGTTGATTGTTTTGAATTCTTTCTTTAGTTTTGATGATTTTTCTTTGAGATCCGCACACTGAAACGTTCATAAAAGTTTAAAAAACCATGAAAATAAATATGGGACAAAATATTTGACTTCAGTCATTTTCATTGAAAAATTATGCACTTTTCATTGACTATTTTATATCAAAAAATATTAAAAAATGGTTCTATTATTTGACATTTGTGAAATGTTGGAAAACTTCATGTTTTAATTTCAACGATGCCTGTTTACGGATATGAAAATCAATTTTATTTTGAAATCTGAGAAAGCGAAATAAAGTTATGAGCGAAACAATTTTTTCATGCTATATGCATAAAAAGCTTGAAAGTCCGTATTTCCCCCCATATTACAAACCATGTTTTGCACATCGCGAATTCGAACAATTGTTTGGTCAGATTAAAGAACCAAAACTTGGTTTTCAGTTGTTTCCAATTTATCGTTCGTAATTGCCTGAGGGTGTCCATTCCTTCTAGTTTCTCTGCCAGCTCTTTCAGCTCTTATCCCTCTTTTCCATGCATCTTTTGACCAAACTTTTGCTTTTTTGGCAGTTGAATATTTCTCATAAAAACTTTGTCGAATCGCGAAAAGCTTTTTCGAAGGGGATTTGAATGCACGATATTCCTTTGTTGCAAGAACTCTGCACAACTGAGTTGATGATAATTCAGGTTTTTCAGTCATCTTTATTTGGTGTGATCAAGCATATCAAAATATCTTTTTTTGTCATTTTGAATCAAAGATAACATTGACGAATATCATTGCCTGATATACTTAGAAATAATAAAGAATTGTTTTATTATTTTCTCTGGCTTCAGTAAAAGTGGCTATTAATATCGTCTTTGGATTGAAGAAGAAACTGGCAATATTTTGAAAGAACAAAAAATAACGGAGACTGATCAAAATATTTAATTGGATTATTAACGTTGTGATTTGTTGTGATCAAATGGTTTTCAATTCTTAATCGTTGAATTGTGTTTTGCATCCTCGTGCAAATGTGAATAGGGTGTGAGTTTGGCACGAAGTGGTGGGTTAAGCACTCACTGAATAAGAATGAATGTTCAAAGGTATATATGGGTGATTATTTTTGAAATCATATTTTTTCACACAAAAATTTCGGTTCGAAAACTTCACTTGAAAATCAACAAAAGAATCCTGAAAAGTGAAAAGACTTATTTGAAAAAAATCTGTATCTTCATTTGAGCTTAAACATTTGTTTTGATAGCAGTTGTAATAATTCAACAATTCAAACACAAAGTCTCTTCCCGATGACGAACAACGTTTGAATAATCAATAACCAGGAAATAGTTATGATTTCAAAAATAATCACCCAATTACTCTCTCTTTTTTTTTTTTTTTTTTTTTTTTTTTTTTTTTTTTTTTTTCCTTAAGTATGTGGATAAATTCGATATTTATCAACATTCTAATGATAAAATAATTATGATTTAAATATTTTAAACCGGCATACCATTTGATTTTTATAATTCTTTCTAGATAAAAAAAGTCATGAAAAAAACCACCATCTTCATAATTTGCTCGCCATTCAAAATTATGCAAAAAGAGCAATGAGCTCCTATTCAATGAAACAATTGGTGAAAGAAAACTTCACTTTAATTTTCATGAATTTGAATAATTGTTTAGAATTCAAATAAAAATTAAATTTCTAAGTGTATTCTAAATGTGTAATGATTTAACTGTCAGTCATCTTTTTTAAAAGGAAGATGGCGTTGATTTTGTATGTGTTATCTGCTGATTCAGTTAATCCTTTTATTTTGTCCCTATTAATCTCACCTATAATCTGTTCCGAAATTTCTTTTGGCGACCTTTCTATCATTTCATTTAAAATGAAAAGAACATTTCCATAAAACTGTGTTACGCTGCCATCGAGAATATGTATGCAATTTGTTGTAGAATGAAAAATTTGCAGTAATTTCTGATTTTCTAGGAAGAAGAAAATGAAAATGTTAAAAAGTTGAAAAGAGAAAAGAAAAAAATTTAAACAAAAAGAAAATATGAAAAATATGAATGAATTAAAAATTTACGTAAACAAAAATATCATTTATTGAGAACAAAACTATTGATTAAAATGATAATGTTTTAAGGAACAAACCATTCATTTTAGCAAGCTGACAAAGTGAAGCTAGCATTTTCTGTCTATCAACCAATGACTCATTCTCATCATTGATGACTGCCCAGCCAAATTCTATGATTTCTCCCAAATGATCTGGAAGCGCCTTGCCATTCCACAAAAAACATAAGCATCTGGAAATCTCTCGTTTTGCCTTTTTGTCTTTCGTTCTTTTAAATGCATAAAAAAGTTTCTCGCTTCCGTCATATCTCAGGATCTCCTCTGAAAAAGGATGCGGACTGTCGCTTCCAACAATCTCTGCTCCAGAGCTGAGTACATGAGACAAGCAAAAACACACATTTCTCAGACAAAACTCGACGGGGTGAATAAGCAGATCAAGAAGTCGAGGAATGCAACCAAGCTTTACAAGTGTCATTGTTATCAAAAGTGATTCTGAATAAGTGAAACGTTGGAGGGCCAATATGTGGCTTTCTGTAACTTTTTCCACTGGTAAAAGAAGATTATCTAAGATGGATTTTGCTAATGATTGTGTCAAAAGTGCTTCGGAACGATCCTCATTACAATAAAGAGAGTAGCGAATAATTTCGCAAAGTTGAATTCCAATTTTATATGGAGGATTGCAAGTGAATGCTTCATCAATAAGAGTAAAAAGTTCTGAGGGGGCATATTCTTCAATAACTTTCGGATCTCTTCTGCACATTGATTGAAGATAATTTACAAAATGTGAAAGAAGTCCAATTAATTCTTCATTGCTGTGATAACTTTTCTCTTTATAAAAGTCTTCAATTAAAAGTTTCGTTGATGAAGTTGTTGGACTTGTCTGAGCTTTTTGAAGTGAATGGTCAATAACACTAACGAGCTTATCAAGGTTCTGAAAATCCCATTTTACTTCGCCTGTATAATAACAGCACATCGTGACAATAAATTTAAATGCACAAAAGCAAGAAATGTTGAAATTAATATAAAAGAATATAACCAAACAAAAATTTCAAAATTAGATGCATTTTGCAAACTATCTATCAATTTTTGATCATCCATTACCTCTAATTCTTGTTTGTCAAAATAAATAAAAATTCAATTATATCATAAATTGCGCGATCAACAAGGATCATTATTTGGAAATGTGTTTATTTACACCAGAAAATTCTGGTGTTAATGGCTGACCAAGGAAGATTTCCCGAATCTAAACATTCATTTTATGAAGTGCTAGATGTTTGATTCGAATTTGTTAAGTTTTATGATGTTCAAATTTCATTATTCAGGTTAGAGAGATTTCTCAATTTCCAAATTATCTCAGAACCGAAAATAAAGAAAAGCTTGTGCAAACTCTCCAACGCATATTATTAATTGTTATCCTCAGTTTGATTTTGTAATTTATTTTTCACTATTTGAAATGAGAAAAACATTAAATAGGAAAAGAATGGATTCCTTTACTTCTTGATCAAGATATTCTAAGCCTCGTAATGAAAATTTTTAGAGTTTCAAGGATTGAGCAAGTTCAGCTTCTTTGTCTTGATGTTTTAACGCTGACAATTGCGCACTTGACAAAAAAGAAGGATGACGCAGTGATGAAACTTCTTCTTGATTCTCTTCTGGCAATGCTTGAATCGCCATTTCCATCTGCAATATCCTGTGCAAAATCAACATTGTGCTCTTTATATCGAAAATCACCAAAAATGCGTACATTTTTCAAAGAATTTTCCTTTTTATCGAGAATTCTGAGAATTGCCATAAATGAATCCGATACAACAGTTTCATTGAAGAATGCTCAAAGCCATCAGTCGTCGATAAGAGTTCCAGCGCATTCTTCAACTTTATTTGAATCAGTATCTGCTTCCTCATCTCAGCCAGGAACATTAAGTAATTCTCCTTTAAATCCAAATGCCATCAATCCAGGAGGTGTTTCACATCGAATTATTCCCAATGATCCAATAACATCTTTTTCGTCAGCTTCGTCTTCGTATTCTACAAGTCTTCCGCTTTCAAATGTTTCCTCAAATCCAAACGCCTCATCGTCCAACCCAGCTGACACTTTACCTGAAGCTCGACTGGCTGTCGTTAAGATCATCAAAGAGATGCTGGCGCATTCACTTCCTCAGCCAATTTCTCAGCAGAACTATCAAAACACGGCCATTCTCTTTCCCACTCAGCCACTTATCACTGCACACCACCCGCCTTCGCTGTACATCTCCCCATCGCCATCTTCCTCTCTATCCCCTCAGCCATCAGCTGTTCAACAGACGATTTCATCATCGTCTTCTTCATCGTCTTCTTCTTCTTCTCTAATTCCTCCACTATCTATGACTGCCAATCCATTGTCCCCTGTTTTGCATGCCCAACCTATGCCTTTTTCATTGACAATTCCTCCAATTCCTTCAATTCCTGCTTCTTCATCAATTACCACTCAGCAACTTCCTTCGCTGTCCTCCTCCTCCTCCTCGTCTTCTTCTTCTTCTTCCGATCCGTTCCCAAACACCTCCGCCTCAGCCTCTGCTTCTGCCTCTTCCTCCTCATCTTCCTCATCTTCCTCATCTTCCTCATCTTCCTCATCTTCCTCCTCCTCCTCATCTTCCCAGCATTCCCAGCCATCCCCCCGCTTCCTCTTCGATGCCCAGGCCCAAGCACAGGCGCTGACAAACATCCCTGCATACGCCCCGCCTGCTGCGCCGCTTCCGCGCTCTGTGCTTCTCCTGCTGGAACGAGCGCTGTCTGTGTTGGGAAGATCGAGTGATGTGGAGATAGCTGCAGAGGCTGTGGGAACACGGCTGTTCTTCTTTGAAGGAGGGAGAGGGGCGCTTCTGAGGGAAATAGGAGAGAAGACAGAGGAAGAGATGAAGGCGAGGAGCGTTGCGGGCGCGGCTGGCAGGTTGATGGAGACAGGGGCTGCTGGTTCTGATGGTATTTTGCCTCCGCCTCCTCCTTCGAATGGGAAGTTGGCAGCAGCAACAGCAATATCTTCTTCATCTTCTTCTATTCCTTCTGGTTTCCTGTCGTTTTCTCCATCACCTTTCTCGAATTTTGCATCTTCTTCTTCTTCGCAAATGCATACGAGGCAACTTGCTGTGGTAGAAAAAGCTCATTTGAAAGGAACAGAAATGGATGTGAATGACGATAAATCAGCAACAGTGAATGGCAAAGAAAAGAAGGGGAAAGAAAAAGAGAAGGAAAAAAGAAAGGAAAAAGAAAAGGAAAAGGAAAAAGATAAAGATAAAGATAAAAAGAAAGAAGCGAAAGAAAGCAAAGAAAACGAAGGAAAGAAGAAGAAAGTTTCCAACTCCAAAGAAAGAGCAAGTAAAGATTTTGATTCAAAACAAGAAGGAAGAAAAATGAATGAAGATGACAAAAAGGAGAAAGAGCAGAAAAACACAAAAAATGAAAAGAACAAAAATTTGAAGAAGAATAAAGAGAAAGCTAATAATTTGGATGAAAAAGAAAGGAAAGAAGAAGATGATGATGAAGCTGTTGAGGAACAAAATGAAAAGGAAGAAGGCAAAAGAAGAGATGAAAGCTCAAAAAATAAGGAAGAGAACAAAAAAGACTATAAGAATTCAAAACAAAACAACTTTTTCTTTGGAAAAGAAAAGAGTTTATTTGATTCCAAATCAAGCACAAACAAAAATGAAGTTAGCGAAGAAGAAGATGGAGAGGAAGAAGAAGAAGAGAAAAATGATAAAATTGCAAACGAAAGCAAAGAAGATTTCGAACACGTTGAAAAAATGAGAGGAGAAAGAAAAGACAATGAAGACATCTTTCTTAAGGAGCAATTCTCATCTTCCACAAATAAGCTGAATACTTCTATTTTATCATCAAAACATGAAAATTCTGAAAGGTATGAAAATACTGAAACATTGAAGCCATCACATGAATTAGCACAAACAGCAGAAGAAACCAAAGAATCATATTTGCATTCTGATCAAATGTGCTCTTCTTCTTCTTCTTCTTCTTCTTCAGCATCAGCATCAAATGAAGTGTTATTGACAATCCCTTTGCTATCATCTTTATCATCGCCTTTTCCTTCACCTTCATCTTCCTTATCATCTGCACAAGACAACACAAAAATAGCATCTTCTTCCACAAATGATCCATCCATTTTAAGTGCTGAAGAAGAAACTATTGAAACATCAATACATCCAACTGATTCTAAATCCTCTGCTTTGAATGTGCAATCTTCTGCTTCTTCTTCTGCTTCTGTTTCTGCTTCTGCTTCATCTGAAGAAAGCAATATAAACTTAAATCATCAAGCTGATTATTTATCTTCAGCACCTTCATCATCATCATCTTCCTCTTCCTCTTCCTCTTCTTCCTCCTCCTCAATGCCAATGCCATCTTCCTCTTCTTATTCTCCTCTGTTCCATCTTCAATCTTCCCAGTCACTCAGCCAGGCAAATGGCTATCCACAAATCATTATATCTCACATCATTCCTCAGGAACCTTCTCTTTCGTCTTCTTCTTTTCCATCATCATCATCTTCTTCTTCTTCTTCTATGTCATCATCATCTTCTTCTTCCTCTTCCTCTTCCTCTTCCTCTTCTTCTTCTTCTTCTTCTTCTTACTCTTCTTCTTCTTCGGCTCCTCTTCCATTTTCGTCATATTTCCCAAAGCCAACTCTTCTCTCCTCTTTCACTTCATTCGATGCTCCATTCCAAAACGAGCTGATTGCTTCTTATCAAAATCCATCTGATTACAACTCTTTCATCTCATCTAAGCATAACACTTCAGCATCCACAATGCCTTCTTCTTCCCCTTCTTCTTCTTCCTCTTCCTCTTCCTTTTATCCTTCTTCTTCTTCTTCTTCCTCCTCCTCTTTCTCTTCCTCCTCTTCTTCTTTCCCATCAACCGTCTCGGACTCTCTACCTCTCCACCCCTTCAATCCATCCATCTCATTCACTTCAACAAATCACACTTCTTCTTTCTCTTCTTCTTCTTCATCATCTTCTTCTTCTGTCTCTCAACTTTTGCATTCTTCTTCCTCTTCTCCGTTTGTCTCCCCTTTCTTCTCTCAGCCTTCGGTTGCTGTCTCTTCTGCTTTCTCCCCGCCTCAGTCATTTTCGCCTTCATCATCATCATCTTCTTCTTCTTCTTCTTTCTCCTCCTCTTCTCCTTCTCCTTCTCCTTCCTCCTCCTTATCCACAATAGCATATCCTCAAAGAACCGTCTCCAAGCCAAACACACAGACACACCAATCATCCTCTCCATCTTCCATTGACCAGCAGACGAACACGACTGAACACGTGAATGATCCAAACCTCCTCTCTTTCTCTGTTCTTCAGGCAGTGCAAATACCAAACAATACTTCCATTGCTTCAAATGCTGCCAATTCATCACAGATAAATGCAAGTTTATCATCCAATGAAGGAGAAGAAGAGGATACGAAGTCTATTTTGTCTTCATCGCCATCATCTTCTTCCTCCTCTAACTTTTCTTCCTTTTCTCCTTCTTCTTCTCCACCAACTTCTTCATACCCATCAGAATCCCCTTCTTCTTCTCACACTCATCTTGACACAGCTCAAATCCAATCCCAATCAAACTCATCTCATTCATCTCTTCTTCCTTCCAACAGCACCACTTCCAAAGCAGATCAAAGCGAGCTTTCCAAGCAGAAGCATTCATATGTGTCTATTTCCCAGCCACAGAGCTCAATTTCTCCGTCGGCCCATTCTCTTTCTCTTTCTGTTTCTCCGCCGAAATTCTCCGTTTTTCCGTTCAACAGCATCGTCGCCTCAATCTCTACGCCTTCTTCGTCTGTCTCTCCGTCTAGTGCTCAGCTGTTGAATCAATCTGCAGGGAGCATGTCAGTTTCACCTCCAACTTCTTCATTTGCAACAATATCTTCTTCTTCGTCGTCTTATTTATTGGCTTCTTCTTCACCTTCTTCAACTTCTTCATCATCTGCATCATTTGCATCTTCTTCATCATCATCATTGACAACGCCATCATTTTCATCTTCTTTAGATTCATCCTCTTCATCATCCCCCATTTCAGCAGAGCCAGCTGCATCTCCATCTTCTTCATTTCTTATGCAAACAACGTCTTCAGATTCAACTCAAAACATTTCAAATTCATCAAAGGAGCATTCATTGCATAAGGACACAGATCAAAACACGGATTTGTCTTATTCATCATCGGTATTATCACATCTCGATGATAGTGAAGCTGTTGCTCCGGAAACATTTACGCAATCTTAGCAAAGATTCAAACAATAATTTGATTTTTTAAGTTGGATCAGGAATTTTTTTTTTCATTTCAAAATATCTTACATTAATTAAATTAGTAAATTTTCTGTGACTCATTTAGTCCTTCTCGCATTACCTCAAATTTTTGAACTCAAATTGTATTCAACTTGCAAAAAAATTAATATGCCCATAAACAGTTAATACTCCTATTATTTTTTAAATGGTATCGTGCAGAACTTGTTGCACTCATTCGTTTTCCATTACATGTGAGCAAACAGGAATTAATACAATGTTTTTAAAGAGATCGAACACTTTTCGTACGATTGCTTTTATATGGAGATTATGCGCATTTACATATTTGTCCATCTGGCTTTTGACTGGAATTCTTTGTTTGCTTTTTATATAATTAAAGTGATATTAATTTTATGCTTTTTACAGGGGAGCAAGTTTCTCTTAAATTTTATACTGTCCAAAGTTTTTTTTGGGTCTACATATATTTTACTGTTTGCTTTGCTTATTACCAGTTTGAAGAGCAGTTTCATTTTTAAAAATCTCCATTTTTCTTTGATTAAAATTAGTTTGCTGTTTCTTATGGAAGGCAAAAAACAACCAATTCTGAACTTCCGCTTTTTGAAGATGAGCAAAAATTGAATGAAAGAGATTACTTCACGTATGTTATTGGAATTCTTGGAATTGCCGGTGGAGGAACTGCAATGGCCGGGTTTTGGATTTTCCTTTTTGGATATTTTAAACATTTAGGATTGAGCGGATGGTTCATATTCTGGTTTTGCTTTACTCCTCATGGAATGTCCTTTATTTTCATCCTGATTGATCAAGTCATATTCTCTCGAACGCAATATAAAATTGCTCATTGCTTGATTCCATTTGCAATGATATTTTTATATCTTGGCTTTGCAATGTTACACTATTCAATCAAGAAAAAGTTTGAAAATTGATTCATTTTTTTTTCATTTTCTCTATGAATGTTTAAACTTGTATTTTGATTTTCATTCTAACTTCTATGATATATGATGCATTTATACGCAGATACATATATCCATTTTTGGAGGTTAGCAAAGGAAACTATTGGATTGCATGGATTGTCCTTGCAATATTCCCTTCAGTCCTCGTCGCTATTGTGTGGCTGCTTCAAATTATACGCGGAAAGATTGTTAAAAGTACCTGATTGTTTCAAAATTTTTATTTTGTATTGTTGTTTGCTATCAATATTTAAACTAATTGTTTTTAAAAATATAATTTCATATAAAATTACTGTTTGTATGATAATTTAAACTTTCAGTTGATTTTTAGTTTTTGATATGTATTTTTTCATTTTTCGGGTGTTTATTTAAACAGAAATTAATTTATAGTTTTATTTCATTAGCATTATATTAGCCTTTAATTGTAATTTTTTATTAAAAAAGACAATGTTTTGATCTTTTGGCTTTGGTTGTTCATTTTGTGAAGATTACAACTGAATGAATGGCTTTCTTTGCATTTTGTGTATCATTTAAGTGTCATTTTGTATTTATTGCTTATTATTTTAATTGATTATGAATGTATTCTATGGAAAAAATTTATTATTTTAATTTTCAGTGTTTTGTTTATTTGAATAACGCCAACTTCTTAATATTTACAATTTCGTGCATGCTTTTTAAAGATAAGATGCAAATACGATTATTGAGTTTATTTTAGTTATTTTTTCAAGTCATTATTCAGAGTGAAGCTAAAAACTCAAATTTTGTGTCTTTTTAAAATAAATGTCAATGTTTTGATTTATTCGATAAAATGAAATTAGCGTGTAAATTCAATACTTGCTGAAAAGAATAAGCATATGAAAGTCATCATTCTTGTTTTTATTTTTTTTGACTTTAAGAATTGTAATCAAAACCTTAGAACACAACAAATCATTCAATAATCCCATTTGTAACTTGTTTATTCCTTATTCCCAGTTTTCTTTATCCAAAGATTTCAAATTTTGCAACAACGTCTATAAATAAGCAATCGTCACAAAATTTGCGGAAAACAAAAGATTTTCCAATGAAATTGGCAATCTATAACAGTAACTTCGTTTTGAAATCAATAAAAATATCAACTAATTCAATCTATTTCTGCCGAAAAGTCAAAATAGAAGCCTTCTGAAATTGAATCATCATCGCCTTCACAAAAAGCACCTTCATTTTTCTTATCATTTTCTCGTTCGTCTTGAAGCATTGAGAATAAATCTTGTTGTGATTTGACTATAACGGAATATAAATCAGGGCTCGACGGAGGTGAAGGAGGTGGAGTATGAGGAGGTGAAGGAATAACATCTGGAAGCTGAAGTTGTGAGGGTGTAGATGAATCAAAATAAAAAACAAATCCTTCTTCTGACTCATCATCATCATCTTCTTCTTCTTCTTCTTTTCCAAGATCGCTTTCATCATTCAATTTTGATTGATTGTGTTCTCTTTCCAATGTCAAATCAGATTGAACAATAGAAGGAGAATGAATAAATGGTCGTTCATCAAACAATGTTCTTTGAGTAAATTGATAATTATCATCTTTATTTGGCATAACCATCGAAGTGAAGAAATGTGAAGAATCCAACGGAGTCCGAGTCATTTCACAATTTGGTTGCAGAAAAGACAAATCATCCGTTTCTTGAAGTTGTGGCATATCGTCACTTGAATGATAAATTTCTGATGAATTGCTTTCTTTTCCTAATGTGTAATCAGCTATCAACTTCTCATTAGCCACAATCTCCGGATTCGTCAAAGAAAGCTCCAAAACAGGATTCAAATTTCCTTGCCTCAGGGCACACTCCACCATAAACCGGAAATGGCGATCCAGTTTACTGCTCTTTTCTGCCTCTGCCTTTTTGCGTTCTTTCGCTTCTGCTTTTCTGAGCTGCTTTAACAAGCTGCTTCTCTCATCTTCTGAAAGTGCTTGTTCGCTTCCTTCATCAAACAACTTCCTCTTCAGCTCTTCAATTGTCATCTTTCCTGAATCAAAATCAATTTCCATCTTCTTCGCTTCGTCTTCGTGCATTTTCTCTTCAAATTCCTCCCACATTTTCTTTTCTTTCTCGTCTATTTCCCAGTATTTCTGTATCACATACCCAAATTCCTTGTAAAATCGCTTGGCTTCTTTCATCTGCCGCTTTATGATCTTTCTATGCACTCTATCTTCTTCTATCGAATCTTGTTCGCTCAACTCACTTTCAGCGATATTTGAATCGTCTTTTTCCTTTAGCTGGAATCCGAGATCGTCATTTCCATTTGTTTCCTTCATTTTCTTCCGACTTCCAAATCTCTTTGATTTCTGGTTCTTCTTCCATTCCTGATCTTCACATCTCCACTTCAGTAAAATCTCTCTTTTTTCTGCCAGATCCACAGCCCCTTCGCCAGGCCTGTCCAATACTGTCTCAATATCTCCGGCTAGCTCCTTTCTGGTGATAATGTCGCTATGTTCATCTGTTTTCATCAAAGCTTTCAATTCATTTCTCAGTGTTTTTCCACTTAATATCAGTTCGTCTCTTGGTGAAATTGATTTTGCTACTTGAGATTTTTTTTTGCTAGATGCGAATTGATTTGGATAGCAAATCTCACATTCACAGTCATTTCTGTGAGAATTATCATTCCTCAAATCTTTTTCGTTTTCTGTGTTTTTCAAAGAAGCTGCTTTGTTAAATCCAGATTTTATTATGAGCTTCGAAATATCAGTTTCTAAAGGATGTGATTTTTCTGAAATTATATTGTTTGCGCTTGAATTCGTTCCGCTATTTTCACAAGGCAAAAATGACATAAAATAAGCGTCGTCACGGTTGAATTGTGCAAGGGCTTTTGAAGTCTGAGAAGTTAAAGAGTGGAATTCTGTAAGATGCTTGTTATTGGAAAGCTGTGATTTTTCATTCATATAACTTCGAGAAGAGCATTTTTCAGTTTTTGAAGAAAGAAATTCTGCTGGAAATGCTTTATAATCAATTACATTGCTATCGAATTTCCCAAAAACTTTATCTATATAATGAAGATACGAATACGGTTTGCTTGAAAGAGTTTCTTGCGATCGTTTAGATGCTTGAATATCGTTGGAAGATCCATTTGTGGATGTTAATGTCAGGCTTGATTTTGAAATTGTACTTGACCGAAAGGATTTATTTAATGGCTGCATTTTATGTTCTAAAACAAGGCATTAGTGAAAAGATAACGCTTTACGAATGAATTTCTAAAAACCCTCAATGCATGAAAGGAAAGACATTTCCTTCAAAAGAAAAAGTGCACAGCAATCTGCTTTTTATTAATGTGATCTTATTATTAAAAATCTTATTTTCGAAAAAAAAAAAATACATTATCAATAAAAAAAAGAAAAATTCCAAAATAAAATCAAATGATAAAAACAGAAAAAGAAAAACCTATTAATAAGAGCAAACTATCAACGCAAATAAATTTCCCGAATTTTGCTCTCAATGACTCACTAAATTTTCAACAACTGAAAAAAAGGATAAAAGAATTTACAAAAACAATTTGTTAAGGTTGTTTCCAATTTAAAAAAAAAATGTTTCCTATGAACACCACCAAAATTACGTTAGGTGTAGTTAATTATGTTTTATTAATTTTAAATTAAAAGTGACAGTGAAAAAGCTAATGAAATTTCTTGAAAGAAAGAACTCTTTTAAATCTATTAAAAAAATGTATCAGCCATTACAAGTGCAACAGTAATTCGGAGTCGAGTCCGACGAGTGTAAGCAGAGGGGGTGGAAGGGCAGGGGCAGACGATGAAGAGACGAATCTGAAGCTGGTTGAGGATATGGAGCGGATGCGGCTGACGGGGACAGGGTTTGTGATTCCGGAGGGGATGAAGAAGACGCAGAATCGGGGAGGACCTGCGGCCGGCGGTGTCGGGGCCGGGCGGGCAGCTGCGGGAGCCGATCAAGGCGAAGGAGCTGGTGTGGGCGACGAAGCTGAACTTCAGCCAGCAGATAGCGACGGCGCTGTCGGGGCTGCACGCAGAGAAGAACTTCCACGGAGACCTGCGGGCGTCGCACGTGGTAGTGGAGCGGGACTGGTCGATCCGGATCGCGGGGTTCGGGACGCCGGCGCGGCTGAACTTCATCAAGACGCGGAAGGACAAGGGGGACGAGGGGCGGCGGGACGAGGAGATGCGGGGCCGGCGGCCGGTGCGGATGGCAGACTTCACGCACTTCGCACCGGAGTCGCTGCAGCCGCACGGGAAGGTGAATGCGAAGTCGGATGTGTATGCGCTGGGGGTGCTGCTGTGGGAGATATGCAACCAGGAGAAGGCGTACGACGGGCTCAGCCGGGCAGAGATCGCAGAAAGGGTGGTGGCGGGGGCGCGGCTCCCTGTGGACGGGCCGAAGATGAAGGACGTACCGGCGGAGTTTATCGCCATCATGAAGGACTGCTGGAACGCAGTGCCCGAGCAGCGGCCCGACATGCAGGAAGTGAAGCGCAGGCTGAACGCCCTCACCGCCTCTTGACACACGCGCACCCCTGTTTGTATTGCGATGGCTTCACGGGCCTTGTGGCGAACAGTTTGCGTTGATGTTATTTGCTGTTTGAAGACGACTGGCTTTCCCCCTTTGCCACGCAAAGTGATAACCTCTAGAATTTTTGATTTTGTGTTTGAAAGTGGATTTTAGATATATCATGCTATTCACATCATCTGATTATTACTACCATTGTTATTATCATTGTTGTTATTGTTATTTTTTAAACTTCATTTTTTATTTCGTTTTATTCCATTTTATTTCATTTTTGCACAACCTTTTCATTTCTTTTTTCTCATTTCTGTTCTGTTTTTTTACAACATTCTAATTCTTTTAATTTTGTGCTCCAGCTTGAAAGGGAAAAAAAGAAAGAAAGAATTGTTTTTTATTAAAATGGAAAAAAAGAAAAATGCAAGGAGTGGGATTCGAACCCACGCATCCGAAGATACTAGTACCTTAAACTAGCGCCTTAGACCGACTCGGCCATCCTTGCTCAGCTTAGTGAGGGAGGAAACCCGGGCCGGGGAGGAAATCCGGGCCATTTTTGATCAAAAAATATAAAAAAAGTTTCAGATCAAAATGTTAAAAACAAAACCCTCCTTTACGCACGTCAACGCAACGAGTGAAATAAGATCACTGGGAGATCCACACATTAAAGCCTTGTACGTTCACGATATTTTTGAGTATTCTGAAAGACAGATTGATAAAAGCGGCTTGTTAAAAAGATTTTCACTGCAGCGAGCGATCAAAGCAAGGGACAATGGCAGAAGCATTGGGAAATGTGGTAGGCCCACATTATTTGACGAAGCTGAAGAGTTGGAAATGAAACAGTTGTTTCTTGACGAAATAAAAATTGGTAAATTTCCAACAAAAAAATACATAACTCAAACGGTTTGTAATGGATGTGTTTATATATTTTTTTAATTTTTTTCTATTTACAGGCAAATGAAATGTTGCAAAAGAAAAGGAATGAAGGTGAAGAATGCAAATCAGTGGACAAGCACTGGACGGAACGGTTTTTGCAAAGACATCCAGAGATTGTGTTTGCAAAGCCAAAGGCTCTTCCAATCGGAAGGGCCGCTCATTCTTGCCGAAAGGTTTTAATACCTTTTTTCGATTTATACGAATCGTATCTTAACGAGGAAAAACCGATTCCTCAATTGTTATTCAATATCGATGAAACCTCAACCTTTTTTCATAAAAGAAAAAATGATCAAGTCGCTTCATCTTCATCTTCGCCTTCAGTGATAACACCAGAAACATCTCTTCCAACTGCAACTTCAATCGTCTTCATGTGCAGCGCAGATGGCTGCAGATATTTAACTCCCATAGTCATTCCATATAAAACTTTGCCGGATGAGTACAAGTTGGCCACAACCTCACAAGAAGTATTCTTCCCATCGACAACTGGACATGTCACATCATCATTGTTTTTTGAATTATTCAGAATCTGCTTTCTTCCAGAAATTATCAAAAAAAGGATTGCCATTGGGGAGAAATACAGGCATGCAGCGTTGATAATGGACGGTGGTGTTGGACATTTCACTGAAGAAATGAAAAGACTCTGTAAAGATAATCTTGTGGATTTGATTAAATTGCCATCTCACACATCGCATATCATTCAACCGAATGATCAGTTTATTTTTGCCAATATGAAAAGAGTATTTGCTAGAGCAACAGAAAGTGGACAGACAACGACAGCCTCAGAGAAAAGAGAAGTTTTTACAACAATACTTCGAGATGGGTTGGCAGCGGCCAGCTATCCAAGCACAATTATCTCATCGTGGAAAGTTACTGGGCTCTGGCCTTTTGATAAATCAGTTGTTCTCAAGCATTTACCGGAAAATCCACCATCTTGGGCCGAGAATTCTGTGGAGCCAACAAAAGCGCCTGAAGGAAGTAATTTCGGAGCGATTTATAAGGCTTCTGATTCTGATTCTTCACTTTTCGCTTAATGTTTTTTTTTTAATTTTGTAATTGACTTTTCTATTAATTCTTTCATTTCCTGTGGAAAATTATTCATAACTTTCGTAATTAATCATTCCAAATAATTTTCGATATGGGTGATTTTTTTTGACTTCATAAAAAAAGATCAAAAATTGAAAAAAGAAATTCTATTGTGGTATTTATTGATCAAATAGTTTTTTTTTGTTCTGATAACAAGAATTGATTTTTTATGAGTATTTAGCATGTATTGATAAAACATTTATAAGATTTATATATTTAAACAAAAATCCATACCTTTTTTTTATTTTTGGCGAAAAAGGATATTTTGATCAAATTTTTTTTAATAAGTGGAGAAAATATATAAATCGAACTTCAAAAAAGTAGTTAAAAATTAATAATTGGAAAAACTTAACATTGAAAAGAGAAAGATCATAAAGAAGAACAGAAAAGATGATAAGAAAACAAAAATATTGGAATCAATCAAACAATAATAGTTATTTTTCTCATTTTCCCCTCACTTTTGTGTAGCAGATAAATCTCCGTTTTTTTAATTTGATTCAGAAGCTTCATCAAACGTTAAATGAAATGGTGAAAAATTAGAAAAGCTGAGTTCAATGGCTGGCTCCCCCTCATCGCGCAGAACAAAATCGATCCCAGCAATGGAACTGAAACTGATGCCTGTGGCAAATCACAGAAAAGCCCCTGCGCCACAGCGGATAATACTCTCGGATGCATTGCTCCCTTCAGCGATACCTCCCTCTCTCTTCTCGTCTCCACTTTCATTCCCACAAACACTCTCACATTCCGTTCTCCAAATACAAAAATCACTGGAAATGATAAACTTTTTCTGATTTTTTTATTATTCTTTCCATTTTCCATATCTTTGAAAAATCCTTGAGCTTTCATCGCTTTTTCAACTGAAGAATAAATAATAGCTTATCTTTCGAGAAATTTGATGTTGGCTCAGACAAAAATATTTCTTCTAGATTTCCTCATCTCTTTTGGTTTCTGCATCCAATGAAAATAAATCTCATTGTTGAAAGCATATTTCCATTTTCCTTTCTTCGATCATATCAGAAAGTTCTTCAAAAACATTTATTTCCTCAACATTCCGATTTCAACTTGTTCATATCATATGAGAGCAAGAATCTCATATAATTTCTCTTCAAATATGCCTTTTCCTCAAATCCCGCTTTCTCTCTTTGTTTCATCTTTCACGACTAGTCGAATTCAAACAGCATCGAGAAATCTCTGGGAGATCATCCATATAATCATTCGTACCAAATATTGTTTTCTGCCCTGCTCTTTCTGCTTTCTGTGAATTCTTTCAGCTTCCAAATGAAAAGCTGAGTCTATCTCTATTTTCTGTTGCATGCACGATGATAGGCTATTCCAGATCAATATTATTCATTTCATTAACGTGTTAGGTTGGTTGAAATTCTATTTCAGAATAAATAATTATCTGTGCTTCTGAATAGGAATGATAGACGAGGCCTAATGATGAATTTGACGAAAGCTGAACGAAAGAGAAGGAGACGAAGATAGAGCAGATAGTGAAAGTGGAGAAAGTGAACCAGGAGCAGCAGGATTAGCAGAATATGGATGAACGGATCGAGATAAGAGGGAAGGAGATTGAGATGTTCTGAAAGAACGAGAAGACTGTTGTTGGGCGTTCATAAACAAGGGAGAACTGACAAGTGAAAAAGTTCAGTGAGAAAGAGGATGAAGAGCAATATTTGTATTTGCAGCAAAATCAGCAGCTGAATCAAAAGGCGCAACCAAATTGAGTGCAGAATATTTCCTCATCAAATCCATCGCCATCGAATTCTGCTACGCGAAGAAAGATTCCAATTTTGAAAACGACAGCGCATCTCTTCTCCCAGGTACACTGCTCTTTCTACAGGTTCTTATCCATTTCTCCTTCTGAAACAGTTGCGGTTATCTTTTCCCTTCTCCTTTCCTTCCCTTTCTGTGTGTCACTTATGCTTCCTCTTTGCAGTTCCGCACGTCTTTGCTTAAGAACGATCTTCAGCGCACTCATTAGATCCAGTCTTGTTCTCGTCTGCCTCGCGTCGACTGCTGCACACACAGGCAATTTTCGCATCTTCCACACAAATTGCCTGTTTTTTTTCGCTTTTAATACGCACATAGCGGCAAGGCACATCCAGTTCATTGTCCAAATCTTCTAAGTCAGAATTGGCTAAATCATTCAGCATGCAGTCCAATTTCCGCTCTCTCGTCAAAATTGGCGTTTGACTTTCTTTCGCCTCTTGCTGTGCCTAGCTGGCCATTTTGTTCTCCTTCTGGTTGTTCGGCGTGCCTGTCTCAAGGTGTGGTTGTAGTATTCCTGGGATGCTGTTAAACAAATTCTTGTCTTTTTCTTCTTTCTCCATTTTCCTGCTCTCCCGCTCATCTTTCTCATTCATCTTTCCTCTATATCTCCTTCGGTTTCATCAGCCGAAGCAGTTTTTATCTCTGTTTGTGTCTCATCTTTCTTCTCCTGTCTTCATGGCTGAAGATGGAGCTGTTGTAAAGGCATTCACTTTCTTCTTTCTTTTTTGTTTTCTTCAGAGAATTTCTTCTAATCAATGATATACTCTCGTTTTCTTCTGCTTTTGCTAAATATTCATTTTCATTGTAGCTATTATCCCTATCACTTGCATGCTTTAATTCCTTCCTCAACTTATCAGTAATTTTGTTCTTCTCTCCTCTCTCCTCTCGTTCCTTGCTTCTCTCTCTCTTTCCTTCGCTCTCTCTCTTTCTCTCTTCCTCTTCTCCAAATTCTCTGCATTCTGCTCCACCATCCGAAACTCTGCAAACAGCGGCAGCGCCTCAAACGCATATCGTGAAAGAACAAAATTTTGTCTTTTCCTTCTTCTTCCGAACTGCTGCCTCATCCACCTCATCTGCTGCTCAACGCCTGTCAGAAATTTGTTTCTAGAAAAGGGCAGCAACGAAGAAGAATAAGAAGAAGAGAAGGAAGAAGAGAAGGAAGAAGAGAAGGAAGAAGAGAAGGAAGAAGAGAAAGAAGAAGAATGAAGAAGAGGTTGAAGTTTGTGTCATTGTGATGGAAGAGGTGGGGGAATTGAATGAAGAAGTGGCTGAAATGGCAGGTGGAATGGAGGAATAAGCAGAAGAATGGATTCTGAATGAAATTGGCTCTGATTGGTAGACAGAAGAAGAGGAAGAAGAAGAAGAAGATGATGATGATGATGATGAAGGAGAGGGAGAAGGAGATGGCTGACAAAGAGAAATAAAAGATTCATTGGGTAATGAAGAAGGAGATGTTCCTGTTCCTGTGCCAATGCCAGCAATTGAATGAGTAAAAAAGGTTTATGTTGAATTTTGATTGCTTTTTCTCAGTCTTTGTCTTCGAGGCACAAAAGATGGATTCAGATCGCATCTGACTGAAAAACAGACAATTCTCTGCTCGAAATGAGGCTGTTTGCAAGCGAACCGAATCTTCTTCGCAGAATGCCATCGCCATTGTTCAGTAATTGCTCAAAGAGAAAGTTGTCAATAAGATTGGTTACATAGCCAGGAAAATCAAATGTGTTGATTGTGTTGGAAGATGAGGAGTTTTCGAGTGTCAATGGATTGACTCCACGTTCATCGACTGCCTCGTCTGTATCAAGAAGCTCCACCCAATCGCCTAATAGTTTTAAATCATGAAATTTCTCTCTTTTCTCTTTCTCTTTCTCTCTCTCTTTCAGTTTCTCCTTCCACTTCTCCTTCTCTCTCTCCCTCATTGCTGTTTTTCGTGTTATTCATCTCACTCCATTTCCTCTTTTTCCTTTTCTATCTTTCCAATTATTCCCATTCTCAAATATTCCAGTGAAAATAGCCAGCTTCCTCTGCTCTTTGTTCGACATCTGCTTGTTTTTCTGCACCCATCTCAGTCTGTTCTGCCTCAATTGAAGTTTTCTTGTGCGAATGTTTGTAAATTCGTTGTCTTCATCAAAGAAAGGCGGAGGAAAAGGAGAAAGATCAGGTGAAGTTGACTGAGAAAGAAGCTGTTGAGTGAGAAAAGAATGAGGGAGAGAAGGGATGTGAGAGAGAGAAGAGAGAGAAGGGAAAGATGGAGAAAGAGAAGAGAATTGAAGAGCCAATGAAGAAGGAACAAGGGAAGATCTGTTGGTTGAGAGGAGGAGGTGAATGAAAGGTGCATGAAATGAAAGAGAAGGATAAGGAGGATGAAAATGATGAGGAAGAGAAAGAGAAAACAGAAGAAGATACTGTATGATATGATGTTGAAATATTTGATTATGAAGAAGAAGAAGATGATGAATGAATGTCATGAAATGATTAATTGTTGGATTTAAAGAAGATGAGTGTCAATTTACATCAACGGAGATATTCATTGAAATTCTCGTCTTCAGGTTATTGTCTTCTTCAGCCGAAAAGAAACCTCAGAATCCTTTTCACTTTCAGCTCAATCATCCCCCCTCTCCAACAAAAAAGTGAAATATTGAGCGATCTCTTTTTCATTCCATTTCTTTCGATTTTTCACTTCCCCTTTTTTCACAAAAAATCATCTTTCCTCAAAAATAATTCTTTGCCAAAGCCCAATGCTGGGAATCTTCGAAATATCTTGAATTTCATCTGTCTGTCTTTATTTTTTCCCCCAAACTTTTCTTTTTATTCTTCAAAATCATCTTATCCTTCGCTCTTTCAGCATTCTTAAAACAAAATAATAATCACTTCAAAAAAACAACAACAACAAACCTTCCAAACTTTTTTATTGGCAATATCTATATTTTATTCAGTTGGTATCTGTTTTCCTCCAATTAAATTTTTTTATTCCTTCCTTTTTCAAGTGTTTCATCATCTGATTTGCCAACCATCCTTTCCAGAAGTCATTTTAGCTTCAAATGCATTGATTTCCCTTCCTTCTGAAAAATGTGAAATTTATGCATTCTGCTCAATTCCACCCTCATCATTGAAAAATATCCTGTTTTTCCGTCTGAAAATATAACTCCAATTCCCTTCCCAATCCCTTCACCCTGTGCACTTTTCGTATGAATTCGCTCTCCCAACTCGATGGTCAGCCTGCACAATGAGATATCCCGCTTTCATTC
This sequence comes from Monocercomonoides exilis, assembly GCF_001643675.1. Classification (NCBI taxonomy): domain Eukaryota; phylum Preaxostyla; order Oxymonadida; family Polymastigidae; genus Monocercomonoides; species Monocercomonoides exilis. Next base: position 1,424,186 of record NW_027150556.1, on the reverse strand, counting down.
ATTTTCATTCTTTTTGACCTGCTGCCCCTAAAACAACACAAAAAACATCAACAGGCTAATATTCATATATGGAAAAATAAATAAATATCGAACTTCCTTCTCTGCCTTTTTATTAGCAATTATTCTTTTCCTCATCAATCATACAAATATTTTCACTTAAAACAAAGAAAGAACACGTGTTGATTTCCTAGAAGAAAGATTTGTTTTAAAGCATGTGTTTTCCTCATAAGTTAACAAAAAAACAAACCTCGATACAACGTCAATGTGGAGAAAAATTGTTGAAAGAATATTTTGAAATAAAGTTATGGAATTTTTTTCTAATTGAAAAGAGTGCAAAACACACATTTTTTTAATCATTTTTAATGAATATTGTTGTTTTAATAATTATGAAATGTATGAACGCAAATAGAAAATACACATTTTCTCGTTCTTAAAAGAACAAAAAAGAAAAAAATTTTCACAGATTTTTGATCTGAAAATTTGAGATACATTTTTCGAAAAAGAGGTCACACCTTGGCACCCCTTTTTTTGATATATTTCACACACCTTCATAACAGCAAATCGATTCGTGCAAAAAAAATGCCACCCAAGGTGTGACCCTCGTGGGATACCTTAAAAATATTTTTTCCAATTGATCTTATCCAAAATTTTTTTATTTTATACAATTATGTGAATATTATATTTTGAAAAGATTATTTTTAATTCATTGTTTGCACAAAAATTTTAACATTCTGACATTGGTTTGTGAGATATTTTGTTGTTCGTCCACTTTTGTTGAAAGAAATTTTAAATTTTGACATTTATTCGTGAAAGTTTTGAAAATGAATTATTATATTTCACTTGATTGAATCAACAAAATAAGAAAAGAAGAAATTATCTTGAGTAGGTTTCCAAAAGTTGAAAATTTGAACAAAAAATGTTTCATCATTATTGTGCAAATAAAAAAATTCCACATTTGATTTTGAACGAATAAATCGAAAAAACATATAATTTCTTCAAGGTTGTATTTGTGAAAAAAAAATATTTATATCTGTTATCAAAAATATTTTAATTAGTCATCCAAACAGATATCTTCAATTTTTTCCTTTGAATGAAAATGAAAAAAATCAAAAAGTTTTTCAAAATGTTCATCTCTCGTTAATTTTTTTTCTTGAAAAATAATCTTTCATTTTGGAATCAAACAACACAATTTTTATTGAAAAAAGAAGGAATAATAATAATATTTTGTGAATTATCAACTTTTTGAAGTTATTTTCTTTTAATTTTGTGACTTTATTTGTGAGCTTTTTGGATTACTGAATGTCTTTTGACAAAATTATTATTGGAGAAAGTGAATAAATAATTTTAGAAAATGGAGGATGACAAAGGAATAAAAAGGTTTTTTTTCACATTAAAAATTCCATTATAAATTAAATTATTCGCAAAAATGTCTTTTTCGAAACCTCAATCAACTCTTAATTCACAATCGAAAATTCTTTGGAAAGAAATTGAACGCATCGGTGGAGATGACGTGGATGCATTGCTTGTCTATCTGTTTTTCAACTATAGGCAATCATCTTCAGTAATAAACGATTTACTGAAGACATTAAACGGTTTGATTTTTATTTTTTCAAGTTTTATATAGAAAAATTCATGAACTGTCATATTTGTCATTTTCTTATTTTTTTGTTTATTATTTATTTTTTTTCAAACAGAATATCATATAAAGCTGCTCGAAGACATGTCTGTTGTGTACAACAACGCTCCATTGCACACTCAGACAACAATGCTACAGGCGCTGTCTCGAAACACATCATTATCCGATTTACAAGACTATGGATATGATGTCACAGAAGGCAAATACATTTATGCAAAACAAACTTTAAAGAAGAACCAAGGATTTATTGTCCAGCCTCAAAAACCGCATCTACCGTCTTGCAAAAGTGGTTTGTTTTTATTTGAATTTTTTTTGAATAATTTTCTCTGTTTATTTTAGGCTTAAATGAACAGGATTGGGAAAAGGGCAACAACTGGATGTTAGCCCATTCCACTGAAGCCTCAACTTCGCTTCAGTCAGCAAAGAAAAAGCAGCGAGCAGAACCGGATTATGCAAGATTTATTGATGAAGCAGCTTGGGAAGAAGATATAATTACAGAAAATTCCTCTTCAAAGAAAAAACAATCTTCTTCTTCTTCATCATCATCTCAACAAAATAAAAAATCAAATGTCGTTTCAGAAAAAAAATCTCCTTCTTCAAATTCTTCACCTTCTCAATCTATTGATGCTCCAATCAACACTCCAATTATGAGAGAAAGGAGATCAACAAAAAGAAAAACAAATAAATCACATCAAAAACGTCACTCGTCTCCTTCGCCCATTCCAATTCACAAATTCTTCAAAACAAAAAAATCATCAACTTCTTCTTCTTCTTCTTCTTCTTCTTCTTCTTCTTCTTCTTCATATTCTTCTTCACCTTTTTTTTCATCTTCCTCATCTTCATCCTTCTCATCCTCCTCATCCTCCTCATCCTCCTCATCCTCCTCATCCTCCTCATCCTCCTCATCCTCCTCATCCTCCTCATCCTCCTCATCCTCCTCATCTTCCAAAAAGCAACAAAAAGAAACAACAAACACTTCTTCCTTCAGCAACAATGATGTGTGGGTGAGTGATCAATTAGTTGAATATGCCACTTCACCCACTCTTATTCCTCCTCAGGCTTTTCAAAATCTTCTGTCATCATTTTCAAAAGGCAGTATCACTTCTTCTCTTCATAACACACAAGCAGATGATAGAGATGAAACACTTCATGATTATTCTCCACAAATCATCTCAAACAGCAACAAAATGGATGTTCTTCCTTCAATTCAATCTCCTTCTTCATCGATATTTTCTAACATTAACAAAGATTCCAGTTCTTCATCAAAAACAGTTAAAGGCTTGCAAAATTTAGGAAATACTTGCTATCTGGCCTCTCTTCTTCAATGCTTATCTTCAATCATATCACAAAAGCCATCTTTTCTCAAAAAACAAACAGCTATGAAGAACACATCTTCGCGTGTTATTAGTGTTTGTCAACAATTGGCTAAAGATGGAATGGCAGTGCGTTCGTGGGTCCCATCGCTTATTAATAAATGGGAAGAATTCTGCAACTTTGGAAAAAGGCAACAGCAAAATGTGGCTCATGCATTCGACAATCTTTGCCAACTTCTTCAAACAGATGAGTTGATAAACAAGGACACATTCAACCCTGTTTTAATTACTCATTTTAAATGCCAAAATTGCCAAAAAATTACATCACGTTTCAACGAAGTTTGCAACAGTGTCGTAATCAATTCTTCTTCTCCTCACAACGGCCTATCATCTCTTTTTGCAACTGAAGTTTTAATTGGAAAGAACACCGTTTGTTGCAACGAGTGCAAAGAGAAATGCTGTGCTGAGAGATGGGAGGAAATGGCTGCATTTCCAGAGGTGCTGGCCCTCTGTCACGAATGCACTGACTCTGCTAGCTCTGCTCCTTCACGAACTCTTCTGATTGAAACTGATCGTGTTCACCAGCGATCGTTTATCAAAGTGTTTTCAACAGAAAACGTTCAACATACGCAAAAGAACAATAAGGAAATCTTCATATATCATCTCGTTGGGCAAATTCTTTTCAAGCGTTTAGATCAACAGAATGGACATTACATCGCTGTGATTAAAAGAAAGAGCGTTAACAACTGCATATGGAATATCTGTAACGACGTTGATGTGACAGAACTGAACATCGAAAATTGGACAAAGGCATGGAAGGATCTTTATGCTCAAGGTTTCACTCCGTCACTTTCATTCTATATCAAAGAAAAAGCCAAACCAACTTTTTCATCAATTCAATTTGGTGGTTCTTCTTCTTCAGAAACATCAAATTTGAACAATTTAAATAACATATCAACAACAACAGCAGCACTAACTTCGACAACAACAACAGCAACGCCATCATCATCATCATCATCATCATCATCATTACTCATCACACCACCTCCTCGAACAACTTCCATTCCACAACTATCATCATCAATAACAACTAACTATGGATTGGAAGAACTTAAAGAAAGAAGAAAGAAAACGGGCATCTTTTCTCCCAATGAAAAGAGATTAATCTTTAAGCCCAAGACGAAATTATGGAAAGAGTTTACAGATGAAACAAACATCAAAGTTTCATTATCTCACTTTTACAAGCTCACAACCAACTTCTCCAAAGCAAAAAGGCGCACAGATCTCTGCGGCATGTGTGAGAAGTTGAACTATCTCGAAAACAAACTTAAATCTTCTCAAAACAAAAATGGACTTTCTTCCGCCGAGTTTCATACACTCAAACTTCTTCGTCAGCATCGACTTGTAGCAGAAATGCAACGGAAACATTATCAATCAACTGTTAACAATCTCAAAGACGGTGAGGCAGTCTTCGTTTTTGACTTCAAAGAGAAATGGAAGCTGCCTATTAGAAAAAACCAACTTCAACAAGAATTCTTCAACTATCAACAAGTTTCTCAATTCACAATCATCTCACTTCAAAAAATAAACAATCAACAAATTAAAAGAACTTTCAACTTCTTCTCTGACTGCCTCTCAAATGATCACAGATTTGTTATTGAGTGTCTGGAATCTGTGATCAAAAGACACTTCTTCTCAGACACTCACACTTATAAGTTCTTCTGCGATTCTGGTCCACACAACCGAAATCGCTTCCTTCTTCACTTCATCCTCTCCAAACAATCGAAACTCCTAAAAAAGAAAAATTCTCAACTCAACTTCTTCGCTGAGCATCATGGAAAAAATATTTGCGATAGTGAATTTGGTGCACTTGTGAACACAATCAACAACAACCTATCAACTGAACACATCACCACACTTTACGACTTAATCAACTTCTTCGAAAACAACATGAACACATCGACATCTGCTTCTTCGACATCACAACAAGACATTTTTGAATCATCCTCAACTAATTCTTCTCTATCAACATCATCTGTCAATGACTCTGTTCATGAGAGGTACTTTGAAGAGTACGTACAATCTCAGCAAATTTCATGGCCATCGCTGTCAATCCCTCACATGAAGGACTACTTGTATTTTGAGCGCAAGGGCTCATTTGTCTGCGCATCTGCTGTTGGATATCTTCCTCAACGCTCTCTGGTTGCCCTCGAATCTTCGACAATGATAGAAAAAGTGCAACGAACAAGGAAGTCATTTCACTCTGATATCACATCATCTAACTCTTCTCTTCTTTCTCAATCTTCTCAAGATCTTCTTTCAAGAAGATTTGATCTTCTTCTTGACTCTTCATCTTTAAATGAATCTCAAAATTGTATTAATGGTGACCCCTATTAAGAAACTAGTTGTTGTGCATGCTTAGCTAGCACTCTATCGGAAGGGTGCTGGACATGACTGTTCGTATTAGATATTGCAGCCTTCGGGCTGCTTTATCCGGACCTGGATACGACGAACAGCCTCCCAGGTGCACAACAGTTAGAATCCGATTGTTTTCTTGTGGTTTTTGTCCCTATGATGTCCCTATTATAGAATTGGTTATTGTCCCGCATTTTATCGATATATGTCTAAGCAGAGATTCATTTTTTGATGGGTGTTGTGAAGAGTTTCAATGATTTTTGGATTTGATTTTTGGAAAGGAGTGTAGTTGAGAGTGTGAAGTGATGTTTTATCATTGTGTCTGCCTTTTTTCTTTGTTGAATTTGATCTTTTTGAGTTTGGACAAGAGAAATATCAGAAAGTGTCGATGTGATGGAAAACAAAAGAAAAACAGTCAAGTTAGTTTTTGTACTTGAAGTATTTGCTATCTTTTTTGTTTGGTATTGCCATTGATTCCATAAATCAGCTGTTTTGGTGCAACCTTTTCTTTTTCCTTTCATTGTTCAGAATATTTGGTAATTTGATAATGATGAGTGAGAATTTCGAGAGAATGAAATTGAAAACGAATAAGTTTGTGTTTGCTAGAATGAACAAGATGTTAATATTGTTTATTTTGTATATCGTTTGATGTTGCAAAAAGTTTTTTGAAATTGTTTTTATTTGTTTTTTTTTTTTTGTTTTTCAAGTGTTTCAGTTTTTTTGTTTGTTTGTTGTTGTTTCAAAGAACCAATTCATTAATTTTGAAACATATCCAACATTGTGCAAAGTGAACTGGTTTGATAACTTAAAAATTTTAATCAACAATAATACACAACATTAATGTTCAAAATTATAAAACAAATGAATTTATAATTGTAATTTTTTAAAAAAAAACAAGTTATAAATAATATCGATGAAAGATAATTCTTAATTTCAATATGTTTTTCACAAAAAAAAAAAATAAAAAATAAAAAAAAAAAATTCATGAATCTCACTAAATTAAGTGTGTAAATTACAAATGCAAATATCAAATATATTTTGTTATTCTCCAAATAATAAACATTTAAAATAATAATTTTCAAACACAAAAAATTTTGGATAAGATCAATTGGAAAAAATATTTTTAAGGTATCCCACGAGGGTCACACCTTGGGTGGCATTTTTTTTGCACGAATCGATTTGCTGTTATGAAGGTGTGTGAAATATATCAAAAAAAGGGGTGCCAAGGTGTGACCTCTTTTTCGAAAAATGTATCTCAAATTTTCAGATCAAAAATCTGTGAAAATTTTTTTCTTTTTTGTTCTTTTAAGAACGAGAAAATGTGTATTTTCTATTTGCGTTCATACATTTCATAATTATTAAAACAACAATATTCATTAAAAATGATTAAAAAAATGTGTGTTTTGCACTCTTTTCAATTAGAAAAAAATTCCATAACTTTATTTCAAAATATTCTTTCAACAATTTTTCTCCACATTGACGTTGTATCGAGGTTTGTTTTTTTGTTAACTTATGAGGAAAACACATGCTTTAAAACAAATCTTTCTTCTAGGAAATCAACACGTGTTCTTTCTTTGTTTTAAGTGAAAATATTTGTATGATTGATGAGGAAAAGAATAATTGCTAATAAAAAGGCAGAGAAGGAAGTTCGATATTTATTTATTTTTCCATATATGAATATTAGCCTGTTGATGTTTTTTGTGTTGTTTTAGGGGCAGCAGGTCAAAAAGAATGAAAATGAATGAAAGCGGGATATCTCATTGTGCAGGCTGACCATCGAGTTGGGAGAGCGAATTCATACGAAAAGTGCACAGGGTGAAGGGATTGGGAAGGGAATTGGAGTTATATTTTCAGACGGAAAAACAGGATATTTTTCAATGATGAGGGTGGAATTGAGCAGAATGCATAAATTTCACATTTTTCAGAAGGAAGGGAAATCAATGCATTTGAAGCTAAAATGACTTCTGGAAAGGATGGTTGGCAAATCAGATGATGAAACACTTGAAAAAGGAAGGAATAAAAAAATTTAATTGGAGGAAAACAGATACCAACTGAATAAAATATAGATATTGCCAATAAAAAAGTTTGGAAGGTTTGTTGTTGTTGTTTTTTTGAAGTGATTATTATTTTGTTTTAAGAATGCTGAAAGAGCGAAGGATAAGATGATTTTGAAGAATAAAAAGAAAAGTTTGGGGGAAAAAATAAAGACAGACAGATGAAATTCAAGATATTTCGAAGATTCCCAGCATTGGGCTTTGGCAAAGAATTATTTTTGAGGAAAGATGATTTTTTGTGAAAAAAGGGGAAGTGAAAAATCGAAAGAAATGGAATGAAAAAGAGATCGCTCAATATTTCACTTTTTTGTTGGAGAGGGGGGATGATTGAGCTGAAAGTGAAAAGGATTCTGAGGTTTCTTTTCGGCTGAAGAAGACAAAATCCTGAAGAAGAGAATTTTGTTGATTTTCTTAGTTGATAATAATATGCATTCATCTTCAAAATTCTCGATCTTCAATAACATCAAAAATGCACTTCTCCTTTTTCAAAAAACGAGGCAAAACCACATCACGTGCCTTCTCCTTCTTCGTTATCTTCCTCATCCTTATCCTCATCATCATCTTCTTCTTCCAAATCCACCACCGACTCTCGGTCAGAAGCGATGAGCGTGATGAAGACGGAGCCTGAGATGAGCTTCGATTCGACTTCTCGTTTTTCCTCCGAATGTTTCATGAGCGGAGTGGTTGTTGGCATCCTTGAAGGCATCGTGGCAGTGGGAAAGCACGGCATCTTTCAGAACAAGCAGCAGTGAAGAGAAATGGCAGGGAAACAGATGAGAAGAGCGAGAAAGAGAAAGAGAAGAAAAGAGGGAGATGGAAATGGAGAGGAAGAGGAGGAAGATAGAGGAAGATGAGATAAATATAAAGAGGAAGAAGGAGTAATGAGTGATTCAGAACACAAAAAGCGAAGATACGAAGAAAATGCAAAACAGAAGAGATTGAAAGATGAAAAGGACGAATTAAGCAAGCTGCAAAAAGAAGAATTAGACTGGAGCGAATCGAACTTCTTCAGAGAGTAGGTGATCAAAGACACTGTGGAAAATAGGCTTAATGATGAATGAGAACAAAATACCGAAAAGAAGGCAAAGCAAAAGGAACACAAACAGAATTCGTCACGAGCGCAGGACATAGATACAAGAAATCATCGGAATACACCATCATTATCTTCCTCTTCTTCTCCACAAATTTATTCTCACCATCGATTTGCTTTTTCAGACTCCTTCTACGAAGCGAGCGAAGATGAAAAATACGAAGAAAACGACGAAGCAAACGACTTTTCAGATGATTCAGATTGTCCTTAACATGTGCGGCGCCAGCAGAACGAGATGTTCGAATGGATTTTGGCTCAACCTGCATCTTCAGAACGAATCAAGTGCAACATTTACTGATAACGCAGCCAAGTGAATTTACAATAGGCAACTTTGTGGAATGTGCTTCGCAGATTGGATATGGCCCGTATGGAGAGGAAGAGGAAGAGACGGAGAAGAAGGAGATAGAGAGGAGGAAAATGAAGGAAAAACAGAAAAAGGACTGACTTATCGAACTCCAAAGGGAGCACCAGGGATGAGAACGAAGAAAGAGCAGAGAGCGCCTTTTATTCATAATGTTGACAACAAAGATGTACGTCAGCATCATCATCACTCGCAAGTTTCGACGATCCTGACAAAAATTTTGTCTTTTCCTTCTTCTTCCTCTTCCTTCTTTTCCTCCTCCTCCTCTTCTTCTTCCTCCTCCTCCTCCTTCTTCTTCTTCTTCATCCAGCCAAATAATCTCCACAACTTGTTCTCCGCACACATATGTCACCAAAAATGACTGGGCGCATCTTCTCTCTTCATTCAGCAGTCATTCCAAACGATTCTATCACAGCATAAACATTTTTGGAAGAGCTGTTTCTTCGATAAGGAGAATACATCAACAATTGATGGAAGATGATTCTAAAGAAATGTTATCAGATGAAAGCAAAGAAGAAGATGAGAAAAAGGAGAAGATGAAGGATGAAAAAGGAATAGCTTCTTCTTTTGATAATTTTATTTCAAAAGTTAAATGCGATGGAGAAACGAATGGGATGAGTCAGCTTGGCAACTTGAGCGATAACAATAAACTTAATTCGGCGACTCAATCAGAAGAATTCAGCAACTTTCAGATAGTGCTCAGCAGGAAAGGCGGCTTTGCTCAGCCTCCAGAAATTCATTTTTTTATCTTCTGCTGTTCGCCGCTGCAACTCTGGAAGCATTCACAGGCACGGAATAAGCAGCAGCTTTCCCATTCTTCTTTTCTTTTCTTTATTTTTCTGCGTTTCCACTAGGTTTGCTTTGTACTTATTCTGTTTGTATTCATCCGCACAGAAGAAGTGCTGGTTATCAGATTGGGAGTTCTGTTGAACCAGAGGCAAAAGGGAAAGATGAACCTTATTTATTAACAATCACGGGAATTCTGATTCATTTTGTTGAGTGAACAGTTCGAAAGAAACAGAAAGAGAAGTAAATGAAGAGGGAAAAGGATGATTTAGAAGATAAAGGAGATCGAGGAGATGAGAGAGATAGTGGTGAATTGCAATCAAGGCAGATGAAAGTGGGGAAAAAAAGAAATTAAAAAACGGAAGTAACAAAGAACTTGAAAAAGTTAGAAAAGGAGACTTAGATGAAGAAAGAGTGAAAGAGAGAGTGAAGAAGAAGATACTGAGAAGGATGCCACAAGCATGCAAGCACCAAAATCGTTCAAAAAAGCGCTGAATGAATGGACTAATTCATATCAATCTGAACAATTTGAAGGAGCGGCTGCTGAAAGAACTGAGCACCAAGAATTTGCATCTTCTTTTATATCATCTTCCTTCTAATCGTCATCACGGCCAGTTGATTGTGATGCAACTGAATGTTGCTATGTCCAAATATCTCGCTCTTTTGCAACCTCTTCTACGGATGTGGAGAAAGAAGCTGCAACTGAAACGTGTTCAAATGCAACTTCGATCACTTTCATTACAAACCCTCCTTTGACTGCCACCAATTTTCTTCTTCGTCGTCTTCTTCGTATTCTTCTTCCTCTTCTTCTTCTTCTTCCTCCTCCTCCTCCTCCTCTTCTTCTTCTTCTTCTTCTTCTTCTTCTTCCCCTTCTTCTTCTTCTTCATCTTCATCATCATCATCATCATCATCATCATCTTCTTCTTCTTCTTCTTCTTCTTCTTCTTCACCTTCTTCTTCTTCTTCATCTTCATCATCATCTTCTTCTTCTTCTCCAACAAGCCAAGCAATCTCTTCATCACTTCATTCTGAACGCCAAACTGATTTCGTTCTTTCTTCCTCTTCTTCTTCTTCCTCTTCCTCTTCCTCTTCTTCTATTTCATCTTCTTTGTGTGCAAAAATATCATATAACACCACTTTTTCATCATCATCTCTTTCTTCATTTGATTGGATTTCTTCTTTTTTTTTTGTCTCATCTTAATATGGGATGATTACAGAAAGAAAGAAGAAGGGTATTTCTGAAGAAAAAAAAAAACAGTTGAAAATGAGAAGAAGATTGACGAGATGATGAAGAGAATGAAGATTAAGAGAAAGAAGAGCATGCATTGGCAAAAAATGATGAATGGAAATCGGATTGAAAATAATTAAGAGATTTGAAAAAATGCAAAAGTTAAATGGAAAGGGGGAGAAGTTGGAACAAAAGACGATAACGGACCAGAACAGGAAGCGACAACGAAGCAAGAAGAGTTTGTTGAATATCTGAATCATTTTGTATGATGCTTCTTTTTCATGAGTGCCTTGGAGAACAGCAACAAAGAGTGGGGGAGGGTGTTGAGAAGCAACGCAGAAGAGAGCATATCCGCTTTTGAGGAGTAACAAGGATGTATCAGGTGGCATACAGCGTCCTCCATTGAGTGAGGCGATGTTTAGAACACAGGAGTTGGAGCAGATAAGATTGCGGAGCGTGGAGGGGTAATTCAGAATGGAGAGGACGTCGTTGGTGAGTTGAAAGTGGCCAACAAACATGCTTCTACAGAGCTAGCCGAGAAAAATGATAGTAAAGATAAAGCGCATCAAAACAAAGGAGCTTTCTGATCGATTTGGATAAAAGTATGAAGGAATATTTCTTTAACAGCAATTACGACATCTATAGCGATAAGATGTTCTACCGAGCTGTCGGAGCAATCATCTAACACAAGCTCGGACGAGGGAGCGTTGAAAGAGGAAAGGATGATGTGGAAGAGAAAAAATCAGTATGATGTGCGATCACGAAGAGCAGGTTTTGAAAAGTGAAGTGCTCCCTTGCAAGCACATAGCAGTTCAGAATTGAGGTAAAAGAACAGGCCAGCGAATGAAAAGAAGTTAGAGAGATACATCAAAGTATTATTCATCAAGGTTAAAGACAGAATAGCGTATGGACGATCAAGAGGAACGGAAGGAGATCCGGCTTTTATATGAGAGAAGCGCTGAGAAACTTAACAAAAACGGAATATATGTGGTGAAGTGAACAAGAACAAGGCTTCCAGTGACTGATTCGAATCGGACATTATAGATGGTGTATGTCTCGGCAAACGAATATCTGGTGGGCGCGGTAGAAGGTGATGAAATGGGAGGATATAGACATCTGGATCGGTGTCGAGGGAGGGAGAGCAGGAGTCGGAGCCGCAGAAAAGGTGTTTTTGGAGAGAGAGGGCTGGATGACGTTGATGGAAAAGAAGGACTCGTCGATTTGGTTGATGATGTTGGGCATCTGAGAAATAAATCCTTAGCCACGAAGGAATCATTCAATGCAAAGTGGAGGTGGAGATAAAGAGAGGGATGGAAGGGGCGCTTTCACGCTTTTTCCAATCGATAAATGGTCAATGCCTATGCTTATTGAATGGGAGCATATGTACTGTGTGAAGATGTGTGCCGATGAAATAAGCCGTGAATAATCGTTATGAAGGCGCATCATTGCTGTCAGCCCTCAACAGTATCTTCGCTTCCACGAGTTGTTCACACAAGAACCTTTCTGTCACCTGAACTCACGATGTTGCAGATGTTTGATGAGTCAAAAGTGAAGGCTGTTCTGGGTTCTGAGGCACTCAGCCTCGAAGCTGTTGAGCTGGTCAGAGCAGACGGGAAGACGGCCACTTGTGAAGAATCAGCGAAGAAAGAGAAAGCAAATAGATGAGATACAAGTACGGTGAAAGTGGATGCAGCTGCAATGTGGAGAAATAGCCCATTCAAGGAGACAGCGGAGATGCAGTTGGATCAATGGGCACACGCCCTTCTTCTTCATCAGCCATCGCAGACGATAGGAGTGTTTGCAGAACCTGCATGGAAAAGAATCAGTGCGACAAAAGGAAAGAAGCTGAAGTGGTGAATGTCTAGATATAAAATGATAAAAAAAAGAAGTGAAATGAGAATGAGTGGGGTGCGGAAGGTTTAAAGATGAGGAAAATGATGTGAGAACGGTTGCAAGGTGAAATCTTTTTCAGTGTTAAAAGTGGAGCATGAATTTCATAGATTTTTTCTTTTATTTCTTTTGACAACGTTGATCAATTATTCAAAATGACTTTTAAAAAAAGAATTGTTTGTTTTTAACATGTATAAACAACAAATTGTTGTTTATTCGATTAATGCCTTTTTTTCTATCAAATTTGTCAATGTTTGTTTTGAAAATTTTTTGTAAACAACAAAAATTTTATGATCAACAAAATAAATTTTATAATTTCTTTGCAATGACATTATTTTGCAAATATTTAAATAAGAAATAGATTAATAACGCATTGGAATAATATTTATCGTGTTTTATTAACGTTTGAACGTGTGTTTCGTTCTGTTTGCTTCAGTTTTGATATTTATAGAATAATTTTTTTCGTTTTTTTCAAAATTTGTAATTAAAACAATTGGAAACAAATTAAAATCAATAAATAAATAATAATAATAATAATTAGAGCAATATATTTGTGAGATCATCACTTTCTTTTTTCTTTTCAACCCCACCCTTAATGAAAATTTTTTATGATCAAACGTCGGAATTTTTTATGATATCAAAAAAAATCACCCATATGTTTTATCCATTTTTTATTTTGAATAAACAAGGAAGTCTTTTTTTTGGATAAATCATACATTAATATTCTGAATTTTTATTCTGATCACTGGCCCGGATTTCCTCCCCGGCCCGGGTTAACTCCCTGACTACTCAAAAAGTTTTTTCTGCTCTCAATGTCTTTTGTGTTACTTTTTCAAAAACAAACCATATGAAAAAATCTTAAATAAAAAATCACATTTAAAATTCATTTAATGACACACTGTTGTGGAACTAAAAAAACAGAATTTTTCATTTTTATTTTTTTCTTTTATCTCTTTTATCACATGACGGATTTTATTTGTTTTTATAAAGCAATGAGGTTTTATTTTAATGATAACGTTCAAGTTTTATGTGAGTTCTATTCACCAATTACATCAATAATTATTATGAATCGAAAATCTTTCATTCAAAGTTGAAAGGTGAAACAATTTCAAAACTTCAAAAAATCCACAAAAATCAAAGAAAGCTAAAAATAATATTTGTTGTTGAAATTTTAACGATATTTGTAATTTTTATAATTTTTCACTCATTTCCGTTTTATCTTTTATTATTTCTTTCTTTCTTTTTATTTATTTATTTATTTATTTATTTTTTTGAATTTTTGAATTTTTGAATTTTTGAATTTTTGAATTTTTGAATTTTTGAATTTTTGAATATTAGAAAATGAACGCAGAAAAGTGATAACTTTAACAATAAAACAACTCTCTCTCGCTTTTTCATCAAACATTGAACTGTTATTCAATCAAAATGAAATCCACATTCCGCGAATAGAAGTATTTTTTTTTTCATAAATCAAATAAATAATTATCCACATGAAAAAAGTGACGATTTCAAATACAATCACATGTGTGGAATATTTTTTGAGAAAATAATCTTTTGAAAATTTTTTATCTGAAAAAAATATCATATTATGATCAAATCTCTGTTTCCGTATAAGAAAACTTTAACTAAAAAGTATATAATAACATTATCAATATATTTATTTCCATTTTTGTGAAGTTTCGTGAATGGAACCAGGAATTTTGTCAAAATACGAAAATATTATTTCTTTTGAAATTTATTAATTTGCGACTTTTCAAAAAGAATAACACATATTCAACATGATATTCAAATATCTTTCTCATCAAAGAATGTGAAGGTTATTCTCATTCGTCCCAATAAACTTCTGTCAAGAAAATAATATCATTTATAAAAATTTCATCACTTAACGCACTCTCCGAAACTCAACAGTTCTTTTCAATAGTGATCTTTTCAACTTTTAAATTCGCAATCACTATTCTTTATCAAAAAGAGACCCAAAAAACTGAATAATAAAAGAAAAACGCAGCTTCCCACACAAATGGTCTGTTGATTCTTTGATTGTTGTTTTCAATGAAAAGTTGAAAATTCAAAGCAAAAAAAATGAAAAGGAACAATTTCAAATTCAAAATCCAAAGATTTGGTAAGTGGGCAGATAACGACCGGTAAATAAAGTTATTTTTCATGTTGTTATTTATTTATACTATCACCAATGAATGCAATTATGATTTTTCTAAAGTGGTTTTCGTATAACAGTGATTTTGAACTGAGAAAACCTATCTTTAAAATCCAATATAAATTTTTATTTTGAAAGTTTCCCCACTTTAAATAAAAAAACCCGAATCAGTTGAATAAACGAAAAGTTTTCGTTAAACAAAACCATTAGAAACACATTGACAAGGGATAAACCATCTTTTTCTAAACGAAAAACCTTAAAGATACATTCTCTCTTATTTATCTTAGGGGTTTGATCATAAGCTTTTATTAACTTCTGCCTTTTTAATACTGAAAAATTTCAGTTTTTTGTCGAATATTTCTCTTTTTGAGAGTTTTTAACGTTCGTAAAAGTTAGTTTTTTAAGGTCAAATATTCTTCTTAAAGACTATTTTTGCACCAGTCGCTATGAACCATCTAACCAAAGATTTTTCTCCACATTCTGCAGTTTGTTGAAACAACTTGTTCATTGAACAATAAACTGAAAAAAAAAATATTTTTCAGAACGCAAGAATTCATTTATTAATCAATTTTCATTTTTCTCAAACAAAACATATTTTTTGAATTGCAAACTGTGTTTGTCTGATTATAATTGAAAAAAATGAAGTGATTTCTGCTGACTATAAAAAACGTCAAACAAAATTAACATTTGAAGAACAAGAATTCAAAAAATCCTCTAATTTTAATAAAGAAGAAGATTTAATAAAAACAAAATAAATAAATATGTTGCTGAGAAAATTAACGGAAAAATTGATTTGTGCATGAACATTAAACAATTTGATTTGTAAAGGAGTTAAAATATGACAAAAAGAGCAGAAAGAAACATTTGAAAAACATTTGACAAAAGAGTGGTAAATATATACATATATATGGATGCTTTAAGGTGCTATAAAAAACAAAAACACAAGGAACATTCATTTGAAACGTAAGTTGCAATCAAATAAAAGATTCTTTAAAGATAATCTTTCACGAAAAAAGAGTTCAAAAATTGAAACGAAAACTTAACTATTAAACACATTCAAAAAAAACGAACAGAAAAATACATTTGAATGAAAAAAATCTTTCATTTCCACTTTTTCAAAAAAAAAAAGTTTTTCCCTTCACACACAATTTGTGATTCAAAAACCACGTTTCTCTTCTATTTTCTTCTCCGATCGCCTTTCAAAAGTAATTTCTGCTTGTTTTTACAGTGTTTCTATTCACGTATGTTTCTTGATTGTTCTCTTGCACTTGTTTAATATTATCACTTTTTCACTCTTTGTTTTTCGTGTTTGTTCTCATTTTTATTCTTTGTTTACGTCTTTGCTTATCGAATAATATTTCACACAACACATCCCCACGTTTCTCAAATCATTCATTCTTTTTTCTCCTCAACAAGCAAAATTTCTTTTGAAACCTCACTTCCTTCCATTCTTCCACTTCCATTATTGATTCTGACTGGCACAACATCCATTGCATCTGTCATCGTCATCACCCATCCGCCTTTTCCATACATCCCAAACAGTTCCTTCTTCACATCCAGAAGCGTTGGCCTGCTTTCCACTTTCTGCGACAAGCAACTCAACACCAGATTGTGAAGCCTCGATTCGCTTACACTTTCCAAGCTTGGCCTTTCTCCATTGGATATCTTCTGTCCAGCTATCTCCGCATCATACTCTCCAAATGGTATTTTGAGAGACAAACACTCCCACAGCATCATCCCAATCGAGAATGCCACCGATTCCTTTGTTGCTTCCATCTTCTTGTTCATCTGCAGCTCAGGTGCCTTCCATCTCAAACACTCTTTTTTGAAACTATCTTCTTCCTCAAATGCTGATGAGGGCAGAGAGTCGCTTTCATCATCACCATCATCACTTGCTGATGTTATAACTGTTGATGAAGAAATAGATGAGGAATCTGAATCATCATCAGACAATAAGTCTGAATGCATCACAATGCAGATCACCATATGCTCGGAGAACAACACAATGTGTGGGCTCAGATTAGCCAGCGAAGGCAATTCTTTTTCTTCATCAAATGAGTGGAGTGCACCGTTCGCCACCCAGAACAAGACCTGGGCAGCTGTCACCTCCCTCTCCTGCAAACTTCCAATTGCCATCTCCTTCTTCGCATTCCTTCCATGAAGCAGCATGAACAGAGAATCCCTCAGATCCACAATCAGCTTCTCATGAGGAGATGAACAGGCCATGGCATCCACCAGATTGGACATGGACGAGGTGGTTGGGCACAGATCCTCCCCTCGAACAAAAGTTGAATCTGAGTCAGTTGTTGAAGTGGATGTGACCGATGGAGATGGTGTTCTCTTTCTCGTCTCCTCCTCTTCATCCACTTTCTCCAGCACCCATTGAGGAATCTTGTCTGAATCTCTCCCCAATATATATTCAGTTGATCCACTCTCAGCCAGCAAATGCTCTGAAGACTCTGAATGTTCCATATTCGTCTCATACACCCTCTTCTTTATCCTCTCTTCATTTTTCTTCTCTGCCTCTCTTTCTGCTCTCCTCCACTGCTCCTCAGGTGACATCTCCATCGTTACCATCTCGATTAACTTTGGATCCTTTCTCACTGAATCGTTCACTATCTCTCTCAAATCTTGAGCTTCATTCTTTGCCCTTCTCCATCGAACTGCCAGAATAATAATGACTACAAGCAGTACAACAACAATCACAATGCAAACAATCAACAACCAATACGATTTCCCCACTTTCCCTCCTTCAACAAGTTTTTCATCTCCACTTGAATGTGTTTCGCTTCCATTTTTCAGAATGAAAGACTCAGTTGATGAAGGAGAATCAACTTTTCCAAACAGAATGCACACGCTCACTTCTGTCTCATCTCTCACTTTCTCCAATTCTGAACATGAAATAATTGAATGGATCTCATTCTCTGACACATAGCCTTCTTCATCAATTCCCTTTCTCACGATTTCCTCTTCATCTCCATTTTTCATGCTTATTTTCACAGACAAATCACATGGCAGAAGCAGCTTTCCATGAATGATCAACTCCAATTCACCTGATGGCTGGGTTGTATTCTTCACATCTTCAAGAACAGGAATAAAGAAGGGAGATGCTCTTTCAGCTGCTATCCCTCCCAATTGACATCCCTCATCCAATATCCAAAGTGATGTGTTATCCTTCAATCCATCTCCTCCTTTCACACTCACAACATCAAATTCCCCATTCCCTGTGCAGATCACATTCCTTCGAACTGATGGATATCCCTCAACCGATGGATTATTGTTCTCAAACTCTCCTTTCTCAATCTTCACATTCCCTCCACTCATCCACAACCCGCCTGCTTTGCTGTTTTTGATTGTTGTTTCCCTCATCTCCACATAGCTGTTTTCAGCATCAATCAATGATCCATTCCATCCACAGATCTCTTTCCTGTTCATTTTCCCATTTGTTTTTACTCTCCCTTCGCCATTCCCTTCTCCATCAAATACACATGCCTCAATCCTCACTGCTCTGCCTTCTCTTATCTGGACCATGCTTCCTTTATCCTTCGAATTTGTGCATTTTTCAAACGAGCAATTCAGAACACTCACATCTTCTTCTGCTCCTTCTATCTTCATTGTACTTCCTCCTTTCATCAATGAAATATTATTGGCTGTAATTTCTTTCATCTCCACCTCTGCCTTTCCTCCAACACAAATCATATCTCCTTCACATTCAATGTTTGAAATGCTTATTTCAAACATCTCAACTCTTCCTTCACTGCAAAACGACAGAAGAGACACTGTTGAGCGAATCCCACTGAATGAGGTTTCGCTCATCTTCAGCTCTCCACTCTCCACGCTCACAATCGTGTTCTTCATCACAAGATCCATTGCTAACGAGCTAAAAATGCACTCTGAAATCTCCAATCTCCCATTCTTCTCTTTCAGAATGCTCTCCTGATTCCCTTCAAACATCTCCCCAAACACAAATCTGCATTTCTCAATAATACACTCATTCACAAACACAGCCACACTCCTTTCATTCCCAGTTTCTTCAATTTTTTCGTTGAAATTAATTGTTGCCGAAGCTTTCGTCATTGAATTCATTCTCACATCTCCAATTTCGCATTCACCTCCTATCACGCATTCTCCATCGATCCACAACACATTCATAAGATTCTTTTCGATGTGCTTCACGCTGCAGCTGATGCTCTGACACGGATTACTCTGCGCTCCACACTGTCTGTTGTCATTTCCATTCACACTCAAAAACACCTGGGAAGAGTAATAAAATGTTATCAGTGGAATAAGATCAACATCAACATTATCGACATCATCCCTCCCACATATTGAGTTGTTCGACTTCAAAGCATCTTGATTGAAGTCCAGCACAAACAGTGTTTCATTCACCTGCTCTGCAATTGAAAAGCAGTTGATGAACACATCCTTCCCCACAAATGCATCATTCATCACAAATCGGATGTTCTCCATCTTCAGTCGAAGTGGTGGTACAGTTGGGGGATTTGCTTCAACATTCGGGTCAAGTGCGTCAATCATCATCCCTCCACCTCTTCCAAATCCTGTTGAACACTCACACATCACAAACGAGCATCCACTCACTTTCAGGTCTGATTCTCCACTCTTTAGACACATCTTCACTCCTCCACCTTCCTCACTCCTCATGCTCGAGCACTTCGTAAGCACACACCCTTCCATAACACATTCAACACCAATAGAGAACGAGTCCACACACACAACACACACTCTATTCTCCTCACTTGTGATGTTTGTGAATGTTGAGTTATTCATCCTTATCATTGTCTTTGTGTTTCTTATTCCTCTTTCACTCAGCCTGTTTGATTGTGTTTTCTCTTCCAGAGAAATCAAACTTCTTCCAGAAATAGTTGTGTTCGTTATTGTGACATTCACCACATCAATCACTTCCACTTCTTGTGTAAACTCCAAAAACCCTTTTGCAAGATTGAATTCTTTCAGAGCACAATCATCAATCACAATACATCCTCTGCATGCCTTCAAAATACAATATTTCGTCTTTTGTTCTTTATCTTCACAAGCAAACGAACAGCTCATTATTGATAGTGTTGCTGAGGAGGATCGTGATGACTCTGAACGAATGAGTGACGAATGCTTCCCCAATTCACTCGGCAAATTGAATGATAAGTTTTCAAACGAAAGATGAATATCTGATGCTATCATTGACTCTTCATCTCCTTCCGCATCCATTTCACTCACTCTCAAAATTCTTCCTTTCTCTTCTCCTTCAACCTTCACAACTGGTGTGTTTGATGATGATGATGATGAAGAAGAAAATGATATTGAACTTCGAAGCAATCCTGAACCTGACACAATGATCTTTGATTCTTCTGTTTCAAGTGTTGCGTATCTCAATGAAACAAGATGATCAATTGAAGAACATGGTGCTTCTGAATACCCACACCCACTGAAGTCTCCTCCTTTCTCAACTGAAACAAATCCATCCCCACTCCAATTATCCCACAAATACACAACAAGTGGAATCACATATCCCTCCTCTCCTGTTGTCTTCCTCTCCCATCCACACAACTCATCCAACGATCCCAACTCCTCTGAACTCATCTCCCATTTCAAGTGCTCCTTATTCACAATCTCACTCAGGTCCCATTCTGAAACAAATGCATTCTTCCCTTTCCAGGCATTGCACCCCTCAAATGTCATTCCTTCTATCACAAAGGATCCCATTTGATCTGGCAGCTTCACAAACATCCCTCCTCCCATTCCTTTTCCTCCTTCCTCAACATCCTCTCTTGGCACTTCACATTCAGACAAGTTCACATTTTTCATTTCCAGACTCCCTCCATTCCCCACTGATATCATAATTCCTCCTCCTTTTATCCCATTTCCACCTGAACACACTGATGACAAATTGCATCCTTCAATTTTTGTACTTCCTCCTTCTTTAATCTCAACATTCAAGCATCCTCCTCCATTCCCACATGTCACTTCCACTTCACTAACTCTGCTGTTCAATATCTCCAATTTCACTCCATTTGTCATCGTTATTGGTGATTTCCCATTCATTGTCACTGGTCCTTCAATCACAAATCCATCAACAATCAGAGTTCCTCCCTCAATATTAATCACATTAAATCTAATCATTCCATCAATTAATAAATTGTCTGTAAATGAGACAGAACAGCTGGTGATTGTGATTGTCGATGATGAGGAGTGAATAAATGAACTTCTCCTTCCATTCATATTTTCATTCAACACAAATAACAAATTACTCATTTCAAGTGATTTAATGCACTCTATCATCCAGTTTTGATTCATTGATCCTTCATCACTCACATTCACTCTCATCCCCTCTTCTTTCACCGATGTTGCTTTTCCTGAAATACTCACCTCAAACGAAGTCACTTGCATTTCTCCTTTTATTGAAGAAGATGAGACAACTTCTATTTCGTGAATGCTGCTGTCAACACGATTGTTCGCGCAATAGTCAATCGTCAGACATCCAAACTTCTCAAACCCACAATAACCGTGATTCAATGAACCTTCTTCACTTCCATCAACAATCAATTTCGATCCAATTGAGCACAAATACACAAATAGAGGAATCACTTCGTCTTCTTTCCCATCCTCGCTTCCACTCAACCTCAACACATCTGAAGGAGTGCTTGTTGAGTCAAAAAATTCAAATGAAGTTGCATTCACTTTTGACTCTAGCAATATCCCTGAACTGCATGAAATAAACACATCCTTCCCAAATTCTGCTTCATTTGATTTGTTTTCAGAAAACTGCACTTCTGATCCAATTCTCAATCCGCATCCCTCACTTTCCATCTCAACAAATAATCCTCCTCCTCTTCCTCCTTTTCCTTCAACATTTACTGCCTCACATCCATCAATCGCACATGCTCCATTCACCACAACTTCCCCGTCACCTGCTAAACAAATACAAATTCCTCCCCCGCTCCCTTCCTCGCACAAACAATTTTCAATTGATATATTCTGCACCACAAATGTCTCTCCTTCCTGCACACTCTTAGTCATCACCACTCCATTTCCTCCTGTCCGATTCACATTCCGAACTGTTACACTTGAAAGAACACTTTCTCCTGATGCTGATCCTTCCATGAACAGCTCAGAAAATAGAGGTTGGGTCACAACCATATTTTTTATCTCAACATCACTCATTTTCAGTTGCCTTAGAGCCACCACAAATACTGATGCTGATATTGCACTCCCTCCTTCTGCCGTTGATGAAAAAATCACCACATCTTCCAAAGAAAGTTCTCCGCTATCTCCAGACATCACAAACACACTCGGCGATGAACTTCTTGTCGCATTGTGATCAATCCCCACATGCAACACCTTCAGTCGCCCGCTTGTCACGCTGAACAATGCTGTTGAAGACAAAGAAAGCGAATTCGTCCCAATCACGCTTGTTTCTTTTCCTTTTCCTTCAACATTCATTTTATTTCCCACGCTGATCGTTTCTTGTTCATTTCCATGGTTCCCTTCCATCAGTGAAACAAACAAGCTTGTCTGTGTCGCGTTCTGAGAAACTGCAACGCCAATGCTTTTGCATGCGTTTGATTCATTTATTCCGCACAACTCGTTTGTACTGCCTCCATCTGCTGTCACAAGCCTATAAAGAATCCCATTTTTCAGCCATTCACTCTTTTCTGTATGCTGATATGACCAAATATCATTTGAATTATTAAATGCGAAGCATATTCTTCTATTGGCTGTATTAGTTGTATAGCATTCTTTAAACGGATTTCCCGATTTTAAAAAGAGGCTGTAATAATCTTCAAAGTATATGTCATCTCCAAACGATGGAATTTTCGAGCATCTACAGTCGTGAAAGAAAAGGAAGAAACAATACAGTTTATCATGAGGCACTACATCTCTCCAAGGAGCTAAGCAGAATCCTCCACCGTGAGAGCCTGCAGAACAAAAGATAAACTGAACGCTCCTGATTTTGAATTCCTTAGCAGAAACACGTCTACAAAGCATACCTCCACCATATCTATCTGTTATTGAGCATGAAGTGAAACTACAGTCAAACACACACGCACTTTCCCCTCCTCCATTTTCTTCCCTAATGCATCCTTGATCAAAAACATTAAAAGAATCGAGAAAAAGTCCTCCTCCATGGCTGTATGACTTGCATTCATGGAACTCACATCCACTAATTCTAACGCATGATGAAATTACATAAACATAAATTCCTCCTCCAGCATTATTTTTTGTAGTGCATGAGTTGAATGTATTGTTCTCAATCTCAATTGATTTGATTGAATGGCACATGATTCCGCCTCCTGAAAAATTAGCATAACAATCATTGAATGAACAATGACTTACTGAAAGTTCTCCACTCTCCAGATTGTTCATGAAAATTGCTCCACCATTTGAAGTGCAATCAGTGTAATCACGCCCTGATCCAGTTGTTTTTGATCCGTTCCATTCACACCAAGTGAATGTATTTGTTCCATTATCCGTTATGTTCTGTCTTCCAGGCTTTAATGGAACCTCTGTAGTTCCAGTAATATTAACATTTTTTGTCCGGCAACACCCAACAAACGAGGCGTTAGATACAATAATTGATGAAAGAGGTGAATTGATTGATCGGACAATTCCTCCATCATACGCATCGCAAACTGAAGAAAACAAGCAGTTATTTATCGAAGTGGTGCTTTCCCAATATGGCGTTGAAGGAAAGCTTCGAAGCGAAGGGGAAATAGAAATGTTGGAAAAGATCAGCCTCGAAACAGAAACGCTCTCAACGAAAGGAGCGGACAAAAATGGTGAGGAGGATAATGTCATTGAAGAAAAATGAGAAGAGCAAATCGAAATCCTTCCAAATCGTGGCAAATACGTTTCAATTGGCTTTGGTGCAAAAAGAGGAGGAATTAGAGGGAATTGGGCTTTTGAAGTTTTGAGAGAGACATTCGCCAATGTTGCACAACTTCCCTTCAAGTCCAATGGCGAAGCCTCGCTTTCCACAATCATGCTGCACCCATCCATCGCAACGACACTCCCTTCCCAAGCGCAAATAAAAGCATTTTTATCACCAGAGGCCATCGCCATTCCTCTCCAAGTCACTGACGAATTCTTCAAAATTGCACATCCAACGATCTCGCTTCCTCCAATTGTGATCCTTTTTCCGTCTGCTACTAAAAATTCTGAGTTTGCATGGCCATCATATTTCTCCTTGAAACAATCGTCATTCTTCTCTTTTGCTCGCATTTCCTTGTTTTCCATAAAAATCTGGTTTTCCCCCTCAATTCCTTCGTTGCATGTGCTTCCATGCAGTTCATTTATCTGTACATTTTCTGTAAGTTGTTTCTTATGGATTGCTCTATCGAGTGGCGAAACACATTCAAGTGCAGGAATAATTTCGTTTTCTTTTTCTCTTTCTTTCGGAGTTGCGTTATAAAATGTTGCATCAATGCACATGCACCTCCGCTGCAATAACAACGCAAACGCAACAAATATCAAAATTATATTGCTTCTATTTCGCATGATATTTTGCTTTTTTAAAACTTTTCTGAATTCAATAATTATATTATACATCACTTTGATCATTATAGTGAAATGGGGCAAAATTTTTAGCTTTATGAATTTTGTTCCACCCAACATTTATGAATATTTTTCCACATTCAACAATTTTTCTGAATAATTCCGGTTTGAATCCTTTCTCAAATTTAAGAATTCAAATAATTTCCAAAATTTTTGCAAAAAAAAAAAAAAAAAAAAAAAAAAAAAAAAAAAAAAAAAAAAAACATACCTTGTAAAAATGTGAAAAAATTGTTTATTCTCCTGGGAAACTGAATCTGGACCCAAAGCCTGCAAGTTATTGCAATAATTGTTCAATTAAAGCAACAACAGGATGGATTCAGTCTTGTCCTCAATTTGGATAGAACCAAATTTCATCGGATAAGCAAGAATAAACAATTTTTTCACAATTCAAGATTCAACGATTGAAAAAAAAAAGAAAAAATTTAAAAATCGAAAATTTAATAAAAATAACAAAAGAGTTTTGAAAAAAAAGCATACCTGTCAGTTTCTGTGTATTTCTTAAAAATTAAATGAAGAAAAATTATTCATTAATTCTATTCTTTTTTCAAGTACGTTTCTAACCCTTTTCTTTAAATTTAAACTTTCATTTTCAACTATTTCATTGTTTGTTTCAGTTTCTCTTTTGAAAACTTTCCTTTTCTTCTCATCCAAATTCATTTCAATTTTGAATTTTAATTCTTTCATACGTTCTTTTTCATTGCAACTCAGCGGTGATGCCAGCACATTATAACCATTTGATTCGAAAAATAAATATTGTTTCATACCAGTTATAACTAATTTGTTCCAACGATTATTCGGTAATTCTTCATGCCTTTTGAAAAAAAAGAAGAATACAAATTTTAAAAATGTTAAATAAAAATTATTGAAAAATATAATAAAAAAAATGATCAAACATTAAAAAGAAATGCTTTGTTCTGTTCAGTTTTTCTTTCTGATCGCTTGGCTCCGAAACTTCATTCATTCGCCCTAATGAATTATTAGATATATCAGATATAAAAGAAGAAACAAAAATTGGAGAATTTGAATCATGAGTGCCAAAAAGATAAGAATTACACTGTGAACAAAAAAAATCTATGAGATCGTACACATTATTCAATATACGATCGCCAAGATTATTGTTTATTAACTGTGTTAAATAACCAAATTCACTGTCACAATCATTCTTACCATGATGTTCGGCAAAGAATGAAAGTGAGCAGTGTTTATTTAAAAACAATAAAGAATTAGGAGAAAATAGTGAATGAAAAATTTGTGAATTCCGAAAATGAGGACCATTATCACAGAAAAAATGAAAAGAATAAACATTGGAAAAAATATCGAAACGTAATAACTTATTCAAACACTCCAAAACAAAACGATAATCATGAGATAAAATTTCTGAAAAAAAATTAAAACAACATTTTTGTAAAGCTCCAAAACAATCAACATAATAAACAACAAAACATAAATGAGAGATTTGTTTTTTATTAAAGAAAGATTTTCCAGTTTCATTATTTGAAATTGGCAAGCTCCAATTTTCTTTAAAATCCATGATAATAATCACTTCATCTTTTTTCAGCTTTTCTTTCTTTTCATAAAAATAATTTCTTTGATGTTGGGCCATTTTTTTATGCTGAATTATTAAATTCAATTCATCATTTTCTTTTTGGCCAATTTCTTTTCCGTTTCTTTCTGTTTCAAATTTTTTCTTTTCTAAATATTTTCCTCTTTCACAGATTTCACACAAATCTGTTCTTTTCTTTGATTTTATAAAATTTTTTGTTTTCTTGCAAAATGTCGAATAGGACATTTTGACTTCCACTTCTTTCTTCATTTCATTAAATAATTCTTTCTTGGTTTTCTCAATAATTCTTTTTTCATTACAAGAAAAAATACTGTTATTGATACAACCGTTATTATTTCTTTTTATTTTTATTTCAACTTTTTCTTTGTCTTCTTTTTCATTTTCTTCTTCAGATATTTCTATTTCTTTGTTATTTGAATTTGTCTTGTTTCCATTAAACATTTTTTCTCTTTCGCATTCCTCCATTTCAGATTCTGAACAATTTTCTTCGATAAGCACATTGGAAGCCTTGTCAATCAAATTTACTCTCGAAATTTGATTTGTTTGTTTTCTTGAATTATTTATTTTGTGTGTATTATTTTCATTTTTATCTTCTTTATTTTTTTTATCTTCTTTTTCTTCATCTTTTGTTTTTTTCAATTCTTGCTTTTTTCCCTTATCATCTGGGTGTTTTGTTGAAACGTTTGATGTTTCAATTGAAGATCCATACTCCGATGATGTACATCCATCGATGGACGAGCATGCTTCGACATTAGATCGTTGCATTACATCATCTCCTTCGTTTTCCGGAGGCAAAGGACCAGCCGAAGAAAAGATGGAATTTGTGCGCATTTCACTTTTTCCTTGATAGAAAAGTGTAATTATTATTCAATTCATCAACATTTCATTCGAATAAAGCTTTAAAATTGGAATGTTTGATACAAACTCTTTTTTAATCGTCTTCCATTGGAACAACTGGCAGAACTATTTTTCAAGAGCCAGTTTTCGGCTTTATGAAACTGCTCGTTTGCTATTAAAAATTGAACATAAATAAAGTTTAATTATTAATATCAAACATTTCATTGCTCGGGTCATTTTGTTTGTTTCTGAATTTTTTTCGTTCTGGTTTTTAGATTGCTTTTCTCTGGAGTAGTAATATTCTCCATTGGATACGTCCCAGCCAAATCTTCTGAGATCTTTTAAAGAAATCTCAGAAGAAACCGAGGATAGAAGAGAAACCTTGTCGTTTCTCTGAAGTGTATCGTACAATCGAGATAAGTTTGTTATGATTTTGTTAAGTTTATCTTTTTAGTGAAGTTTTTTTATGTGAATTTTGTAAATTTTTTCTTATAATTGCATTGGGGTGCTATCTTTGAAAAAAGAAATGATCATTTTTCAAAAAAAAAAATGGTAACATTAACAACATTTCATCAAACAACATTCAAGAAGTGTTCTTCAAAAAGCAAACAAATTTGGAAAGGTCATTTTCATTTATAACTTTCATATGACAACAAAATAAAATGTGTAATAATAAATGAAAAAAATAATAATCAAGATGATATATAACAAGAAATAAATAATGAAAATTATTACTGATTAATCAACGTTAAATTTCTCAAAAAGTTTTCACATTAAAAAAATAGCAACAAAAAGAATCAAAGAAAAAACAACACCAAAGAGAGAATCGCATCCCCAAATGCAATTATAAAAATAAAATTTTTACAAAATAGACATGAAAACATCACAAAGCAAATTAGATATTTGTTTTAATAAAGAAAGGACAAACCATCAAAATGAGCCTCGAGCACTGAAAGAAAGGGTTTTCCTTTTTTGCTGTGAAACAAGAAAGATAATAAGCACCCTTTTGGGTCCTTTGGAGATAGCTCAAACAGATATTCATCTATTTGAGATGCATGTCGACTTTTTGTCGAACGTGGAGTGTCAGAATAGCAGTTCATTTTAATAGATCTTTTTTCTTTTGTTATGGTAGTGAAAAGGATAAATTAAGGGCAAAATGAAAAAGAATGAAATTTATTGATAAGACACCGTAACTGATGAATCAAGAAGAAAAATTTGAGAGGAACAAATAAAATATTACAATTTATCTCATAGACAAATTCGAATGGGTTTTTTTTTCATTTTTCTGAAATATTACTGAATAATCATTTTCTATCTGCCAATCTTTAAAAAGGAGCAATTATGAACAAGGAGAAACATTTTGAAGCTTCGGAAGAAGAGTTAATAACTTGACTTGGGTTGTATAGCATTTAACAATTAGATGTGTGATTTTTTGTTTTGCAAGACATGAGTGTTTTATTGTTTATGTTTATTCAAAAATTGAAAAATGTACAAGAACTTTCCATGGATGATAAATAAGATATCAGTGTATATAATTAGATTTTAAACAACGTCAAAACTTACGAATCAGTCTTCTTTATGGTTTTTGATTAGAAACTAATTCAACGATGAAGAATTGGAATAAGTGATTGTGTGGGGATTCATTTCGTGAGAAATTCAAGATTTGAACTGGAAGAATGGGAAAATGGAGGAATTGAAGCATTGGCAAAAGAAGATTTTTTCGATCTGCGTTCAGATAAATTGATATGAACAAAATAGGGGAATGGAACTGAGTCGGATTGTTTAGGTCCTGTTTGATAACTTCAAGATGAGTTAAAGGAAACACAAGTAATAAGACTGTGAAACAATGAAGCTTTTTCAAAGGCAACAAAAATGAAGTAATGTGAAAAGATAGAAAAAGAACATGATAATTATGTCGGATTGAACCATTGCATGCAGCAGCAATAGACAAATGTTTTTTGTTCATTAATGTTGAAAAATTTTCTGTATTTTTTTTTGAATTTAAATATCACTTTTTTATTCAAAGAAATATTGTCTTTTCGCCTCATTTGTCTTTGAAAACTGAATTCTCTTTCACTTATTTTTATGCTTAAGTAATTTTTATTTCCTCATTCAATACAGTTATTTATTCATAAATGTCAATGTGAAAAGTTTGAAACAAAATGTGCAATATTTAGAAAACAACACTTATTCACTCATTAAAGAATGAAATCGATAAACAAATAATTCACAATCAAAATCTATCGAAAAGCACATTCAAAATTTTAAACAATTATCCAATATTTGAAAACATTCAGATTCAGATTTGATTTTTGGAAAATAAAAAATGAAAAAGTTTGAACAGTGTTATTGAAGCGATGAACAACTGCGATGCTCTATTACATGGAAAGATCTTCTGCACAAACTGCTGCGAACGATAATCTCCTATTTTTGTTATTCTTTCGAAAAGAAAGGAACAAGATAATCCTCATTCTCTTCCTGTTGAACAACTTCAGCTCTCCAATCAAATGGAATTTGTTCAGGGTAGATAGAAGATTTGATACATCAAATCCAGCTATCGTTAATAGGTTGGCCTTTTCCAGTTAAGCCGCACAAAGCACGCCTCTTCAGCAAGTGGTTAGAGAGATAATTGAAGATGAACAATGAAGACCCGGATATGTGTTGTTAACCTTTTTGATTTTATCTTTTGTTCTCTTTCTGTTGCAATCAACAATACTTTCATCACAAGCGTTCGTTTCATTAACAGTTCTGTTTCTTTCTCCAACTGTTTGTTTGAGGCGCCTTTTCACTTCCAACGTGAAAATTATCCATTTCTTCATATCAGAGTCGTGATATGATGTGTTCTAATATTGCATTATTACCACACAGAGCATTGCAGTGATAACAATAGAATAAACATTAATTGGCCAGACACATTCGATTGGATGGACAATATGACAAAGATTCGAGAAATAATGAAATAAAATGTCAGAATTTTGTGGAGAAGGAATGGGAGGAAAAAGAAAGCGAAGATGATTGTGGTATTGAAGAGGAGAAGCAAAGTCTGTTGCTAGCTGAATGCTCGCGAGATAATGAAGAATTTGAAGAATTTGCATAATTCGAAGAAAAAGAGGAACAGGAATAGAATGAAGATAATAATAAGACAAAAAAGAAGACAAACTGCGTGAGGTCGAAGAATATTCTGATCCGTAAGCCGTCTTTATTGCAGTCTTCTTCTGAGTTGACTGTTGCTTCGCTATTTGATTCCAAAACGTGTGGAATACTAACTCTTCGGTTTTCATGTGCTTGCATGGATTGAGCGATAGGCAGCAATCTATTATTGATGCAAGATCGCTCAGCAGTAGCTCGTCTTCTTTTATCTGCCAGCTTGCCGTATCAGAGGAGCTTTCCACTTGACAACATTGAGAGAAGAAAAGAATGCACTGCATCAAATAATATCTGGCAGATTGGTAGTGTAGTGAGCGAAGAGGCAACCACATTTGTGATCTTGATCTTCATGACTGGATCAAAAATGTGATCAAAAAATTCATGCTGTTGTGAATGTGTTTGTCTCCTTTTTGTCCGTCTTTTTCATTCCTGAGTCTATTCCGTTGTGCTCACTTTGCCTTCAGAATTAGCAAGAGTATCTCTTAGTTTTTCCACGCTTGCAACATAGCTCGCTCATTCACCAGGTGAAATGCAAAATACACCATCTCCAAGATATCTGCCTTTTGATTCATCACATAACCAAGTGTCGCTTTTCCTCATCGATAAAAGCTTGAAGCTTTGTGGAGCTCGGAATTTCACTTATTTTTGGACTGAGACTGAAGAGCAGCAATCAAACAGGCAACTGATAGAGAAGCCTCTCTTCCAGACTCTCCTAATGTTAATCCAAGGTTTGAGGCATTATAAAAATTATTGAAAAAAGAGTAAAATACCAAGCAATGAGAGATGTTTGAAAAGAGACCTTTCTTCATTTTGATTGAAGCTTCCACATGCTGAAAGGCGTCACATCTCCAGGTATAAATCTTATGAAGAAAGTGTGCAAAAGGGCTAACAATGGTCATCGAATGAATATCCTCACTGTTTCAATCTTCAGTCCGCTGTTGTCTCCGACGCACCTCAACACTTTTCGAAGTGTTTGCTGCATGTATAACAAAACATTATGAAGATGATTCTGTAACAGAGATGCTCAAAAAACATATTCTTCTTCTTTTCTCTATTTGAACAATTCAATTCCCATTTCTTCTTCAAAATCTTCTTCAAATTCAATTTTCTTTTTGAATGAGAAACTATTTCTTTTTCAAAAACAGCTATAATGCACATATTATCTCGAATAATATCATATCTTCATAAGCAGTATTGGCAATTATATATAAGTTCTATACCTATTCATTATATTTTTTAATTAAATCAATAATCAAAGTCAAACTTTCCACGATATTCTCCGGATATTTCCACAAAAACAGCATTTGTTCACAAAACTCAAAAAATATATATATTATGGAACAGCTCTCAATTTCTCTTTTTGTTTAATAATGTTATACACATTGTGATATAATTGCAGAATAAGTTTGGAACAAAACATGGTTTTTTTCATAAATGAAAAAATTTTGCCCCAAATGTTTATGATAATTTTTTTTTCGGTTTAAAACATAAATGATGTGCATATGCTAAACATGTGTTACATAAATTTTTATGAACGACACGTCCGTCAGTCATTAATTAGTCACGTCAGTGAATGTAATTTTTATTTGACTCCGTTTAAAAATGATTTTTTTTGTAATTTTTTCTTTAAACACATTTTTTTATTTATGAATTTTTATTTTCCTGTAAAATAATTAATGTTCTTTATATTTGAAAAAATTATGTGAACCATTATATTTTTAAAGTTAGCGAAATAAATGATAACTTGATTTGAAATTTATTAATGGATGTATTGAGATGTTTTCGCATTTTTTTCCAATAAAGTTTTATGAGGATCAATATATTCTTGAATGGTTCGTGACAAAACACCGATTGAAGTTTAAAAAAAGTTTATTCATTTTTTTCAATTATATGTGTTGACAATGCAATTCGAACGAATATGTTCCATTATTTCTATATCTTGTATTTTTAAGATGAGTATTTTGCAAACCTTGGACTTTTGTTGCTTTTTTGTTTGCATTGTCCTTCACAATCCTCAATTGCAAATCAATTCTATAATTCACTTATTTTTACATCTCAAATGAGGAAACAACTTTGAAATGATGTCTCCTTCATCTTTTCTTTTTACTCAAAAATAGTGAGTTATCTAACTTGACAACTGTTATGATTGGAATTCGGATGATTGTTTGAATCGCCTATAAAGCTGCAGCCTCATGTCAGGGCCCATTTCATAATAAAATCTTGTTGCCTGCACTGCACTGTTTTCTCCTCTTCTCTCTTCGTCTTAATCTTCTGTCTCATCTGCCAACATTGGTTTTCAACAGTTGAACTGAACTCTATTTCACAATTCAGATGGTAAAGAAAAGAAGAAAAGAAGTCAGCCACGTTTACGGCTCTCGAGCAGTCATCGATATCAACATTATCACCATTTACACTTGTCATCGATTCGGTGGATCCATCTCCTGTTGTTTTCACATTCATCAGAGGCAGCGGATAAAGACAACATCGAATGATGACTGAATATATGATTTTAAACAAAGCTGCTGAACTAATGAGGCTGCAAAAATACGATCATTGTTTATAAAGTTCCACTATGAAGAGGTTTTGCGCTGGAGAATGATAAAGGGCGTTTTGTGATGCTCTCTTCTCAAGAACTATTTCTGCTTCTGGCGATGGATGCATCAGTGTGAACGAAGTCGAAGAATCAAGCGGATCTTTTAGGCAGAGGACATGAATTCATTCTTGTTGGCTTACCAATCTGCTTGATTCACCAGTGCAAATTTCTTTATCGTCTCAGTGAAATATTTGATGGTGAAGCTGGACGACGAAGTGATGGGGCGAGGGATTGCAGTGTGTGAAGTGGGGGGGATTGTGGAGAAAGGGTTGGATGATGCGGGGCTGAGGATGGAGGATGTGGTTCTGTCACCAGCAGCGATTGCGCTGTAGGTGCAGGAGGAGTTGGAAGAGGAGGAGGAAGGAGAAATGGGAGACAAAGAGGGAGAAAAGAGGGAAAAGACAAGGGAGAAGAAGATGGAGGGAGAGAGGGAGGTGATGGGAATGAGGAGAAAGGCGGGTGTCCGACAGCGCACAGAGAGTTTGTGGAGAGAATCAAAGAGAATCAGAGGAAGCTGGAAGAAGCGATGGCACCTCTGATTGTGAAGGAACTTTGACTGGGAAGGCTGAGGTTTATGAAGGTGAAGACACACACAGAGGCAGACAAGCAGCATTCGGTGAAATCTGAAGTGTGCAGTTCTTTGTCGCCTATGGCATTCAACAGGAGATTTCAAGAGCAGAAGAAGAAGCAGCAGATGGGTCTTTGAGTATAGCTTCAGATGGAATTGCAGATGGAGTGGGGAAAGATGTGGAGCTTGGGCAAAGCTCGGTAGAAACCTTGTAAATGAATGAACAACAAGACTGATGCAACGATGGTGAAATGGGAGAATGATGCAAGTGGAGGATTTTTCAGCTTAGGGAAGGAAGCACAGATGTCCGGTGATGAAATAAATACGAAGAAGGGATGGGAAGTTGAATTGATTGGAGGAGTGATGCAAGGAAAAGAAGGGCATAAAGATGAAAGTGTTGGAAAACAATTACGCAATTTAAATGAAACTTTTTTAAGCTTCACTTTATTTTAAAGAGAAAAAATAAATATGAAAAACTAAAAAATGATTGTTTGTTTTCGATTTTGTGAAATGACAAAAAAGAAAGAGGAAAATTTTTGATCAAAATCAATTGCAAGAAACTTGGTTTGACATTCACAATATTGAATAAAATAATTAACGATAAATTATGAAAACATGAATCACTTTTTCCATTATTCTTTCAAACGTGAGAGTTCGATATAATGTGTTCATATCATTCTTCTTAAATCTTTTCAAGCGATTTCCTTTTCAACACTTTTCTTTAATCATCTTCCATTTTATCTTCCGCTTTTTATTTCAATTTTGAATGATAAAAGAAGAATTCCAATCAATTAATTACGATTTCGTTGTTCAATATTGATTGCAAAATCTTTTTCAAAATGGAGTCAACATATGCACTTTCCAATAAGTGATCAGCTTTTGCAGCTGAGCTCTTTGTAATTATTCTTATAAAATAAGTGCATTTATTGCAATTTTCTCTGTGATTCTCCTTTGTTGCTCGAAATTATCTTGACAATGTTAATAATAATCCAATTAATTCTTCATTCTTCCATTGGCAATCAAAAAATAAACCTTCAACATTTGAAGCCATTTCAATAAAACAATTCCTTCTTTTGTTTCTTTTCCTGTTACCTCTTCTTCTTTTCTTTTTCAATCAACATAGAAATAGATTCTTCAATTTCTCTAACAGTTTCCTTCATAAAATGCAACTCGTTCATAATTACTCTTTCCAACACTTTGTCAATACGTCGTTTTTCTGTCAAAAGTTGCCAAGCAATCTAATTCGCAAGTTGTGTCAATTTTCCATGTTGCCAATTATAATGTTTGATGATTTCTTTTTTTTCATCGAGATATTGCTTAAGTCACACACCCTATCAAGAAACACAAAAAAGAAACAAAAGTATTTGAAAAAGATGGAAAACCATGAATTTGACATTCAAGGAAAAGTGATTCAAAATGAGGATAATAATTTGTTTTTTATAGCACTCTGAAATTTTCTTCTTTTCTTTTCGAATTAAGCGTTTGACAGAGAAAACATTTTGAAAAAATAATTTTTATGGAATACCTAAATAAACCTTCAACATATAAACTTCAGCATTCATTTTCTTCATTTTTCAATAACCAAAAACATCTTTTCATCTTCATTGTCGATAATTTCAAGTCAATAACAAGTGAGAACTATTATTCTTTTTCTTATTGAAAGTTTTAAATTTAATTGTAATTTATTATTGGGGATGAATTTAACCATCCAATTCCATTGTGAAATATTCGTTTTTAACGAGAATACTATTTGCAATTTATTTTGATAAATATAAAAATTGAGATTTCAACATTTTTAATTAATAACAGCCACTGACTGTCACTGACCTGACTGACGTCTTGACGATCAAGAAATTCCGATTTTGATTTTTTGTCAGTATCCTTTTTTTCAAACTGTTTTTTTATTTATTTTTTTTTCTTAGATAATTTGAACAAGAATTATATAAAATATTTTTTTAAAAATTGTTTGTATTGAAATAAAAGTTATGACGTAACTTTTGTCACGATGTCCGTCAGGAAACCAATTTCAGATGTCAATGGTCACAAAGTAACACATGTTTAGCATATGCATTTTCTTCTTTATGTTTTTTTAATTTTCATGTCTCAAAATTTTTTTTCTTTTATAAATAAAATAATGAAAACTGAATGATTCCAATTGCACTTTAAATGATTTAAAACGTGCATATTTTTAATATTGTCGAATCAAATTAAACAAAAAAGTGAAAAAGGAAAGGAAACAAATATGTGTGGAAAATTTTCTCTCGATTTTAAAATTAACGATTGTTCAAGCAGTAAACAATTATTTTATGTTTCATCAACACCATGACAATAATGAATCTCTTAAACTTACCAAATTTTTCATATAAAACCCATTCAAAATGATTTTTTTTTAAAAATAATGTCGTTTGAGCTGAAATTGGTCACTTAATTTGCAATAGTGTCATCATTTTATTTAGCACTTTTTTCTTTATTGGCACCAAAATTTTTTGAAATGAAAAAAAATTAAAAACACAATAAAAAAATACAAAACTCGAATCAACTACGCTTCTGACTTATCTTTTTCCATTTTCACGTTCAAAGGGGTCAAATTCATCACTTGTTTCATTGTCATCATTCTTAATTTTTCTGAATTTCCTTTTCACTTTTTTCTCCTAAGGCAATTCTTCTTCTTCAATTTCCTTTTCTTTTTCTTCAGTTTCTTCAATTTTCATCTTGTGTTTTTCATTATATTCATCCCATTCATCAAGAAGCTTTTCTTTTGTAATTTCTTTTCCGAAGAAGTCGAAACAATGAGAATGAGAAGGAATGAAGTATTGAGAAGACCGAGAAAGTTTCATCAACACAGATCCAGATCCATTGCTGAGGACTCCACTGTTGATGAAGGCTTTTTGATGACTGAATTGGTGAATGCGGTGTGAAGGGCTTGTGGAAACAAAACTGCAACGGCTGTTCTTTTTGAAGATGAGGAGGTTAATGTTGAGGAGCTGTTATTTTTTGAAAGTTCCGACTTCAACACTGCAAATACGCACTGCACAGCGGCTGAGATATGTGTGAGGCAAGTGGAACGAAGGTGACGACATCAATTTCAGCTTCCTTGAACTGTCTCCATATCGCAAGATCTGCTCGAAATGAGTGTGAGTCCAGGAGAAGAAGGCGGTGATGAGATTCTTTTTGAATTCGCTTTCTTCTGTCAATGATAACTGGCAGCATCACTGTTAGGGTGTATTTTGGGGATGATGTTTTATCCATCCAGCCGTTTGTGTTTGGCTAAATGTCAAGCTACGGTGTTAACAGTGTTGTCAGTTCTTTCGGAAAAGTTGCGCTCGGCCACATCATGACAGACGGAAGAGAGAAGTCATTAGCAGAGATTCCAGCCTCGAGAGTGACATTCGGCATCCTTTCGGCAGTTTTTTTGAATCCAGCTTGTTCATTTGCGGGATGAACAACAACACCTCGTGAAGAAGTTAATATGCGAAGCGAAGATTCATCAATATTGAAGATTAATTCCTCTGGATATTTGTTTTCATCGTGTAATGCTTGTGATTCGGTGTACCACGGCTTCAGGACTTTCTGACAAGATGCTGTTTGTCAGTTTATGTCTGCTTGCTTTGGAAGCGATGACTTCAATTCCGGATGGCGCTTTATGAATGTGTGAACCATCTTCAGAGTGACTGTCTTTTTCTTCTTTTCTTATTTTTCTCCTTCTTCTTCACTATCGTTGATTATATTTTCCATCTTAATACCAATTAATATACAATTCAAATATCAATTACAAACCAGATCACTCGCTTTTCGTAAAGAGAGGCTTGTCCCAGATCTGGATTCAATTGTAACTTCTTCAAAGAACTGCTTTTTTTTTTCTCAACTGATAATTGGCGGGTGTCCAACTTTTGCAATAGGCTTGCCGTATTTTATTGCTTTAACAGCGTGCTCCAAAGATTTTTTGCTATTTCCACCATATTTAACCCCGTCGACCAGCCTGACAACATTATCATTCACAATGTGTGCGATCCTTTCTAATCTTGAACTATATTTTCTGTAATGCAATGAAGACATTGCTAACTTCAGCCACTTCTGCTCCGCTTCAGCTTTCTTTTTAACAAGTAATTTCATATATGTCTAAATTTTTTTTGAAAAGTTCCTTTTGTTTAATTTTCAAAAAAAATTAATATTATATTTTTTCATCTATTTTATGTTCCCACTAACCAAATTTCGCTGTCATGAAAATAAAATCTTAACAATGTTATTATTTCCATTCAAGAAAAGTTTCGTAAGAGAAAACAGAAATTTGATGATAATATGTTATTCTTAATATATTTGAAAATTAAACAAAAGGAACTTTTCAAAAATTTTTGACAAATATATAACAGGTGATGCTCATTAATATATTTTTTTATTTATTAATTTTCTTTGAATGAAATTCCATTAATGTGAAATATATTTATTAAATAAGAAAAATTTGCAAACCTTTCTTCCTTCCAATTTCTCATGAAAGCTCAATGGAAGGACTTGAACCCCCGCATTTCACCACTATGAGAAATTGGATTTCTTTCATAATAAAAATAGAAGAATATTTCACATTTGTACGTATACCAAAAATATATTTCAAAATATCGTTTTGTGGGTCAGATTAATTTTTATTTTAAAAAAAAGTGCCAATGAAGAAAAAAGTGCCAATAAAAAGATGACTCAAATTTGAATATCTTTTCTTCTTAATATTTTTCGATCTGCATTTATCAAAAACTTCGCATTTTTCACAATTGATAATCCTGTGTTGAATTCATTCATATTATAATAAAACTTATTCTTTCTTTTAAAAAAAAGCAACACTTGAATTAAAATTTAAAATATGACTCTAAAACAATGAAGTTAACAAAACAACAGAAAAATATTTCGAAAAGCATAATTAATCAAATAATTATTTGTTGAAATCTTCAACTGACTCATTTTCTTTATTCACGCACATTTACAAAGCACTAATCACATTTTTCCCTAGAACTTGTTTGAAAAAACTCTGATTTTCTTTTCCGAAATTTTTATAGAATATCGATTATTTTCAAGATTCTCACATATTCATTCTATAAACAAAAAATAAAAACAATAGAAATAATAATAAAAACAAATGAATGCGCATTGCGATTGTGAATGATATTTTGATCACTTTTCTTTCTTTCTTTCAGAATGAATACTCGATAATAGACAATTTCATTCATAAATATCTTGTAACTTTGGTTAAATATTATTTATCTCCTGTTTTTTTCAGCGAAAACATATTGCAAATGAAAGATATTCTTTATCATTGAAATAACAAGAACGTTTCATCATACATTTGCAAACACATCATATTATTTAATAATGTACTATCGCAAGAATCAACTCATCTTGAAATAATTCGTTAAGCTCCGATAAATGTCTTTTTTCGTCTGTTTTGAAATGCATTTAAAAATAAATAAATCTGAAATATTTATTAAGGGTTTGCTCCGTTAAATTTTTATCGTTTCTGAGATTTTTATAATTTGTTTATCTCTCCTTTTTCGTAAAATAAATACATTTTTCATTGAAATAGAATTATAAATTTACTTTTGTTTTCCATTAAAAAGTTTTCAATTCCAAAGTCGCTGTAATCATTTCTTACTAGTTATCCGATTTCATGATTATTGATTTATTTAGAAAAAGCGAATATTATTATGTTAATTGACAAACAAAAAAATCGGGATCCAATTTCTCATTCTTTTTACGAATATGAAAAAAATAAAAATATTTTGATCACTTTCCGACACTCAATCAATGGAAGGCATAACACATAAAAATTAAAAAAAAAAATAATACTCAATTTTTTTGATTCACAACAATTAGTTTTCCATTTTTGAATAATAAATTGTGTATTAAAAAATTCGTTAGAAGAGACAGTTTGCTGTATTTATCATTCGTCATAAAATTTTAAAAAAAGAAAAACTTTTTTTTAATTATTTTTTGAGAAATTGAGTGCTTTTAATTGAGATGAAATAAAAATAAAATCAGAATTTGTCTCAAATACAAAATTTGAAACATATCAAAATAAAATAAAATAAAATAAAAATAAAAAATAAAAATAAAAATAAAAATAAAAATAAAAATAAAAAAAAAAAAAAAAAAAAAAAAAAAAAAATTTAGAAATCAAAATATAAACAGAAATGAGATGTAAAATGGTTAAATTTTCAAATATCGTTAAAATTTCAACAACAAATATTATTTTTAGCTTTCTTTGATTTTTGTGGATTTTTTGAAGTTTTGAAATTGTTTCACCTTTCAACTTTGAATGAAAGATTTTCGATTCATAATAATTATTGATGTAATTGGTGAATAGAACTCACATAAAACTTGAACGTTATCATTAAAATAAAACCTCATTGCTTTATAAAAACAAATAAAATCCGTCATGTGATAAAAGAGATAAAAGAAAAAAATAAAAATGAAAAATTCTGTTTTTTTAGTTCCACAACAGTGTGTCATTAAATGAATTTTAAATGTGATTTTTTATTTAAGATTTTTTCATATGGTTTGTTTTTGAAAAAGTAACACAAAAGACATTGAGAGCAGAAAAAACTTTTTGAGCTGAGCAAGGATGGCCGAGTCGGTCTAAGGCGCTAGTTTAAGGTACTAGTATCTTCGGATGCGTGGGTTCGAATCCCACTCCTTGCATTTTCCTTTCTTTTTTTCCTTTTTCAATAAAAAACAAATATTTCTTTCTTTTTTTCCCTTTCAAGCTGGAGCACAAAATTTTAAGAATTGAAAAGTTGTAATAGACACATTTTTCGTACCCAAAAAAATAATTATTGTATTAAGCAAAATTTATTTTATAATGGGCATTTCTTTAATTTTGATTTTAAAAACCATTTTTATTAACCCTGGGAGATGTGAATGAATATTTTCATCACTTCCATCACCAGTTTTCCACTTGGAAAAAAGAAAAAAAAAGTTAAATAAAACAAAAGAGATAAACAATCTTGAAAAATAGTGAAAAATGAGCTAATAGAAAATATTCACAATAATAATGTTTAAAAAAATTTTTTTTAAATCAACACGCATTTCATAAACATATTGCTCATGCATTTGAAAGAAATTCGGGCTTATAAATTACCCAATAATTATTTAATTAAAAAGTTGTCTATTTAATTTGTTCATTAAAATTTTTTTTAAAAAAAAATTACAATCACAAATGAACACGTACAAGATATCTGATAATAATCTGCTCCGGTTTATGCACAATATACTCGTTATACACCTTCTCTGCCTCTTCATTTTCTGGATCCATTGGCATAACCAGCCCTCTTTCCAGCCTCACAAACTTCGTTTTGTCAGGTATCATTGTGCCAAACACTCTGTGGTGATAGTACCGTTTCGTCTGTGCAGTAGTCCCGTACTTATACTCATCGCCCAGTGCCACCTCACACAGAGCCAATGTTACTGTCTGCGAAGGAGGCACCCCTGTCTTCATTGTGTACTTCAACGCCTTCGCATACATGTCTGCAAAGAACACACCATAGTTCTGCTTATCTGCCTCTCCCCTCGATGTCACACTGTGATCTCCTGGTGGCTGCAGCCCCTGAGACAATATAGACAGCCACGACGCATTTGGCGAGCCGTGCCACAGATACATCCTGTTCTGCAGATGTGAACACGGTGCAAAACGGTATTCATCGTCGGGGCGGTTGCAGCGGAAGACAGCAGCCACTTGTGCGTTTGGGTAGTTTGTGAGCCTCTTTGTGGAGTTGATGTTGTTCTGAATAAGCACAAACATATCGTCATGTTTCTTGAGCACTTCCAGCTGTGTGTTGAAGGCGTGGAAGATGAGCTGCGTGCGAATAGCTTCGTTCCACACGAACAACCTGTCAATTGAAGGAGGAACCATGTTGATTGTCAAGTTCACCAGTTTGTATGTGATGTCTGGAATGAGCCGGTTCGCATTCTCTTTTGTCAGCGCTTCCATCTGGAGGTATTCATTCCCCAAAATCTGGTTGAATTTCCAGCACAAATGAGGCACCGCCCACAATTTTCGCTGCGTCCCCAGCAGTTTTCTGATAAGCGACAGCACATTCGACCCAGCTCTTATTCGCGACGGTGTCAGAGCTTTTGCCTTTCTCCCTTCTTTCCTATAAAAAGCATCCTTTGACTCTGCTGCATCAAAATGTATTGCTAATTCTGTGTCTGTGATTGGCTTCATTGCCACCACATCATTCAGGAACTGCTGCACTCTCATATCAAATGCAAACTCAAAGCACCACCAGTTGTCTCCTTCTCTCTGCTCTTTCTTTCTTTCTCTCTTTCTTTCTTCCTCTTTGGCCACCACAAACATTTCCATCCCGTATGCTTCGTCCCAGTCAATGTCTTCTGATTCATCTTCATCATCATACCCTCTTTTACCTTCTCTTTCATCTTCTCCTCCTTCTTCGTCACTTTCACTGAATCCTGAAATGCAGCTGCAGAAATCTTCGTCTCCTTCTTCTCCTTCTTCCCCCAAAAGAGCATCGCCGCTGTTGACTGGAAAGCGGAATCCGGTCGCATTCGCAAACTCCGCACGGAACCAGCGCTGTGCATTGGAAAGCGACCAGAATGGAATAAAGCGGCAGTTCAGGTCTTGGAAAAGGAAGGCTTCGCTTTTCTGTGGAGAGAGAGAGAGAGAGATTGAGAGAAGAAAGTGGAGAAGAAGATATTGTTGATGAAATGAGGAAGAATGATAACAGAAAAGAGGTTGGTTGGATATAGAATGAGATAAAATTGAAAGTGTTTATAAAAATAAGAAAGAAAGTTGGAAAAGAAAGAAAGGAAAGGAAAGGAAACAAAATTAATAAATTAATAAATGATAAAAAAATCACATTTATTCATCAAAATCAAACCACATTGTAAAAAAGATGCAAAGGAAGACTGCACAACTCATATGGAAGAGGGTCTCTCCACAAATGGAACACGTAATACAACATGGGCATACGTGACTCATCTGCAATGAGTTGCATCTTGTGGAAGGAAGAAGATGGGTCTGTGGAAGAATTAAGAAAGGAAAAGGAAAGGTAATAAGCAATGAAAGGGAAACATATATGTGTGTGTAAAAATTTACATTTAGCTTATATTATTTAAAATAAAACTTAAAAAAAAGTCTTCATCTTCCGCCCTCGATGTATCCAAACCTGTTTTATCAGCCCCAACTCTTCTGTTTTCTCCATTGATTGTCACACTCCATGGCTGTCTCCCATGCTCCTTCACAACCACAAACTTGCCCTTCAGCGGAAACAGCAAGTCCACACTCTGTTTTCTATTGGACAGAACCACATTTTCAGGCAGCCTTCCTTTCTCCAGCTGTCCAAAACGAGAAAGAGGAGGTATTTTTGGGTAGTCTCCCTTTGGCTGCCTTGTATCTGTGCCATCGTCGTATGATTCATATTGTCTTTTTGGTGGGACCAAATTCAACACTTTTTTCGGAATGTACACATTCCAGCCAGGTTTGCGTTCTGTAAGCTCTTTGAATTGCGTTTTGACGTATTTTTGGATGAAAAGGTGGGGGAAAAATTCATCTGGGTGGATGGAAATGTATTTCTTCATCTGCTGTGCAGCTGAAGTGATGCAATGTTTTGTCAAGTTTTGCATTCATTATTATTCATCAAGAATGCATTTATGAGCATATTTGAAAAATTATAATAATAAAAGATAATGGATATATTAAAAGAAAAATAACAATCACAGAAATAAAATATATCTTTATCAAAAATGAACTGCAAACATTTGTCTGTGTCTCTCTGACTGTAGTAATCGCTGTAATTTGAACGTCTATGTGGAAATTCAGATGTATAGACTGAAAAATATCCAGAAAAAAAAATATTTGATAACATTCAAATAAATATTCATTAGAAGTTGCAGAGGTTAAAGGACAATAAAAAATTATTATTAAAATTTCAAATCAATCATGTTTCATCAAGATAACATAATGAAATTCAATTCAAAGAGAAATTCATAACAATACATGTCATTTCCCCTATTAAATCTAGAATTACTCCCTCCTCATCTATTGTATTCATATTCACATACTGAATATCTTCTCCTTCACCAGTGCATCGTTCACAAATGACTTGTCCATTGGCTCGAATGTCGAGGGAGACATGTGAAATTCTTCCACAAAGCTTTCGATGGCTAATCTTTCATACAGACACCCATCTGGGGCTACACAAGGCTCACACATAAGCTTATTTGAGAAGAGAAAATTAAAAAGAAAAAAGAAAAAAGAAAAGATAAAAAAGAAAAGAAAATATTTTGATTAACAAAAATAAAATAGTAAAAAGAAATGCAAAGATTGTAAACAAATAAATTTGAAAACTGCAAAAAATTAACCAGTGGGATAAACATAAAAAATTAAACAAAAAACGCAAAATTTCTGATAGACAATGCAATTAATAAAGAAAAGCACATAATTTGAAGTAATAAGCACAAAATAATAATAACTTTTCAATCCATTCATTCTGTTGATTTCCACTGAAATATAATCATATGCACATTTTCTGTCATACAAACCTGACAAATTAAAGGGCATACAAATCCGTTTCTTATTTCTCTTTTG
The DNA here is from genome assembly GCF_001643675.1 of Monocercomonoides exilis. Lineage (NCBI taxonomy): Eukaryota > Preaxostyla > Oxymonadida > Polymastigidae > Monocercomonoides > Monocercomonoides exilis. Next base: position 1,380,400 of record NW_027150556.1, on the reverse strand, counting down.
AACAGATCTGCACTTTTTGGTCTTTTTATCCTCTCAACTGGCACGTCATCTTTTTTGTCTTCTGAAAATTTCATTGTTTCGTTTCGTTTCGTTGATGAATCAGAAAAAATTGATGGAACATGCTTTTTGGGTTGTTGAATGAGGGAAATGGGAGAAGAAGAAGAAGAAGGCTGTTTTGAAGAGGAAGGAATTAATGAAGAGGAAGAGGAAGAAGAGGAAGAAGAGGAAGAAGAAGAAGAAGAAGAATGTGAAGAAGAAGAAGAAGAAGAAGAAGAAGAAGAAGAAGAAGAAGAAGAAGAAGAAGAAGAAGAAGAAGAAGAAGAAGAAGAAGAAGAAGAAGAAGATGATGATGATGATGATGAAGAGGATGAAGAGGAAAGGGAAGAAGAAGATGTCAAAGGCAAATGTGTATCTTCTTCTTCAAGCCCCATCTGCCCCACAATTTGTTCACTCAGTTTTGATTTCTCCTTCCTCTCTTTCAATTTTGTTTTCAATAATTGCATCCAACTCAATTTTTCTTTCTTCTTTTTGTCAATGACGTTATTTTCACCTTCATCTGAAGATTCTCTGTTGGAAGATGAGGAAGAAGAAGCAGTTGGAGTAGAAGAGCGAAAATGCAACGACCATGCTGATGATGGCAGAGGAGGAGGTGGCAATGTGTCGATGGTAGAGCGGCTGTGCGATAGAGAGGAAATTCGAGAAGTGGAAGAAGGGGAAGAAGAAGGAGAGGAAGAGGAAGAGGAAGAGGGAGAGGGAGAGGGAGAGGGAGAGGGAGAGGGAGAGGGAGAGGGAGAGGGAGAGGGAGAGGGAGAGGGAGAGGGAGAGGGAGAGGGAGAGGGAGAGGGAGAGGGAGAGGGAGAGGGAGAGGGAGAGGGAGAGGGAGAGGGAGAGGGAGAGGGAGAGGGAGAGGGAGAGGGAGAGGGAGAGGGAGAGGGAGAGGGAGAGGGAGAGGGATAGGAAGAGGAAGAGGAAGAGGAAGAGGAAGAGGAAGAGGAAGAAGAATGTGGAAGAGATGAAAGAGATGGAGGAGGAATGCAGCTATTCAACAGAGAATGCCCAGAAGAAAATGGTATCTGAAGGAGCATAGCGTCAGACACCAAAAATTGATGCTGAGGCTCGCAATTCAAGCAAGTAGCCGTAATCTCTACAACAGTTTCGGTTGCTTAGATAATCAATAAATTATTAAGAAGAAGAAGAAATGAATAAAAAAGTGATTATTAATAAATAAATATGAAAATAATATCAAATTCTTTCTTATGCATATCAAAGAACCCATACATTCATTCTTTTGCAACAGCGCATAGAAATATTGCTCTGCCTTTGAATCATGCGGAATAATTATCATCACAGGCTCAGGAAAAAAACGAAGGGAGTCTAAAAAAAAGTTTCAAAATGAAACAAAGACAAAAGAAGAAAAGGGAAAGGAAAATTTTTGAAAAGGAAAATCAAGAAATATGATTTTCTATGGTGTGCTATAGCGTGTGGCAAACTTGACATCTCTACAGGATGAAGTTTGAATTGCAAAATTAAGTCTTTCGTGCAAAAAGAGTGATTTTCAACAACAGCTGAAATGGTCCCAATAAGTTTTAATTTTTCACCTCTCCAATTATTCTCAAATGTATTGATAACGTTCGATTTTGTTAATTTTATAAAACGTTCACAAAACGAAGGAAAAGAATCCACAATATCAAGCTTTCTGTTGGAATCAAATGGAATAGCTTCGACAATGATTGATGGGCTCAATGCCCTCACAGTACCTTGGAAATACGTTAATAATCCCATCGTAAACGATTCATACCATCTCCCAGCCACATTTTTGTCAACTTTAAAATAGACTTGATTTGGTATTAGATGATTTTGTGAATCCTCCAATAAAAGAACATATCCGTCCAAAAGAATTTTTATTACAGTTCCGCTCCATTGAACAGTTTTTCCATTTGCCATACGGTCAAAAGAAGCAGAAAGTTGCATTTCAGAAAAAATCGAGCAATCACTTCCATATTCAAACAAACTTCTCATCTAATTTCTTCCTATTTTACAGTATATCCGCCTTGAAAATTATATGCGGACTCTTTTTTGAAATAAGACTTTTTTGAACAGATAACACTCTCCAGCATATATATATATTGTAATGGGTTTGACTAGAAATAATCTTTCAAATGAAAGCATTTAAAAATATGTGATTGAATTTTCAAAATAAACAATATTATTTATCAATCAATTTGTTTTGTAAAATTTGTTTTCAAAAAACATTTGCCTTTCTTTTTAATGAGATGACAACGCATTAAATGCTTTTCATGGTCATTGAAAACACCTGAAGATAAAATTCAAAAATGTTTTGTGAGGATCCTTGACTGATTGAAAAATTTGAACACTCATCATAAATAATCCGCAATTTCTTGGGTTTCACATTTATTTCCAAAGGAGAAAAAATTTTGTAAATTGAGTCATTCACATTCATCAAAAACTTCCTTAATTTAATTAAATATTATTTCGAACATTTTTAACATGAAACATCAAAAAAGCTTCAGAACGAAATTTATGCTTGAACAACTATTCAACGTTATCGAATTTCTTTCTTCAAATATAAAATGGAATAATAATATGAAAAGAAAGATACTCAGCAGAATATATTTATTCCTTTTCATAACGCATTTTTGTTAAAATTTTAATTCAACAATCCCCACACTTTGCACGTCCATGAGCAGAAAAGATGCAATTTAAGTAATAAAGTGTTTTTTTTTTAACAAAAGAACTTCAAAATTCTTAAAATTTGAAAAAGACAATGATTGTGAACAATTGTATTTATATCATTTTTTTCTAAAAAGATATCACCAGAAACATTTCACAAAAAAAAATAGAAAAAGATCAAAATGATGTTTAATATAATTATTGAATTCAGAAAAGTTTTAAAAAAGCAAAATATCATGCGAAATAGAAGCAATATAATTTTGATATTTGTTGCGTTTGCGTTGTTATTGCAGCGGAGGTGCATGTGCATTGATGCAACAGTTTATAACGCAACTCCGAAAGAAAGAGAAAAAGAAAACGAAATAATTCCTGCACTTGAATGTGTTTCGCCACTCGATAGAGCAATCCATAAGAAACAACTTACAGAAAATGTACAGATAAATGAACTGCATGGAAGCACATGCAACGAAGGAATTGAGGGGGAAAACCAGATTTTTATGGAAAACAAGGAAATGCGAGCAAAAGAGAAGAATGACGATTGTTTCAAGGAGAAATATGATGGCCATGCAAACTCAGAGTTTTTAACAACAGACGGGAAAAGGATCACATTTGGAGGAAGCGAGATCGTTGGATGTGCAATTTTGAAGAATTCGTCAGTGACTTGGAGAGGAATGGCGATGGCCTCTGGTGATAAAAATGCTTTTATTTGCGCTTGGGAAGGGAGTGTCGTTGCGATGGATGGGTGCAGCATGATTGTGGAAAGCGAGGCTTCGCCATTGGACTTGAAGGGAAGTTGTGCAACATTGGCGAATGTCTCTCTCAAAACTTCAAAAGCCCAATTCCCTCTAATTCCTCCTCTTTTTGCACCAAAGCCAATTGAAACGTATTTGCCACGATTTGGAAGGATTTCGATTTGCTCTTCTCATTTTTCTTCAATGACATTATCCTCCTCACCATTTTTGTCCGCTCCTTTCGTTGAGAGTGTTTCCGTTTCGAGGCTGATCTTTTTCAACGTTTCTATTTTCCCCTCGCTTCGAAGCTTTCCTTCAACGCTCCATTGGGAAAGCACCACTTCGATAAATAACTGCTTGTTTTCTTCAGTTTGCGATGCGTATGATGGAGGAATTGTCCGATCAATCAATTCACCGCTTTCATCAATTATTGTATCAAACGCCTCGTTTGTTGGGTGTTGCCGGACAAAAAATGTGAATATTACTGGAACTACAGAGGTTCCATTAAAGCCTGAGAGGCAGAACATTACGGATAATGGAGCAAATACATTCATTTGGTGCGAATGGAACGGATCAAAAACAACTGGATCAGGGCGTGATTACACTGATTGCACTTCAAATGGTGGAGCAATTTTCATGAACAATCTGGAGAGCGGAGAACTTTCAGTAAGTCATTGTTCATTCAATGATTGTTATGCGCATTATGCTGGAGGAGGAATTTTGTGCCGTTCAATCGAATCAATTGAGATAATAAATAATACATTCAACTCATGCATTGCACAAAGCTGGGCTGGAGGTGGAATGTGCATTCGTTCAATTTCATCATGTGCTCGAGTCAGTGGATGTGACTTCCAGAATTGCAAAGCAGTTAATTACGGAGGAGGGCTTCATATCGAAAATTTTCAGGTTTCAGGAACAGGATGTATTGGATCAGAAAATGGAGAAGGAGAGAGCGCATGCATTTTTGACTGTGGTTTTGCTTCATGCTCACTTTCTGATACATATGGTGCAGCTATGTGCATTTATGATTTTCTTGTTCAAGTCAAAATTAGGAGCATCCAATTTGTTTCATGTTCTGCTGTGAGAGAGGGAGCATTGTATTTTAGACCTGAAAAAGCAGGAAAACCCAATGATGGATTTTTTTGTTATTTTCTGTTCTTCCACGAATGCAGGTGCTTGAATAATCTACCATACGGGCATGACTTGATGTTTGTTGATATCTTCAATGACTATTTGAACTCTGGAATTCCTTTAAAGGAATGTTACACCACGAACACAAACATTCAGAGGGTAGGGTATGCATACAATTATGCATATTCAAATACTTGGTCATATCAGCATACAGAAAAGAGTGAATGGCTGAAAAATGGGATTCTTTATAGGCTTGTGACAGCAGATGGAGGCAGTACAAACGAGTTGTGCGGAATAAATGAATCAAACGCATGCAAAAGCATTGGTGTTGCAGTTTCTCAGAACGCGATTCAGACAAGCTTGTTTGTTTCACTGATGGAAGGGAACCATGGAAATGAACAAGAAACGATCAGCGTGGGAAATAAAATGAATGTTGTGGGAAAAGGAAAAGAAGCAAGCGTGATTGGGACGAATTCGCTTTCTTTGTCTTCAACAGCATTGTTCAGCGTGACAAGCGGGCGACTGAAGGTGTTGCATGTGGGGATTGATCACAATGCGACAAGAAGTTCATCGCCGAGTGTGTTTGTGATGTCTGGAGATAGCGGAGAACTTTCTTTGGAAGATGTGGTGATTTTTTCATCAGCAGCAGAAGGAGGGAGTGCAATATCAGCATCAGTATTTGTGGTGGCTCTAAGGCAACTGAAAATGAGTGATGTTGAGATAAAAAATATGGAAGTGGCTCAGCCTCTATTTTCTGAGCTGTTCATGGAAGGATCAGCATCAGGAGAAAGTGTTCTTTCAAATGTGACAGTTCGGAATGTGAATCGGACAGGAGGAAATGGAGTGGTGATGGCAAAGAGTGTGCAGGAAGGAGAGACATTTGTGGTGCAGAATATCTCAATTGAAAATTGTTTGTGCGAGGAAGGGAGCGGGGGAGGAATTTGCGTTTGTTTAGCAGGTGACGGGGAAGTTGTGGTGAATGGAGCATGTGCGATTGATGGATGTGAGGCAGTGAATGTTGAAGGAAAAGGAGGAAGAGGAGGAGGATTATTTGTTGAGATGGAAAGTGAGGGATGCGGATTGACAATTGGACAGAATGTTGAGTTTTCGAAAGTGAAGGAGAATGTGGCATCATATGGGAAGGATGTGTTTGTATCATGCAGTTCAGGGATATTGCTTGAGTCAAAAGTGAATACAAACACATTTGAATTTTTTGACTCAACAAGCACTCCTTCAGATGTGTTGAGGTTGAGTGGAAGCGAGGATGGGAAAGAAGACGAAGTGATTCCTCTATTTGTGTATTTGTGCTCAATTGGATCGAAATTGATTGTTGATGGAAGTGAAGAAGGTTCATTGAATCACGGTTATTGTGGGTTTGAGAAGTTTGGATGTCTGACGATTGACTATTGCGCGAACAATCGTGTTGACAGCAGCATTCACGAAATAGAAGTTGTCTCATCTTCTTCAATAAAAGGAGAAATGCAAGTGACTTCGTTTGAGGTGAGTATTTCAGGAAAAGCAACATCAGCGAAAGAAGAGGGGATGAGAGTGGAAGTGAGTGATGAAGGAGAAAAAAACCGAAATTATCTTATTGAGTGCACAAGACCATTTGAAATGAACCGTTTGTTATTTGCATTGAATGAGGAAATGAATGGAAGGAGAAGTGTATTTATCCACTCCTCATCATCGACAATCACAATCACCAGCTGTTCTGTCTCATTTACAGACAATTTATTAATTGATGGAATGATTGAATTCAATGTGATTAATATTGATGGAGGAACTCTGATTGTGAATGGATTTGTGATGGAAGGACCAGTGACAATGAATGGAAAATCACCAATAACGATGACAAATGGAATGGAATTGGAGATTTTGAACAGCAGAGTTAGTGAAGTGGAAGTGACATGTGGGAATGGAGGAGGATGCTTGAATTTTGAGATTAAAGAAGGAGGAAGTACAAAAATTGAAGAATGCAATTTGTCATCAGTGTGTTCAGGTGGAAATGGGATAAAAGGAGGAGGAATTATGATATCAGTGGGGAATGGAGGGAGTCTGGAAATGAAAAATGTGAAGTTTGATGGATGTGAAGTTCCATCAATAGATAAAGAGGAAGGGGGAAGAGGAATTGGAGGAGGGATGTTTGTGAGATTTGCAGAAGAAATGGGATCAACTGTGCTTGAAGGAATGATATTCGAAGGATGCAATGCCTGGAAAGGGAAGAAAATGTTTATATCTGGATGGGATCTGAGTGAGATTGTGAACAAAGAGAAATTCAAATGGGAGATGAGTTCAGAGGAGTTGGGATCGTTGGATGAGTTGTGTGGATGGGAGAGGAAGACAACAGGAGAGGAGAGATATGTGATTCCATTGGTTGTGTATTTGTGGAGAAACTGGAGCAGGAATGGGTTTGTTTCGAAAGAGAAAGGAGGAGACTTCAGTGGGTGTGGGTATTCAGAAGCACCATGTTCTTCAATTGATCATCTTGTTTCATTGAGATACGCAACACTTGAAACAGAAGAATCAAAGATCATTGTGTCAGGTTCAGGATTGCTTCGAAGTTCAATATCATTTTCTTCTTCATCATCATCATCATCAAACACACCAGTTGTGAAGGTTGAAGGAGAAGAGAAAGGAAGAATTTTGAGAGTGAGTGAAATGGATGCGGAAGGAGATGAAGAGTCAATGATAGCATCAGATATTCATCTTTCGTTTGAAAACTTATCATTCAATTTGCCGAGCGAATTGGGGAAGCATTCATCACTCATTCACTCAGGGTCATCACCATCGTCCTCAGCAACACTATCAATAATGAGCTGTTTGTTTGTTTGTGAAGATCAATTGAGAGAGACGAAATATTGTGTGTTGAAGGCGTGTAGAGGATGCATTGTGATTGAGGAATGTGTCCTTTCTCAATTCACTCTGGAAAAAGGGTTTTTGGAGTTTACGCCAGAAGTGGAAGTGATTGACGTGGTGAATACCACGTTAACGAACACATCCATTTCTGGAAGAAGTTTGATTTCTCTGGAAGAGGAAACACAATCAAACAGGTTGAGCGAAAGAGGAATAAGAAACACAAAGACAATGATAAGGATGAATAACTCAACATTCACAAACATCACAAGTGAGGAGAATAGAGTGTGTGTTGTGTGTGTGGACTCGTTCTCTGTTGGCGTTGAATGTGTTATGGAAGGGTGTGTGCTTACGAAGTGCACGAGCATGAGGAGTGAGGAAGGTGGAGGAGTGAAGATGTGTCTAAAGAGTGGAGAATCAGACCTGAAAGTGAGTGGATGCTCGTTTGTGATGTGTGAGTGTTCAACAGGTTTTGGAAGAGGTGGAGGCATGATGATTGACGCACTTGACCCGAATGTTGAAGCAAATCCAAAAACTGCTCCCCCACTTCGACTGAAGATGGAGAACATCCGATTTGTGATGAATGAGGCATTTGTGGGGAAGGATGTGTTCATCAACTGCTTTTCAATTGCAGAGCAGGTGAATGAAACACTGTTTGTGCTGGACTTCAATCAAGATGCTTTGAAGTCGAACAACTCAATATGTGGGAGGGATGATGTCGATAAAGTTGATGTTGATCTTATTCCACTGATAACATTTTATTACTCTGCCCAGGTGTTTTTGAGTGTGTATGGAAATGACAACAGACAGTGTGGAGCGCAGAGTAATCCATGCCGGAGCGTCAGCTGCAGCGTAAAGCACATCGAAAAGAATCTGATGAATGTGTTGTGGATCGATGGAGAATGCGTGATAGGAGGTGAATGCGAAATTGGAGATGTGAGAATGAATTCAATGATGAGAACTCCAGCAACAATTCAGTTTAACAAAGAAATCGAAGAAATTGGGAATGAAAGGAGTGTGGCTGTGTTTGTGAATGAGTGCATTGTTGAGAAATGCAGATTTGTGTTTGGGGAGATGTTTGAAGGGAATCAGGAGAGCATTTTGAAAGAGAAGAATGGGAGATTGGAGATTTCAGTGTGCATTTTTAGCTCGTTAGCAATGGATCTTGTGATGAAGAACACGATTGTGAGCGTGGAGAGTGGAGAGCTGAAGATGAGCGAAACGTCATTCAGTGGGATTCGCTCAACAGTGTCACTTCTGTCATTTTGCAGTGAAGGAAGAGTTGAGATGTTTGAAATAAGCATTTCAAACATTGAATGTGAAGGAGATTCAATTGTTGTGGGAGGAAAGGCAGAGGTGGAGATGAAAGAAATTACAGCCAATAATATTTCGTTGATGAAAGGAGGAAGTGCAATGAAGATAGAAGGAGCAGAAGAAGATGTGAGTGTTCTGAATTGCTCGTTTGAAAAATGCACAAATTCGAAGGAGAAAGGAAACATGATTCAGATAAGAGAAGGCAGAGCAGTGAGGATTGAGGCATGTGCATTTGATGGAGAAGGGAATGGAGAATGGAAAAGGAAAAGAAATGGGAAAATGAACAGGAAAGAAATCTGTGGGTGGAATGGTTCATTGATTACCGGTGAAAACAGCAATGTAGAAATGAGGGAAACAACAATCAAAAACAGCAGGAATGGAGGAATATGGATAAGTGGAGGAAGTTTAAATATTGAGAAGGGAGAATTCGAGAACAACAATCCATCTATTGAGGGATATCCATCATTGAGAAGGAATGTGATCTGCACAGGGAATGGCGAATTGAATGTTGTGAGTGTGAAAGGAGGAGATGGATGGGAAAGAAACACTTCACTTTGGATGTTGAATGAAGGGTGCAGTTTTGAAGGGATTGTTTCAGAAAGGGATTCATCATTCTTCATTCCTGTGTTGGAGAGTGTGGAAGCAATAGAAGAGACAGAAAGAATGAAGCTGAAATTTAAAGGATTCCTTCTTATTCCGTGCAATCTGTCATTCTCAGCTGTGAAGAGGAAAGGAGAAGAGAAAGAGATTGAACATTATGATTTTGATTCAAATGGATTCTTGTCAGAGAGAGAAGTTGAAGGGAGTGTTGCAAAAGATCTCATCAGCAGTTGCGGAGACGAAATTGAGGTGAGCGTGCATGTTTTGTTTGGGAGATCAGAATCTCCTTCTTCAACAAATTCAATCATTCTGAAGAACAAAAGTGAAATTGAACAAAAAGGGGATGAAAGAATTGCTGAAGGAGGAAAGAAAGAAAAAACATTTTGGCCAATTATTGTAATTGTGCTTGTTATGATTTTGCTGATTGTACTGATTGTATCCATTATCGTTACCGTTAGGTGGAGAAGGGCAAAGAACGAGAATAAAGATCTGAGAGAGTTGATGAATGATTCAGTGAAAAAGGATCCAAAGCTAATTGAGATGGTTACAATGGAGATGTCGCCTGAGGAGCAGTGGAGAAGAGCTGAGAGGGAGGCAGAAAAGAAGAATGAAGAAAACATGAAGAAGAGGGCGTATGACAAGACATTGGGACATTCAGAGTCATCAGAGCATCTTCTGTCTGAGAGTGGATCAACAGAATATATTCTGGGGAAAGATTCAGACAAGATTCCAGAGTGGATGTTGGAGAAAGTGGATGAAGAGGAGGAGACGAGAAAGAGAACACCATCTCCATCGGTCACATCCACTTCAACAACTGACTCAGATTCAACTTTTGTTCGCGGGGAGGATCTGTGCCCAACCACCTCGTCCATGTCGAATCTGGTGGATGCAATGGCCTGCTCATCTCCACATGAGAAGCTGATTGTTGATCTGAGGGATTCACTGTTCATGCTGCTTCATGGAAGGAACGAGAAGAAGGAGATGGCAATTGGAAGTTTGCAGGAGAGGGAAGTGACAGCTGCCCAGGTCTTGTTCTGGGTAGCAAATGGAGCCATTCACTCGTTTGATGAAATGGAAAACCCTCTTCAGTCATTATCCAGTTTGAGTCCGCACATTGTGTTGTTCTCAGAGCATATGGTCATCTGCATCGTGATGCATTCAGACTTATTGTCTGATGATGATTCAGATTCTTCATCTATTTCTTCATCAACAGTTATAACATCAGCAAGTGATGATGGTGATGATGAAAGCGACTCTCTGCCCTCATCAGCATTTGAGGAAGAAGATAGTTTCAAAAAAGAGTGTTTGAGATGGAAGGCACCTGAGCTGCAGATGAACAAGAAGATGGAAGCAACAAAGGAATCGGTGGCATTCTCGATTGGGATGATGCTGTGGGAGTGTTTGTCTCTCAAAATACCATTTGGAGAGTATGATGCGGAGATAGCTGGACAGAAGATATCCAATGGAGAAAGGCCAAGCTTGGAATGTGTGAGTGAATCGAGACTTCACAATCTGGTGTTGAGTTGCTTGTCGCAGAAAGTGGAAAGCAGGCCAACGCTTCTGGATGTGAAGAAGGAACTGTTTGGGATGTATGGAAAAGGCGGATGGGTGATGACGATGACAGATGCAATGGATGTTGTGCCAGTCAGAATCAATAATGGAAGTGGAAGAATGGAAGGAAGTGAGGTGTCAAAAGAAATTCTGCTTGTTGAGGAGAAAAAAGAATGAATGATTTGAGAAACGTGGGGATGTGTTGTGTGAAATGTTGTTAGAGAAGCAAAGACATGCTCAAAGAATAATAATGAGAACAAACACGAAAAACAAAGAGTGAAAAAGTGATAATATTAAACAAGTGCAAGAGAACAATCAAGAAACATACGTGAATAGAAACACTGTAAAAACAAGCAGAAATTACTTTTGAAAGGCGATCGGAGAAGAAAATAGAAGAGAAACGTGGTTTTTGAATCACAAATTGTGTGTGAAGGGAAAAACTTTTTTTTTTTGAAAAAGTGGAAATGAAAGATTTTTTTCATTCAAATGTATTTTTCTGTTCGTTTTTTTTGAATGTGTTTAATAGTTAAGTTTTCGTTTCAATTTTTGAACTCTTTTTTCGTGAAAGATTATCTTTAAAGAATCTTTTATTTGATTGCATTTTGTGTTTCAAATGAATGTTCCTTGTGTTTTTGTTTTTTATAGCACCTTGAAGCATCCATATATATGTATATATTTACCACTCTTTTGTCAAATGTTTTTCAAATGTTTCTTTCTGCTCTTTTTGTCACATTTTAACTCCTTTACAAATCAAACTGTTTAATGTTCATACACAAATCAATTTTTCCGTTAATTTTCTCAGCAACATATTTATTTATTTTGTTTTTATTAAATCTTCTTCTTTATTAAAATTAGAGGATTTTTTGAATTCTTGTTCTTCAAATGTTAATTTTGTTTGACGTTTTTTATAGTCAGCAGAAATCACTTCATTTCTTCAATTATAATCAGACAAACACAGTTTGCAATTCAAAAAATAAGTTTTGTTTGAGAAAAATGAAATTTGATTGAAAATTTTATTTTTCAAAACACAAAAATTTATTTACGAGTTTATTGTTCAATGAACAATTAGTTTCAACAAATTGCAGAATGTGGGAGAAAATCTTTGGTTAGATGGTTCATAGCGACCGGTGCAAAAATAGTCTTAAAGAAGAATATTTGACCTTAACAAACTCGCTTTTTCGAAATTTAGAATTCTCAAAAAGAAAAATATTCGATAAAAAACTGAAAATTTTTCAGAATAAAAAAGGCAGAAGTTAATAAAAGCTTATGATTAAACCCCTAAGATAAATAAGAGAGAATGTATCTTTAAGGTTTTCATTTAAAAAAAAAATGGTTTATCCCTTGTCAATGTGTTTATTAGGGTTATGTTTAACGAAAACTTTTCGTTTATTCAACTGATAAGAGTTTTTTATTTTGAGTGAGGATTTCCAAATAAAAATTTATATTGGATTTTAAAGATAGGTTTTCTCAGTTCAAAATCACTGTTATACGAAAATCACTTTAAAATATCATAATTGCATTAATTGATAATTGTTTAAATAAATAAAAACATGAAAATCGAATTTTTTTACCGGTCATTATCTGCCCACTTACCAAATCTTGAGTTTTTGAATTAAAAATTGTGCCTTTTCATTTTTTTGCTTTGAATTTTCAACTTTTCATTGAAAACAACAATCAAAGAATCAATAGACAAATTGGGTGTGAAGCTGCGTTTTTCTTTTATTATTCAATTTTTTGAGTCTCTTTTGAATAAAGAATAGTGAATGTTAATTTTTATGTTGAGAAAGGGTTGCTTCAATTCAAAGCGAGCGCATTGAGGAGAATTTCTGAAAAAGCACAGGAAGTTTTTTTTTGAATTTCACTCTCAAAAACAATTGTTTTTTATTTTATTTCGTCGTATTTTTGAATTTAAAAACTTGAAAATATCACTGTTGAAAATATCTGTTGAGTTACGGAGAGAACGTTAAGTGATAAAATTTTAATGAATGACATTATATTCTTGACTGAAGAATATTGGAACAAATGAGAATAATCTTCACATTTTTCGATGAGAAAGATATTTAATTATCATGTTGGATATGTGGTATTCTTTTTGAAAAGTCGCTAATGAAAATTTTCAAATAAAACTAAATTATCATATTTCGATCATATTTCTTCTCCGACTCACAAAATTTCATTATCATGAAAAAAAATCTTGACTGTTATTATTTCCATTTTTGTGAAGTAAATTGAGTGCGAACAGAAATTTGATGGAAATATGAAATTATTGTTTTTTTGAAAGTTTAACAAAATGAACTTTTCATAAAAATTAAAACATGTGGTTTTGGAAATATAGAGTAATTTCATATTGCAATCATTTTTCATCTCTTTTGGGAAACATTGTAACATTTTCGAATTTGAACGAAAGATTTTCTATTCATAATAATTTTTGATGCAATTGGTGAATAGAACTCACATAAAACTTGAACGTTATCATAAAAATAAAAACTCATTGCTTTATAAAAACAAATAAAATCCTTCATGTGATAAAAGAAAAAAAAAAAAAAAATGAAAAATTGTGATTTTTTCCTTCCACAACAGCGTGTCATTAGACGAATTAAAAATGCAATTTTTTGTTTATGATTTATTCAAATGGTTTGTTTTTTGAAAAAGAAACACTAAAGACATTGAGAGCAGAAAAAACTTTTTGAGCTGAGCAAGGATGGCCGAGTCGGTCTAAGGCGCTAGTTTAAGGTACTAGTATCTTCGGATGCGTGGGTTCGAATCCCACTCCTTGCATTTTTCTTTTTTTCCATTTTAATAAAAAACAATTCTTTCTTTCTTTTTTTCCCTTTCTAGCTGGGGCACAAAATAAAAAGAATTAGAAAGTTGTAAAAAAACAGAACAGAAAAGAAATGAAAGAAAATGAAAAGAAATGAAAAGGTTGTACACAAAAGAAATAAAATGGAATAAAACGAAATAAAAAATGAGGTTTAAAAAATAACAATAATAACAACAATGATAATAACAATGGTAGTAATAATCAGATGATGTGAATAGCATGATATATCTAAAATCCACTTTCAAACACAAAATCAAAAATTCTAGAGGTTATCACTTTGCGTGGCAAAGGGGGAAAGCCAGTCGTCTTCAAACAGCAAATAACATCAACGCAAACTGTTCGCCACAAGGCCCGTGAAGCCATCGCAATACAAACAGGGGTGCGCGTGTGTCAAGAGGCGGTGAGGGCGTTCAGCCTGCGCTTCACTTCCTGCATGTCGGGCCGCTGCTCGGGCACTGCGTTCCAGCAGTCCTTCATGATGGCGATAAACTCCGCCGGTACGTCCTTCATCTTCGGCCCGTCCACAGGGAGCCGCGCCCCCGCCACCACCCTTTCTGCAATCTCTGCCCGGCTGAGCCCGTCGTACGCCTTCTCCTGGTTGCATATCTCCCACAGCAGCACCCCCAGCGCATACACATCCGACTTCGCATTCACCTTCCCGTGCGGCTGCAGCGACTCCGGTGCGAAGTGCGTGAAGTCTGCCATCCGCACCGGCCGCCGGCCCCGCATCTCCTCGTCCCGCCGCCCCTCGTCCCCCTTGTCCTTCCGCGTCTTGATGAAGTTCAGCCGCGCCGGCGTCCCGAACCCCGCGATCCGGATCGACCAGTCCCGCTCCACCACCACGTGCGACGCCCGCAGGTCTCCGTGGAAGTTCTTCTCCGCGTGCAGCCCCGACAGCGCCGTCGCTATCTGCTGGCTGAAGTTCAGCTTCGTCGCCCACACCAGCTCCTTCGCCTTGATCGGCTCCCGCAGCTGCCCGCCCGGCCCCGACACCGCCGGCCGCAGGTCCTCCCCGTACAGCACCGACGCCAGCGACCCCCGCTCCGCATACTCCATCACCAGGAACGGCGGGTTCAGCGACGCCCCCAGGAACGGGATGATGCTCTCCCCGTGGAACCGCAGCATGATGTCGATCTCGTTCACCAGCCGCGGGTCGTCTGCAAACTCGTCGTCAAACTTCTTCACCGCCACCGTCGTGCCCCGCCACTCGCACTTCAGCACTGTGCTGCAGATGCCCCGCGCGATCGGCTCCGCCCCGTCCAGGTCTCCCATCGACATCAGCAGCCCCAGCTGGTCCAGCTCCTCCTCCAGCTCCTCTGCCAGCTCCGACCGCTTCGCCGGCACCATCGACTTCGCCAGCGACGACCGCCCCACCCCCTCTCTGCCCCGCTCCAGTGGGCGCAACGAAGACAATGAAGAGGAAGAGGAAGAAGAAGAGGATGATGATGCTGACCCAACAGACGCTGTGCGACGAAGCACTGCCCCGTCCACCCGCCGCATCGGCGACGCCGACTCAGACCGCACAATCTTCCCCCCGTGCTTCTCAAGATACTTCCGCTGCTTCTTCGCCCGATACTCCATCACCTCTGCCTCTGTCATCTGCTCCTTCTTCTTCTTCTTCTTTTCCTTCTTCTCCTTCTTCTTCTTCTCTTTCTTCTCCTTCTTCTCTTTCTTCTTCTTCTTCCGCTCCTCCTCGTTCCCTCCCCCTCCTCCTCCTTCCTCCGACGAGTCTGTGCTGCTCGACTCCTCCGAGCTCGACGAGTCCTCCTCTTCCTCCTCCTTCTTCAGCATCATCAGCCGCACCCGCTCTGCCTCTTCTCTCGCTGCCTTCTCTTCCCTCTCCCGCCGCTCTTTCTCCTCCCTCTCCCGCCGCTCCCGCTCTTCCTGCTCCCGCCGCTCCCGCTCCTCCTTCTCCCGCTCCATCTGCCGCGCCTTCTCCTCCTCCTCCCGCAGCCTCTTCATCTTCTCCGCCTTCAGCTTCTTCCGCAGCTTCTTCTCCTCCTTCTCCTTCTTCTTCTGCTCCTTCCGCCTCTTCAGCTCTGCCTCCTTCTCCTTCTGCGTCTTCTTCATCCCCTCCGGAATCACAAACCCTGTCCCCGTCAGCCGCATCCGCTCCATATCCTCAACCAGCTTCAGATTCGTCTCTTCGTCGTCTGCCCCTGCCCTTCCACCCCCTCTGCTCACACTCGTCGGACTCGACTCCGAATCACTATCGCTATCGCTATCGCTATCTGAATCCGAGTCTGAGTCGTCACTCGAGTCATCCTCGCTGCTATCTTCCTGCGCTGCTCCGGCAGGCGGGAGATCGTCCGGGTCGACCGAAGTGTCTGAATCACTATCATCGTTAGATGACGATGACTCTTCTTCTTTCACTCCCCCTGCCTGCAGCAGCGCCTCCTTCTTCCTTCTCTTCTTCTCCTTCTTCCTCTTCTTCTTTTCTTTCTTCTTCTTCTTTTTTTCCTTCTTCTTCTTCTTTTTATCCTTGTCCTTCTTTTTTTCTTTTTTATCAGATGGAAGTTCAGGGGCTGGCGGTAAATCCTCTTCACCAGGAGAATGCATCAAGTCTGGAAGATTTGGAAGCTCTACCGTTGGGATGATTGGCTCATCTCTAAGTGGTGGCGATGAGGGTGATGGATTACCGTGGCTTTCTTTACTGTGTTCCTTTGCGCCTGGCGATGTCTGAACTCTTGGACTCAGCTGGCTGCTTGTTGTACTGTCCCTGTGATTTGAAGTGTTTGTGAAATGTGGTGAATTTGCATTTTGCTCGACGGTGGGCACAGTGCCAGGCTCATCAAGCGTGTCTCTTTCGTTTGGCTTCATGCCTCGATCCTTCTCTTTTCCTGTTCCTGTCTCTGTTCCATTTCCTTTCTTTTTAACTGGACTTTTTGGTGCATTTACACTTTTACTTTGGGTACAACCCATGAAATAAAAGTTGATAAAAGGAGTTTGAAAGAGATAGAATAAAGGGTATATTTGTTATAAAAAAAATAATGTAAATGTGAAAAAAATAGTTCTTTATTTGAATAAACAAAAAATGAATGAAATGAATTAATATTCAGATGGAACTGAATTCATATGTTCCTAATATAATTTTAGTGAAAATAAATTAATTTTGATAAACATAAAAAAAAAAATATTTGAAAATTATTATGAGAAAAATATATCAAACCCTGACTTTCCAAACAAGACTGTCTCTTTTTTTTGTTGATGGGACAACATAGTCCGAGGGCATTGGTACTCTTCTTCCTTTTCTCGCCTTACCTGAACCAAGCCACTGCGATGCGTCCACGGCATCCATTCCTTCTCTTTCTTCAGGAGGCTGAAAAGGCAATGGAGCAGCAGAAGGCATCTTCCCCAAAATAACACTTGGCCGCCTGGATCCAGTGATGATGTGGGTGGATGGGTGGGAAGTCCATTGGCGCTGGTAGCGGTGATACAGGTCAACCGGATTCATCTTTCTTCTTCTGGACTGGATCGGCCTGGGATGGATGTATGACGAAGAGGAACGAGGGCGAAGAAGCTCTGAAGGGTTATGAAAATGCTCATCTCTGCGTGCTTGGCTTGGCATTCTGCCCTCACATTTCCCGTGATCGTAATCTTCGTCTTGATCTTCCTGCACATTCTCATTTTCATCTTCCTCTTCCTCTTCTCCTTCTCCTTCTTCTCCTTCTCCTCCTTCATAATCAGCGCTTCCCTTTCTATTCTCTGTTCTTAATTCATCTTTCTTAGAAGGGCTCAACGAAGATGCACCGCCACGTGTGCCAAATCCAACCCTTCTCGAGAAATTTGGTGTGTTGTATGTTTGATCAGCTTCAGAAAGCACATCTTCGTCTTCAGCATCTTCCTCAGAATCTCTCTTTGTTTTGCTTCTCTCTCTCTCTCTTGCAGGCGTTTTATTCCCTTTTTCTTTTCCAGTCAGCTTGGCGGAATCTGATTTGAGATCCATCAAATCTCCTTTTGAGCGTTGATTCTTCGCCTTCATTTTGGATGCTGCAGATTGCGTCTTTCTCCTCTTTGGGAATCTCCGCTGATCATTCAGCCACGTTCCAAGAATGTGCCGCCCTCCTTTTTGTCTGCTCTTCTTTGAAAAGATGATTGTTCTCCCGTCCGCATAATCATCATCGTCATCGTCGTCGTCTTCGTTCTTCTTCTCAAAATCATTGCCACTTTCCTCAGCCTCATCCCCTTCTTCTTCCTCTTCTTCCTCTTCCTCTTCTTCTTTTGCATCCTTTAAAAGTTCGATCTGAAGTGCTAATTCCTTTTCATCATTTTCATTTTCTGCTAAATCCTGTTCTTGGCTCTCTGAAAGAGTCAATTCATCTTCATAACTACAAACATCAGTATTATCTGTTTTGCGTTTAGATGAATGATGTTTATGGTGGTGACTTTTTTTCGAGTCTTGCAAATGCTCATCTATTTTGTGTGAATGATGAGTTGAATGATGATGTTTATGTTTATGATGATGATGGCTTGATTTTGCATGGTCAGTCCTTTTTTTCGTTTCACGATCAATGTCATCATTATGTACCTTATGATTTTTCTCTTCTTTTTCTATCTGATAAGGCGTTTCCTCTTCTTCTTCATTTTCTTCTTCTTCTTCCTCTTCCTCCTCTTCTTCTTCTTCATATTCTTCTTTGTTGTAACCATCTCCATGATCTATTTTATTCTGATTCTTATTATGCTCTCCGGTAATTGAAAAGTTCTCTAAGGATAAAGCCACCATCTGTGGCGTTATCGGAACAAGTTTAACTGGTGAAGAATATTTTGCAACAGGAGGAGGAGGCGGTGGTGGAGGAAGAAAAGATGTCGAAGGATTTGCAAATGCAAATGCAAGAGGATCATTACAAGGGTTATATTTTGTTTCTGAAAATCGAAAAATAGTTTTGGATAAAAATTGAAATAAAAAATTTTTAAAAGATACCCATGTAACCACTTTGAGAAAATCGATGTTGATTTCTGTAAAATTCTGGTTGGGGTTCTGGCGTATAAAATGATGAAGGATGAACAGGTAAATCAAGCATAGAAACACGTGAAGGTTCTTGGACTGTAAAATTTTGCCCTCTTCTTGAGCTTGGGAGTAAGGAAGTGTCATATGATTGCCGAGAAGAGCTTTTGAAAGGATCGTCCATTACTTAAATTTTATAATAATACAATAAAATTAAAAACAAAAATTTCACCTTCTCAACAAAACTTTTAACCAATTTGAAAATATATTTTATTTTGTTATGGCTTATTGCCAAAAGAGGTATATTTTCAGATCAGTAATCTGAGCTTTATCGAAATGGTCAAGAAGGTTCGTGTTTTGCTTTTTGTTATCGAAGCTGTATTTCGTAAATAAATTATTGTTGCTAAACATTTGCGTAAATTCAGTATCAATTCAAAGTTGATCTCCTTCATCCTTCAAAGAAGTCTGAAAGACAAAGCTACAAACTTAAACGCCTTGTGCAGTCCCCCAATAGCTATTTCATGGACGTTAAGTGCCACAATTGCCAGAAAATGTTTGCCGTTTTGTTTTTGATTCTTTTAATTTGTTTTTTTAAATTGTTTCAACATTTTATTTCTTTTTTTTTTTCGTAATCTTTCTCTACTGTTGTTTCTTTGTTTTAAACAACTTATTTCATTATTTTTATTTCATGAAATTATAGAATGACAGTTTTCAGTCATGCTACTTCAACAGTTGTTTGCGGAAACTGCGCCAATGTTATCTGCACTCCAACTGGAGGAAAAGCTCGTCTGACAACTGGTGTTAGATATAGAAGAAAAGCACATTAATTCATTTCATTAAAAATAATTGCTATTTTTACCATTTTTCGAAGATCATTTCTCTCAGATTTATTTGTAAAGTAAATATTAATAGTCTTGGGAAATTTAAAAAAGTTTAGCTAAATTTCTTGAAAAGATCGTGTATTTAGAAGTTTTTGCTGAAGTTTATAATTGTTCAAAAAGCATCTTCTGTGTTGATTAAAAAAAGTTAGAGTCAATAACCATAATAATAATTTTCTGTTTTGTTTTTTAATATCCAAAATATTCATGGCACAACCTTCGAGTGTTAGTCTTATAAGTGATTACGGATTTGCAGAAGATGAAAACTATATGTACAGATCGTCTATGGAAGTATTAACATCAATATATCACAATATTTATTCAAATATTAATGAAAAACAATATTGTCTTTGAAATGCACATTAAAAACATGTAACACTTTAGGATACACATTTATATGTCCAAGATGCTGGACCAGAAAAAGAAAACATTTTTCTTGGAGTTTTTGATGGCCATGGAGGTACCTCTGCTGCTCAATTTGCGAGAGATAACATTCACAAGGTTATAAAGATTTAATTAAAATCAAAGTTTTAACTAATTTTTTCAATAGATATTTTTGGATATGTGTGCAGCAAATCCTTCAGCAACTATGCCCTCAATTTTAGCAGATACATTCAAAATGACAGATAAAAAGATGGAGAAAACTGACATAGATTTTGACGGGTGCACGGCTGCTGTTATATATATTAAAAAAGAGGAAAAGGATTCAAAAATTATTAAAAAAATTTATTCTGCAAATTGTGGAGATGCTAGATCAATTCTTGTGTATGGATTTTTCAAAATAAGTTACTGTTTGCTTTATATGTGCTTTTATTGTGAAAATCAAGGAGGAATGGAAGAGGCTTACGCCTTTCATATGATCATAAGCCGACTTTAACAGAAGAACAAGAAAGGATTCGTGGAGCTGGCGGTTTTGTTTCAATGGGAAGAGTGAATGGTTCAAATATATATTTCTTTTTTTCTCTTTTTATCGTGCAAACTCAATTATATATTTTTTGAATAAAATTGTGTTTATCATGTTTATTATTTGAAGGAATACTTGCCGTTTCCAGAGCGCTTGGAGATTTTGAGATGAAAAAATATGTTATTTGCGATCCATTTGTCTCAGAGACAATAGTTGATCCAGAAAATGATACTCACATCATTATTGCATGCGATGGTGTTTGGGACGTGTTGAGTGATGATGAAGTTGCGCAAATAGTTACAGAAAAAAAAGCATCTGGATGCGAACAGGCAGCAAAAGCAGTAAAGCAGAAAGCTCTTACAGCTGGAAGTACTGATAATATATCAGTGATGGTTGTTCAACTTTGAATCTTTTCATCAAAAGTTAGTAGATTCAAAGAAGCATTTGTAGTTTTATATTTGAAATATTCGTTTGTGTTTCCAATATTGTTCATTTCAGAAGCTGTCATTTCAAAGACTAACTAGTTTTTCTTTATTTTTGCATTGTCTTTAAGTTATTGAAATAAAATTTGAGCATTATAAATAAATGTGAAATAAATATTTTTTTTTCTTTTTTTTAAACTTTAATAAACCAGTTGATTGAACAAAAGTATTAATACGAAAGTTTTTTCACAAAAATATAATAATTTGTTTCGTTTGATAACTGGAAAGATTTAAGGCTATTCAAATGCGAACTCCAACTTTTTAATTAAATCAATTGTGAAATAAGAATTTTTTCAATTATTATGAAAATTAGTAACAATTGATCTGATGCATCCTTTTTTTAATAAATGTTTGAATGAAAAAAATAAAAACTAATGCTAATTCAGATAAAGTATAATCAGGATCTAATACTTGTATAATTCTATAACAACTTTATAAAAGTTTCATTTTACAAAGATATTATGTGCTCTTCTGGGAATGGCAGTTCTTTCTGCATGGAATGGAATAATAAGCTCTGTATGTTTAATTACCATATAATCTATGATTCGTTGAATAAATGTAACTAATCTTGTATTTTTGCATGCTTCAAAGGCAAATTTCTTTTTGAAAAGGCTCCCTGGAAATAATAATATGTCATTTATGTTGGCTGCTTATCATGTTGGATCACTTCCTACTTTACTTATTTGCACTGGAATTTCTGGTCACATTAATCGAAATTATGCAGTCCCAATTCCAATTTTCATATCAGTGTTGATAATGATTATAATTCCAATTGTTTGCACCTTTCTCGATGGAACCATTGCTGCTGTGGTATTGATGCTTATTCTTTCGTTTTTTCTCGGAATAATAACTGGATGTTTAAATGTCACGATTTTTGGGCTTTCAAGTCAACTTTCACCTTTACACACGCAATCAACGATGATTGGCCAAGCTCTTGATGGATTAATAAGTTTAGTACCGTTAATTTTGCATATTTCGTTGCCAGGAGACAACACAGATCTGATAGGATATATATTTTTTGCATTCTCAGCAGTAATAAATGCCTTAGCTTTTGTGGGTTATTGGATTTTGACAATTTTACCTTATTCAAAGGAAAAGTTACGATCATCAAAAAAAATTGGAGTTGATGATGCTAGAAGCGAAATCAATGAAGAAACGAAAGCAAAGCAAAATGGAAAGATAGCTGCTCAAGAAGTTGAGCTTTCTGTATTGGACGTGACATGTTTAGAGGTCGATACAAAACGTGACGAAGAAACGCATGGCGAGAATTTGAAGGAAGAAGAAGTTAATTCTGAACCTATAGAAGGAAAGAATGGCAGAAATGAACAGATATCGGAAATAAAGAACGAAGAGGAAATGAAAAATGAAAATATTGACAATCTAGTTCAATCGTCTTATGACAGCCATCAAAAAATTGAGGATAATCAGATACTTCAATCATCTTCTCCATTGTTGGATTCATCTTTTCAAATAGATAGTCAACTTTCCTTGATTTCATCGCCTTCTTCCACAAATTCTTCGTTAACTGTTGCAAATAATGAAACTCTTTGCGGTTCTCTTCGTTCTCAGTTTATTCAGATGTTTCATATCGCGAAAAAGAAATTTTGGTGGGGATTGTCGGGATTTCTTTGCTTTTTCGTTTCGCTTCTTGTCTTCCCAAACATCATCATTGCAGTCCCACCTCCAAAAGGAATGTTTGAAGACGAATGGGGCCATGAATTGTGGACGGTGTGTATCGTAAGCATTTAATTTTGAGAGGGATACCGGCATGAAAGTTATTCTTTAGAATTTTTATTTGAGCTGATGTGAGAAGTTGATTTACGTTATAGTTTTCCATTTTGGAATACTAATTTGAACACATCTTAAGGATTGTTGTCTTTAATTCTTGAATTTTCCATGCTGAATGCAAATATATGCCCTTTTGAAAATACGATCATTTTTTTTCCATGCTTTTTAAATTCAGAATATCAAGTTGAACATTTTTAACGTGCTTGACTTTGCTGTTCGGTTCTTCCCCACATGCTTTCCTCTTTATAAATCAGTGCTTGCAATGAACGTTGTTTCACTACTTAGATTGGTATGTTTTCATGAAAGAAAGATTTCTCTGAGAACTTTTTGAAGAGCTATTGATTTGAGAATTAATATTTTCTTTTATATGTGTGCAAATGTGCATATACGCGTATATAAATTACTCTTCTCTTTCTTTTTTTTCCTTCTTCTTTCTTAAATAAATAAATAATTTGTTTTTATTTGATATATCAATTTAAAATATGTGAATACTTAGGTAATTGCTGCATTACTTTTCTTATCATTATATATTGAGTCATGTCAACATTTGTGGTACCCCATTGTTTTCCAATCTTTGTTAGCAATTACGAATGGTTATCATTCAACATTAATAATGTGTGCAAAAAGAATTTGTTTTTTTACATAAAACAAAACATTCATTTTTCAAATTTTTGAAAATGCTTTACAAATGTTTATGAAATTATAACTTTCCGCTTTACATAATTTCATATGTTTTTTCTTAAATTATTCTTGTCTCAATATTTTGATAGGGCACTGGCTTGCGAAGATCTCACGGATGAAAAAGAAAAGATCATTGGAGGTAGTTTTATGTCTGCATCTTTGAACATTGGATTGTTTGCTGGAACAATTTCCTCAACAATTATTGTTTCTTTGATATTATAAATGATAATAGCACCAGATGCATTCATTTTGATTTGTGAAATGAAAATTTTTAGGTTACAAAAAATGTTTTTGTTGAAATTAATTTTGCACAAATTTTTGGAATGTTGCTCGAATTACAAACTGATTTTTTGTGTATTGAATGGATATTCAATTTACAAATGATTTTTTCTACTTTTACGCTTTCTTTTTCTTTCTTTCTTTTTTTTTTTTCTTTATGATAATGTATATGTATATGTATGTTTGACTGTTAATTTTTGAGAATACAATAAAATTATCCTTCAAATGATAGAATCAATTCTATTATGCAGGGTCATATTTTTATTAGTACCCCGTTTTTTATTAGATCCTTAAAAAATTTTTTCTTATATTGCTTTATATAGAAGCTTATACACAATGAGAATAATTTTAAAACTAATAATATATTATTATAAGGTTGTATACCAAATATTTTTGTATATTATTTCTTTAAAAAAAAGATCTGTATTTTTTTAAGTTTTATTTTTTGATCAATGTTTTGCTCGTGTTTCCACGAGTTTTTGAAACCAAGCATTTTCCTTGTTAGCAATATTTTTTAACTTTTCTTTTTAACATTTTTGGTTATTTTATAACTTGAGGAACTCTTTTTTTTGAACAGTTTTCACACCTCACCTTTTTTTCGTAAAACTGAAATTTCAACAAAGAAAATTGTTATTAACAAGATTGCTTGTTTTTCAATGATGCTTTATTTTATGTGATATTATATATTTAAGCTTTCTTTGAAATTTATATGTGTATGAAAAATAAAACGAGAAAAACAAAATATCAACTTTTTCATTTTTCAACAGAATTACTTTTCAATTCAATTTTTCATCACATTTATTATTTGATACACTTATTTATTTATTTTACGCGTATGATAATTTCAAATAAAAAACAACATGTTCGTTCTAAATTTCAGTTTTACGAAAAAAAGGTGAGGTGTGAAAACTGTTCAAAAAAAAGAGTTCCTCAAGTTATAAAATAACCAAAAATGTTAAAAAGAAAAGTTAAAAAATATTGCTAACAAGGAAAATGCTTGGTTTCAAAAACTCGTGGAAACACGAGCAAAACATTGATCAAAAAATAAAACTTAAAAAAATACAGATCTTTTTTTTAAAGAAATAATATACAAAAATATTTGGTATACAACCTTATAATAATATATTATTAGTTTTAAAATTATTCTCATTGTGTATAAGCTTCTATATAAAGCAATATAAGAAAAAATTTTTTAAGGATCTAATAAAAAACGGGGTACTAATAAAAATATGACCCTATAAATAAGCTGTTGCAAAAGATAAATAGATAACATTGAAATTTTTGAAGCAACTCCAAACATATATGATGAACATTTTTCTTTCAGTTGTACAAAAAGTTATTAATAATTATTAATATTATTTTAAAGAATAAATTCTTTTTGCAATGTTTTTGGAAAACTATTTTTATTCTCATTGAAAATAATCATATCTGGCTAACGTTTCATTTTTCATAACACGATATTTTTTAATCATTTTTCTTTGATTATTTGTCGATTATAATGAGAGGGTTCAATGAAAAAATCACACAATAATATCATTTAATCGATTCTTTTTCCAAATAAAAGTTGATCTTTTGATCAAAAATGTTCGATAAAAATTGAGAAATCTTGCTTTAAATAAAATATTAATTGAAGGGGTGTTAATGTATTAAATTTTCTTATTTTCGATGAGTCGTTTCAATTATTTTCGTTCTCGAAGTCTTTCGACAAGTGTTTCTGTCTTTCTGTCTTTCTGTCTTTCTGTCTTTCTGTCTTTCTGTCTTTCTGTCTTTCTTTTTCTTTTTTTTCGTCGTTTCAAAATTCAAAGTGAAAGATTTTGTAAAAATGAACAAATTTTGGAAAAATCTTTATTATCTAATTTTATCAATTCATCAGATTTTTGTTAAAAAAAGAAATCGAATAATTTTTTAAAAATAATATTTCAAAAAGGTTAGTCCAAAATGTTTGACCCGTGATCTCTAAAGAAATAAATCGAATGAAAAAAGCATGCACAATGTTGGTTCAAAAAAAAGTTCACAATCAAATCCGGATATTAACACATCTGCATTTTTAAAACTTGTCTAAAAATTATATCCGATGATGATAACGTTCGATTTCAACGAGCATAAAGTTTTTTGTATTGGGCTAATTTTATGCAATAAAAAAGAGTATTAATATTTGTTCCGAATTTTTCTGGCAAATATTTCATATTAAGTCAAGCAAAGCATCTCAATAAAATAGAAAAATTTTGAAAATTGGGGAAAAATATATACTTTCAAGCTTTTTATGCACAACACATTAAAAAATTGTTTCACTTATAACATTTTTTAACTTATAAAAATACCAAAATAAAATTGATTTTCATATCTGAAAACAAACATCATTGAAATCAAAACAGAAAGTTTTGTAATATATCACAAATGTCAAAAAATGAACCCATTTTTATTGTGGTTTTTGTTTTCAAAAAGTCGATGAAAAGTGTTTAATTTTTCAATGAAAATGCTTGAAGCAAAATATTTTGACCCAGATTTTTTCAAAATGCAGTCCAAATCGGATATAATCACATCTGTTTTTGCACAACTTTTTGTGACTATATCCGATTGTGATTAGAAGCGATGTCACATTACACATGAAAAAATAAATTTAAAAATTAAAAATATATTAATTAATAAATAGTCAATTTTTGCATTTTTTGAAAATTCTTCACTCATGCACTTTTATCAACACAAACAACAATTTTTATTATATATTTGCATCTTTCAGACTAATTATAACAATATTTTGAACAATCAAAAAATGGAGATTATCGATCAAAAAAACAGATTTTTAATTGAAAAACAAACACATTGTTAAACAAAATGTGATTATATATTTTCATCCCTGTGATTATATACGATGAAAAATGAATGATAATTTGGATAAAAATGTTGGTGCTTAAAAAAAATGTGACTTTTAACGAATGTGATTATATTCGACGTGATTAGATCCGGTTTTGACTGAAATACATATACAGATATTGGGAAAAATACAGGACATCGCACAAAATACAGGACAAGATCGTTTTCTCAATAACCACTCAAACAGAAAATCTGATAATACACCTCTAAAGATATCTTAACTAAACTAACTCATTTGGCATATCAGACTTTCATTTCGGTGCAAACTGAATATTAAAAAAATAGTTTTTGAAATCTCGGAGAAACACAAAATCAAATCTCTCCGAGATTTCAAAAACTATTTTTTTAATATTCAGTTTGCACCGAAATGAAAGTCTGATATGCCAAAT
Organism: Monocercomonoides exilis; assembly: GCF_001643675.1. Lineage (NCBI taxonomy): Eukaryota > Preaxostyla > Oxymonadida > Polymastigidae > Monocercomonoides > Monocercomonoides exilis. The sequence goes on along the minus strand of NW_027150556.1, from coordinate 1,353,488 downwards.
GAGTTAGTTTAGTTAAGATATCTTTAGAGGTGTATTATCAGATTTTCTGTTTGAGTGGTTATTGAGAAAACGATCTTGTCCTGTATTTTGTGCGATGTCCCGTATTTTATCCAATATCTGTAATGATATTTTTTGTGAATATCCTAGATTTTTTTGAAATCATATTTATTCTGACAAAATATTCGGTTCGAAATAGTTTTTTGAATGTCAACAAAATGAACACTGAAAAGTGATAAGGCTTATCCAAAAAATGTTTCTTTTTATTTCTACGAAAATTTTTTGTTTTGATAGCAGTTGTGGTAATTCAACAATTCAAACACAAAATCTATTCCCAATGACAAACAATCTTTGAAAAATCAATACCCCGAAAAAAGGTGTGATTTCAAAAATAATGACTTATATCTTCCAAAAAATAAATTAAATTTTTTCCCCAAAAGTGCACCTCCAAAGAATGAATAAGAACAAAAAAGGGCAATTGAAGAAGATCATCATTTCAAGGCAATTTTTCCAAAATTTTTCTTTAATTTTTAAATAAAAAAATTTAATTAACAGAGAACCATCACCTTTATTTTTCAATGCAAAACGTTATATTCACATTTAGTCCAATATGTCAAAATTTTTTTTGAAAAGTTCCATTTGTTAAATTTTCAAAAAATAAAAAATTTCATATTTCTTTCAAATTTCTGTTTTCACTCACGAAATTACACCCAAACGGATTAAATAACTTTGACAAGGATTTATTTCAATGACTAAACATCTGCGTCACCTTTAAAAAGTCAGGCTCCCGTCAGTCAGTGCCCGGCACTTTTTTTTTTTTTTTTTTTTTTTTTTTTTTTTTTTTTTTTTTTTTTTTTTTTTTTTTTTGATAAAAACAAACTTATTAATATTTATTTTTAATTGACAATAATTAATTACCAAATATTGAAAATAAATCTGATTGTTTAGAAAATATTGATTTTTCATAAACAAACCTTAATTAAATCTTTTTTATTCAAAAACTATTTTACGCTTTGACAGAAGTCATATCATTCAAAGCAAATTAATATCAATATTCTTCACTTTCCTTGTTAATGCTTTTGAAGTTTTGTTTTTATTTTCACATTATTAGCATTTTTCATTTTTATAAAGATTATGACATTATATATTTTTCATGTTAAATAAGTTTTTACAAAAATTGACATAATTATCATGATTTTTTTATTGTTTTTTTGCAATTCTCATAAGACGATTTTACATTTTAATTTATCAATTGTTTATAAAAATAAAAAAAAAACTTTAGATATGTTATTCTGTGTGTTATTGACATGAGAGAATTATTATCAATGAATATAAATTAAAAACACTTTATTATGAATTTGTTTGAAAAAAAATCACTGAAGCCGCAGATTTCTCCACAGCCCTCATTCTGCTTCGTCCTCTCATTCCTCTTCATCTTCCACTTCCTCCGCTTTGATCTTCCACTCTGTCACTGCTGCCACCTTGTCCTGCACCAGCGCAAAAAGCAGCACACCCACCTCCGCATCCTCATCCCACACCTCCGCCACCTCTTCCCCGTACAGCTTCATCCACTCAAACGCCGCCTCCTGCATCTCCCAGTTCAACCCCAGCACCATCTTCCCAGACTCCACCAGATGCTGCTGCCACACACAGCACTCCACGGTCACTAACAGCACCACCACCTCCGCCGATCTCATCCCAATAAACAGGATGTTCGGCCACCAACACCTTTCATGCAGACTCTGCCTCCTGCCTGCCCCTTCCCCTTTTCCCTTCGGCACAATCGCTGATGTCTCATAATACTTTCATCCTTCCTCTTTCTCCTCCCCTTCCTTCCCTTTTTCACCTTTTCCTCCAACCCGCTCCACCTCCTCCTCTTCTGCTTCGCTCTTTTCAATCACCTCCTGCCAGATCCTCCTGTTTCCCTGACTTTCGGTGATCTTCCTTGAATGATCAAAACGGTGTGTCACAATCTGCTCTCCTCAATTTTCTCCACACACAGGTTTTAGGAAGTGAAAACAGCGCATCGCAGCTCCTTCCATACGAGCTCTAGCTGTTTATTCCCATCGATGATCTATCTCACAGCTCTGCACAGGAAAAAAGGACTCGCTTGTTGCCCCATCATTCTTCCTCTCCACACGCACTCTCACCCCATAATCGCGTCCGGCTTGCTCTTGCTCTGCTCTGTCCCTATCATAATTCACTCCTCAGCCACCAACATCAGCTTCTTACGCTTACCCTGTATCCAGCTCCCATTCGTAAACATCAGAGCAGACACCTCCACATGTCACGTCTTCTTCGCCTCGTTGTCCAGATGCTCCTCCGCAAATGCCAGCGCCTTGCATGCTAACCGCTCTGTCCTGATCCCCGCCATAGAAGATGAAAACACCACCTTCCACCGAACAGCCATTCGCTCCTGACGCTCAGGCTCCGAACTCTAACAACTGTTTATGTCTTTAGAAGCATCTCGTCAGTTTGTAACAGCTATTTGTGAAAAACAAGCTCTAATAATTTGAATGAATAAAAAAAATAAAAGAAAAATTCAGAAAAAAATAAAAAATTATTTTCAAACAATAATTGTCTGATTTCGAGAAGTTAAAAATTTTATAAAAGGATATTTTCAACCTGAAAAAACACAAACATTGTTAAAAATGCCTTATTGACTAGAATTACGTCAGTGACAGGCAGTGACGTGAATGCCGTGGTATTTATACCACAAAAAAATGATCACGACACAACCCATTGTTCATTTGAAAATTGAAAATGAACATTTTAATAATAAAAATCTATATATTCACCGTATTAATTATATTTTATTAAAGATAAATACATATCAATTAATTTTAATTATTTAAATTTCTGACAAAAGAAATATAATAAAAATAAGTGAATAAAAATTTTTTTCTTTCACGTCACGTCACTCCTAAAAATGTTCACGTCAGAAGGCATGTGACGCAGATGTTTATCAATGACAGCAAAATTTGGTGAGTGGAAACAAAAATTTGATAAAAATATGAAATTTTTTTGTTTTTTGAAAATTAAGCAAATGGAACTTTTCAAAAAAATTTTGACATATGAACTTGCATAATTCGAAAAAATCATTCGACATAAAAAAAAATTCGAATTAAACGCAATTTTTAATTATTGAGATCAATGATCGTGTGTTTCCAGTATATTCTTTATTTTCCCAAAAAAGAATGGTTTTGAAAAAGAGATGACATTTAACAAAAAAACATAATTTATCTTTGTCATTGATCAAATCCCATTATAATAATATTTATGTCACAAATAAATAATCTATCTGATATTCCTGCTTCATTTTTAAGCTCAAGGCCATCAATATCATTTGATTATAATGAAAACGAGGAGTTTTCTCCCTCATTCGTTTCTTGTTTGAGAATTATTTTTTGTACACAATATTTATTTTAACAAAACAATTCTTTTTTTTTTAAAAACAGTGTCATGGTATAACAGTAAGGGATGCATTACTTCAAAATTAACACCAACAAAAAACGAAGAAAGAAAGATATTACTCACTCAAAATGATGCCATTCAAGAAGTTAAAACTGTCCTTGGTTCAGAATCAAAGGCATCTTCTCCAACACAGCCTACAGAAAAACAGGATTCAGAAACATGTAAAACTGAAGAATGTAATACAGTACACGATGTTCATGCAGAACAGATTAATCCACTTATTCAACGGCCGGATATTGGAGAACAAAAAGCTGATCAGAGAATTGAAAATGCTTCCAACGAAGGTGCGACAACAAATGACGACAATTCAAGCAATAAAACTGATGATAAATCTGATTCATCTACGGATGAATCTGCAGAACCAGAATGGCACTCAATAGATGGAGGAGTTTTTCATGGATGCAAACATTACCTAAGAGAGTGCAAAATATGCTGTGAAGAATGTCAACGATTTTTCCCTTGCAGAATTTGCCACGATAAAATTGCTGATCATGAAATAGATAGATATAAAATAAATAAAGTTTGGTGTTACAAGTGTAAAAAAATAGGTCCTTTCCAAAGGCAATGCGCTCACTGTGGAATTGAATTTGCGACATACTTTTGTGATAAATGTAAATTTTTAAACGGAAATCCGTTAATGAAAATTTTTCATTGCGATAAATGTATGAGTTATTTTTTTTTTTATTTTTTTATTTATTTTATTTTTTTTTTATTTCTTCAAATTTGCATATATTTTGTTTCCAACATTTTTTTTATAAAATTAGGCGGGTTTTGTCGAGTGGGTACTCGAGAAGAAGTAATCCACTGTGATGGCTGCAACGTGTGCCTATTTGCTGCGACTGCCGCAGGGCACAAATGCATTCCTGATGCAATGAAAAAGAACTGTCCAGTGTGCTTCAAAGATTTGTTCTCCACGCGGCATCCCAGCTGGCGCGCTCCGTGTGGGCACTACATGCATCTAAAATGTGTGAACGAGATGTTTAACGCGGGCATTGTCCACTGCCCGATTTGCAGGAAATTGATGGTTTCAGAGGAGTCAATTGTACATAAGCAAGATGAAGAATTCGATTTAGAACCTGCAATTGAAATTGAATTTGAAGATGAAGATGAAAGTGAAGATGAAGATAACGAAGATGAAGACGGAGAAGACGAAGATGGTGAAGATGCTAACATCGGTAATTAACGCTATCATCATTATGAAATTCGCTTCAAAACGAATCTATCAATAAAAGTTCACTAAAAATTGAACCGTTTGATAGAATTTTCTATTTCAATATTTTATTGAATGAATTTGGATATTCGTTAACAGCGATATTGAACGATAAGCTTTAACATTTAACAACGGAAATTGAACTGTTTACGCATGACAATATTTATGAGTAGGAAACTTTGTGATTAATTGTTATCTGCTTCAAGGATGCAACACTTCACGGCTTGTTTTGTGGTCAAGTGTAAGGTGAATTCGATGGAACAGAAACTTTTAATTACCAAGAATTCAAATGTATTAATTTCCCTATAACTCCAGATTTATTTGTCAAAGTAATTTTTATTATTGCAATATTTTTTGATTTGATTGTGCATTTCGCCAAATTTTGAAAAAATATTTATTTGAGAGAATCAGTACTTAAACCAGACTTTGTTCATATACATAAAATAAAAAATATGTACCGTCAAAGAAAATATTCAAAATCTGCAGAAGAGATTTGAAACAAACAAAAATATCATTGACACAATTTAACGCTTGTGTTTGAGACACCGTTTCGATGCAACAGAAAAAAAAATGTGTTATATCTTCAAAAGTCACAGATCCCTATGAAAAAGATAAAACAATAAACACATGATCATTATTTTGAATGCAATTACTATTTTTTGTTTATTCAACCTGCAAATAAAAACATGAGAATTTGTGTCTCTTCTTTCAAATACAATTATTATTTGAAATGAACTTCTTTATTTTCCAAATTTCAATATCAACATATAAATTATATTCGAACAATTTCCGAATATTATTTTTCATCCATTGGATATGAATAATTTCCTTTTAATAATCAGAAATTATGCACGGAAAAGGAGTAACTCATTGTTGTCACAATAATCGTAGTTTGACGAAAAATACCACAACCGTTCATATTATAAATGTTTTTCTCAATCAATTAGTATTTAAAAAAACCTTCGTAATATTGGTTCTGATCTTCGATCTTATTTCTATGGCTTTGCACAAAATCGGTGAAGAAGAAACTTTTGTTGAAGTCATAGAACAACGTGCTTTAGCAAGGCCAAATCACCCTGCCATCAGATTCCTTCATACAGGCGATCTCAATGGAAAGATCTCACAATACACATTTTCACAGCTCCTAACCAGATGTCGTGCTGTAGGATCCGTTCTGAATGAGTGCGGTGCATATGGTTATTCAGCAATCCTTTTGTTTCCACCAAGTGCTGATTTTCTTGTTGCATATCTTTCTTGTATGTTTGCTGGAGTTATTGGAGTTCCTGTTTATCCTCCTGATCCATCAAGGATGCATCAATCATTAAAACGTTTGGAAGCAATTATGACGAAATCAGGTGCTACTATCATTGTTACAACAAGTGACATGAAAGAATTGTCTTCTGGCGTGTTTCATTTGTTCCCATCTTTCAAAACTGCTACATGGATTACTGTTGATTCTATTCCTGATTCAAAGGCAGAAAGTTACAAAAAACCTCACATCACAAAAGATACAATTGCATTTTTGCAATACACATCAGGCTCAACAAGCGATCCAAAAGGTGTCATGGTAACTCATGATAATCTTATGGAAAATGAACGACACATTTATCGTGAATTTAAGCATAAATTTTATGATGAATATCCTGAAATTTCTGCAGCTGGGTGGCTTCCACAATATCACGATATGGGACTGATAGGACAAATTCTTCAGTTAGTCTATCTAGGAGGCTATATCACATTTATGTCACCTCTAGACTTTTTAAAATCGCCCATTCGATGGATAGAACTGCTTTCTGTCACGAAAGCCTATTCTGGTGGTGGGCCAAACTTTGGATACGATTTGGTATTGAGAAAAGTGAAAGACGAGGAGCTTGTGTCGAAGAAAATTGATCTCTCAAACTGGCACAATGCTTTCAACGGTAGCGAGCCAGTTAGGGCAAGGACTTTGCGACGCTTCAACGAGAGATTTGCAAAGTTTGGATTTGGAGGACACTTTACACCTTGCTTTGGGATGGCAGAGACAACATTGATGGTAACATCATCACATGGTATGCCAGTCTACACATTCAGCAAAAGTGCTCTTTCTGATCATAGAGTTGTTGCATTGGCCAACGGAGGCAAAGCAGTAGCAGACAAAAAGAAAAAGAAAGAAGATGATGAGAGCGAAGACGATGATGACGATGACGAGGACGAGGAAGACGAGGAAGACGACTCAATAGAGCTGGTTGGAACTGGATACATTTGCGGACCTGTTACTGCAGCACAGAATCGGATACCTGACCCAATCGGATGGACTGTTCTGATTGTGGACCCCGCAACGAACGCAGAGCGACCACCCGATCGAGTGGGCGAAATCTGGATCCAATCAAGCTCTGTGGCAAAGGGATACTTCAGAGAGCCAGAAATGACAGAGCGGGCGTTCTGCTGCTACACTGCTGATGGCAGAGGCCCGTTCCTCAGAACAGGCGATCTGGGGTTTGTGTACGACAGGCACCTGTTCGTGTCTGGGAGGCTGAAGGATATGATTATCATTCACGGCCACAATGTCTATCCGATGGACATTGAAAGAGCAAGCGAAGATGCATCTCCTCACCTGCGACCAGGCTGCTCTGCTGCTGTTTCCCTTACCGTTTCTATGAAAAAGATCCTCGACAACGAAGAGGCAGACAAAGCAGGGAAAAAAGCAGAGAGTGGAAAGGGAAAAAAGAAAGGAAAGAAAGCTGGGGGAGCCGAAGAGATCAAAGCTGAGGAAACAGAAGAAGAGAACATCACCGTTGTGCAGGAAGTACGCGACACATGCCCAGCAACTGAGTATCCTAAGCTGGTGGAGCTGATTGTGGCCTCAGTGGCGAAGGAGGTTGATGTTGCTGTGAATCGCGTAGTGCTGCTGAAGCAAGGCTCAATATACAAAACATCTTCTGGAAAGATCCAGCGAAGCCAAGTGAAAGAACTTGGGCTGAAAATGGGGAAGTTCAAAGAGGATGGTGCTGTTGTCCACGAATGGGTGGGCACAGGCTCAGCAGAATACGGAGCAGGGCGGTTGAAAGGAGCACATGGACTGGCTGGTCAGAAGGGAAAAGGATCAAACGACCAATATGAGTTTGTTACTCTTCCGCTTCCAGCGATTGAATGGGATGAGGACGAGATCCAAACATCTTCTGCATCTTCATCGTCTTCTGCTTCTGATTCTGCTCAGCTGAAGGTTCCAAAGAAAGAATCTCTTTGCCAATTCATTCGAATTGTTCTTGCAAATGAGTTGGAGATTGGAGATCCTTCGATCATTGAAGATAACACAAACTTCTCAGTCATCGGAGTGAAGTCTGTGGAAGCCGTTCCGCTCGCTGGAGAACTGGAAAAAGTACTCAAAATTACGGTTTCACCGACTGTCGCGTATTCATATCCTTCAATCACTGAGCTTGCCCCGTTCTTGATCGACGAGGTCAAAAAGGCAATTTCGGAGAGAAACGAAGACGAAGCGCAACAGGAAGCCGAAGCTGCAGAAGCTGATGCCGATGAGGAAGACACTTCTGCCTCGTCAGCTTCTCAGAGCGCGTATTCTGAGCCAATTGCAGTGTGCGGTATGGCCCTGCGCTTCCCCGGAGCCTCGTCTCCGAAGCAGTTCTGGCAGAATCTGATGAGAGGCGTCGACTCCATCACAGAAGTGCCAGCTGATCGCTGGTCTGTGGAAGAGTACTACGACGGCACCGGAGAAACCCCCACCGCATCTGGCTCAGGCAAAATGAGCACAAAATGGGGAGGTTTCATCGACGGGAGATCGGTGTGCACTTTTGACTACAACTTCTTCTCAATCTCTGCTGCTGAGGCGAGCCGTATGGACCCACAGCAGCGTCTGGCACTGCAGTGCGTGTGGGAGGCACTCGAAGACAGCGGAGTCGTTCCATCGTCGCTGAAAGGAAAGAATGTGGGTGTGTATTTCGGATGCACGGGCTCTGATTACAGCTCGCTGCAGATGAAGGAAGTGGAGATGTGTGACAGCTACACAGGAACTGGCTCAGCGCTCTCCATTCTTGCAAACAGAGTGAGCTACTCATTCGGATTTGTAGGACCCTCAATGGTTGTGGATACTGCCTGCTCCTCTTCTCTTGTCGCAGTGCATCTGGCTATGGACGCCATCCGCCGGGGCGAATGCTCTGCTGCTGTTGCTGGTGGTGTCAGTCTTATCCTCAATCCTGCTGTGACTGTGTCGATGTCGCACGCCAACTTCATGTCACCTGACGGGCGCTGCAAAACATTCGACTCAAGAGCAAACGGGTATGTGCGATCAGAAGGGTGCGGAGTGGTATTCCTGAAGCCTCTTTCACGCGCTGTCGCTGATGGAGACCGCATTTATTCAGTTCTCCTCGCCACAGCAGTCAACCAGGACGGGAAATCCAATGGTCTGACAGCTCCGTCTCCACTTTCACAAGAGATGCTGCTTCGTCAGTGCCTCAAAGACGCATCACACGTCAGAGACGAGAACGGAGCGAGGATTGTTCGCAGCGGCTCAGACATCGATTACGTCGAATGCCACGGAACTGGAACCAAATTGGGTGATCCAATTGAAGTGGAAGCACTGGCAACTGTCTACGCAAAGAAGCTGCGAGCGACGAAGAGCGCCTCCAGCGAGCCAAATCCATTGCGTGTGGGATCTGTGAAAACGAACATTGGCCATCTCGAAGGAGCAGCTGGTGTTGCAAGTCTTGTCAAAGTGTCGCTCTGCCTCCACAACGGGATGTTTGTGCGGTCGCTGCACTTCCAACAGCCAAACCCACACATCGACTTTGAGCGGCTGCATGTGAAAGTGCAGGACACGAACCAGGTGTGGAGCGCCAAGCCACGTGGCGATGCCAACAACGAGAATTGCCTCCGGAGAGTGTGCGCTTTAAGTGCGTTTGGCTTCGGTGGGACGAATGCTCATGCAATTGTGGCTGACTGCCCGCCGTCTCTGCGGAAGCGCGAGGTGCAGAACGAGCCGGCAGCAGAGTTGGCTGAATCAGAACTGGAGGAAATCCCTTCAAGATTTATTCTTCCACTTTCTGCACGCTCGTCTGCTTCGCTGTGTGCGTTGGCTCATTCATACGCTGACACAATCAACCGATTTGCATCACAGGCAATCAGACAGGCAACAATTGCGATGAAGAAGAATGGCTCATCTGATGAAGCATCTCCGTTTCCTGCACCGTCTCCTTCTCCTCCTCTTCTTCCTTCACCCACACCATCTCCATCCCCATCCCCATCACCTTCAATTACTCCTTCACTTGAGACATCCTCATCATCATCATCTCGCACAGACCCCGAAATTCCGCCAGCAGCTCTCAGCTCCATTCTGAAGTTCCTGCGCGATTTGTGCTACTCAGCTGCACAGAAGCGCGAGGCATTGGCTCCATACAGAGCAACAGCTGTGTTCTCAACTCACACTGAAGCTATCAAAGAGTTGCAGGAGATTGCCAAATCGAAGACATTTTCACAGACACTCAGCGGAGTCCAGCCACTTCCTCAGGCTGTTCTGGACGAGATGAAAGAGCTGTCTCTTTCAGCTGGAAAGAAAAAGGGATCAGCTTCAAACAATTCTGAAGCCGTGATGAGCTTTGTGCCAAACGCATCAACGGGACCTGCATTCATCTTTTCGGGGCAAGGCGCCCAGCGTCCGGACATGGCATTCCACCTGTTCAAAGAGGAGCCAGTGTTCAGACAGAGCTGCTTGGAGATTGACAGACTGATCAAGAAGCATCTGGGCGGCATCTCCATTCTCGACTTCTTTGCGAAGGACCCATCTACTGTGGAAAATCAGTCTGCCGAGCAAGTTTCTGCTGCCAAGCCGAAAGAAGAAGAGAAAGAAGAAGAAGAAGAAGAACAAACACAAAGCAAAGGAAAACGTGAGAGACACGTTAGCCAGACACCAGATTCATCTGAGTCTTCACACGAACAAACAACCTCGAAAAAGAAGAAGTCAAGACGCGACGATTCTCCAGCAACACCCAAAAAATCATCGCCAAAGATGAACTCACCAGACACACCAAAGAAGAAAGAATCAGCTTCTCCTTCGACTCCTTCAAAGAAGCAGAAGCGCAGCCAATCAACCGAAGCATCATCTCCTCTTGTTTCATCCACCACACTTCCTCTGCCATCTCATCCTCTGACATTAGCTGACACATGCATTGCCCAGCCAGCTCTGTTTACCATCCAAGTATCATTGTGCCGCCTGCTTCGTGAATGGGGTATCATTCCATCCGCTGTTGTGGGCCACTCCATCGGAGAAATAGCTGCAGCTCACATCAGCGGTGCTCTCTCTCTGGAAGACGCAGTGAAGCTTGTGTGCCATCGCGGGCTGGCGATGCAGCAGGCGCCAAAAGGTGTTATGAGGCAGCTGTCATCTGGCGGTGTGGAGCTGAACGGAAAGAAAGTTGAGCATCTTGTGAAGGAATGGAACAGGAAAGAGAAAGGAATGGAAGCAGAAGATTCATCAGCCGAAGAACAAAGCACACAACATCACTCAAAATCCTCCAAAAAGGAAGGCGCTAAATCAAAGAAGCATTCTGAAAGTAACACTGAATCACTGTCAGTGTCTGCTTCTGTTGATCCAAATCCTGATTCTGTGTCTGTTGCAACAATCAACAGCGAGCACACGATGGTTCTGTCTGGAGACGAAAACAGCGTGGGAAGGTGCATTGAATACATCCAAAATGCACTCAGAAAGGAGAAAGCACAACAGAAGAAAGAGCAAAAAGATGGATCGAACGGAAAAGAAGAAGAGGAAGGAGAGAAAAAGAGCAAAGCAGCAAATGCCAATAACAGCAATGATGACGATGATGAAGAGCCGCTGACTGTGCAGAATGTCCGTGTGGAGTATGCTTTCCACAGCGCAGCGATGCAGTCAATTCTTCCCTCGTTTGTGGAGCACTTCCCTCAAATCACTCCATTGTCGCATTCATCCACCCCATCCGCTGGAAATGCCAACGGCTATTCTCCAGCTCACTTCTTCTCTTCATACGCCATTCCGTTTTACTCGTCCACACTCTGCAAAAAGATAGAAGACCCGTCAAAGCAGCTGACTGTTGACTACTGGGCAGCACAGATCCGCTCGTGTGTCAGATTTGGCGAGGCGCTGAAGACGATGATCGACGACGGGCACAAGGCATTCGTCGAGGTAGCATCACAACCAGTGCTCAATTCAGCCATCCAGCAGAACTTCCAGGAGTGGGAGAAGAAGAAGAACGAGGCAAAAATGTCTGCTGCACAAGACAAAAGGAAAGGCAAAAACCAGATGCAGAAGAGACAGCCTGTTTCCGCAGCGTTCCTGTCAGCTGCATCTTCGCCTCTGTTTGTTGTATCCACAATGAAAGTGAAGCAAGACGAGCTTTCATTCATCCGACGCGCAATTGGGCGACTGTTCTGTGCTGGCTTCAGCATCAACTGGGACTCCCCAAACGTTCTCATGTCCCAGCACGCTTCATACTGCACATTGACTCCAAGTTATCAGTGGAACGGCCAGTTCTGCTGGTACAACGTTGACGAAGAGAGCGACGATGAGTCTGAGGAGGACAGCGACAATGAGGATTCACAGAGGAGGCACAGAAGGAGAGGCGCGCGGTTGAGACCGTTTGCTGGCTTTGACCCGGCTGAGGGAAGCGCTGGATCGCCTTCGCTGAGGAAAGAAAAGCACTGGGAAGACACAACACACCCATTACTACCAAAGGCGGCTGTTGATTCATCCAATTTCTCAGCCACGTGGAAGGGACTATTTGACATGCACGATATTAAGCCATCATCTCCTAATTCTCCGTCCCCTGCTATTTCTCCGATACCTGCACTTTACACTTCTCAACCCACTTCGTTCTTGTTGGAGCATGGATTGTTGGGAGGATCTGTTCTTCCTGGCGCTGCTTATGTTGAAATGATGCTTGCTGTTGCTGCTAGAAACGCACAAATCACTCACCCATCACAATTCACATCGAAAAGAGGAAAAGGTATTCTGTTGTTAAATTATTTTAAATTTTTAAGTTTCATTTTCTTCATTTGAATTTTTTTATATTTTTATTTTAATGTAATATTTTGTTATTTTAAACTCAGCATCTCCTCTTCATCTGACATCTGTCACTTTCAACCGCATGCTGACTCTTGGCCTCCAACGCCAAATCCGCCTGAAGGCCTCATACGAAGAATCGTCTTCTTCTGTTTCTTCATCCTCTTCTGATCTTCCAATGGGAATGGGAACTGTGAAGATCGCAGCTCGTTTGAGACATCCTCGCAGCAGAGGAGATGCACAGAATGCTGCGATGCTCCATAAATCAGCAGCAGCCAATCTTCCATCACATCTCTGGACAACTCACGCCAGCGCTGTGATCATTCCAGAAGGCGCTGATGCTCTCGATGCAGCAATGAGCCCTGCAATGCATCCAGGTAGTGTGGCTGGTGAGGGATTAGCAATTCCTCAACTGTCTGCTTCTGCCTCTTCGTCTGCCTCCAGTTCTTCATTAGCCTCTCTCTCCTCCATCCTGTCGACCCTTCCTCTGCTTGGTGTCGATCCATCAGTCTCCCTCAGCGATGTACGTAAGCGCTGCAAGGCATCCAGTCTGCCAGCCTTCGCACTTTACACTCTGTTCTCACGTGCTGGACTCAACTACGGATACCACTTCCAAGGCGTGTCCTCCATCTCGTTCTGCAGAGACGAGGTTTTGGCTGTGCTGGACACGACCCGTGCGAAGCAGACTCCAAATGCAGAGTCCTTCTTCATCCACCCTGCTCTGTTGGATGCGTCTTTCCACGCTGTTGCTGCACTCAGTCTTGTCTTCCACGACGACAAGAAATCACCAAAGCAGGCAAAGAAAGACCAGAAAGGAAAAGGAAAGAAGAAAGTTGAAGAAGAAGAAGAAGACGAGGAGGAAGAAGAATTGAACCCATGTCTCTATCTTCCAACAAAGATAGAGTCAGTCCAGCTGTTCAGATCAGCCTTCCTCGAAGGTGTGGAAGAGAAAGAGCTGTATGTCCATGTTCATTCGCCACAGCTCACAAACATCGAAGGAACTCAACCACCGGAAGAGATATCGGCTGACCTTTCAATCGTGGCCGTTTCATCATCATCTTCTTCTTCTCCTTCTGATGATTCTGTTACAGTCAAAAGGAAAGAGGTGTTTGCTTCACCAGTGAAGCCATCGGCTCCTCAAGCAGATTCTCAAATGGAATTGATTTGCGTGCTCCACAACTTCACAGTGCGCCGCGCAACTGAACAGCAAATGAAGCAGAATGTGACAGACGGCTGGAACAGCACAATTGGACAGGCGTTGTATTCACTTGAGTGGGGCGAGGCTCAGCTTGGGAAACAGGCAGAGAACAAGAAGAAAGATGCACCGTTGAGTGAAGCACTGGCACCATTGCATCACGAAGCAGATGATGAAAAAGGTGTGTGGCTGGTGTTTGCGGAAGCTGAAAGCGAAGACGGCATAAATGTTGCAAAGCAGCTGCAGATGATGAAGAAGAACGGGAAAGTGATTGTCATTCGTTCAAACCACGTCGATCCGCTTAGCCAGGCATCGGCTGCTCCTCCAATGAAATCGAAGTCAAAGCAGAGAAAACAAGATTCATCTGCAATTCAGAACGTAGCAGATGCAATTGCAGATGGGAAAGAAACGCAATATACATTCAAAGTTGGCAATCAGTCTTCTTCGATCAGAGTCATTTACGCCAATCCAATGCGCGATGAGTCTGTGCGTGAAGCAATCATTGCAGCTATGCACGACCAGAGCAGCGCTGCACCAAAGTCAGCTTCAGCTTCGTCTTCATCATCATCTTCTTCTTCAGCTCCAAAAACACTTCCATTGCTTGGTGTGATATACATGTGGTGTCTTGATCTGCCTCACAATCCATCTCTTCTTATTTCTGAAAGAGACCAGGCGACGATCTTCACAAAAGAGCAGCGTGAGTCATTAGATTATTCATCACTGTTTGAGGTTGTTTCCTCATTCACCACAAACACTCCACAGAGAATCCTCAAGACGATCACGTCGCTCGAAGCAGGAATAAGGAAGAAACCTGCTCCGTTCATGTTGGTTACGAGAGGACTTCATTCGAATGAGATCAGCAACACATCAGTTGTGAAGAAAGGAACTCACCAGCAGTCAAGCTGGGATGAACACGAATCAGAAGTCGATGATTCAAGTGAGGAAGAAGAAGAAGAGGAAGAGGAAGAAGGAAGTGAAGATGAGTCAAGTGAACAGAATAAGTCACTTGTGAAAGTGAATTTGAAAGATATTGCCACAACAGTTCAGGGAATGCTCTGGGGATTGGGGCGAGTGGTCGCTCGGGAAATGTCAGCCACTTTCAGAGTTGGGCTGTTGGATCTTCCCTCGCGCGATTCTGTCAGTCAGCTGAAGATTGAAAAAGACCAAATCGCACAATCGTCAGATGAAACGGTTCTACGCGAGTTCTTGCTGATCCACCCAACATCCATCGCCACAATGGCAGTGCAGGAGAAGACCAGAACTGAGGTTGAAGTGGCAATTGCTGCAGATGGCACACGCTTTTCTCCAAGAATGTATCGCGTGCCTGCTTCATCGCCTCTTCAGACACCTTCACCGCTTCATCCTCCAATCACAATATCATCTCCTTCATCTTCTGCATCTTCTTCAACTTCTATTCATTCACAACTCTTCCACTCTGATGGCTTCTATCTCGTCACTGGTGGACTTGGTGGCGTTGCACTGTGTGTTGTTGAGTGGTTACTCGCAAACGGAGCAAAAAGAATCGTATGCAGCGACATCTTTTCACGTACAGACAGACCAGAAGCAGCACACCGACTGGAAGAGGTGGGAGTCAACTATAACACCGCTCATCCTCACGAGAAGGCAATCATCGAAGTGATCAAGTGCGATCTGACACAGGAATATCCCGTTCGCAAGATGATCAAAAACTTGCTGAACGATGAAAGATTTGGCTGTATGAGAGGTGTTATCCACACAGCAGGATTACTCAGAGATTCACTGTTTGTTGAAGCCACAAAGGAAGATATTGACGCTGTTATGCAACCAAAAGTGCTCGGACTTATCAACATCAAAGCAGCAATCGATGGAATGAAGCAAAAAGACAGAGCGAAGTGCGAATTTGTGCTGATGTTTTCTTCAATTGCCTCACTGTTTGGTTCAGTTGGACAGGCAACTTATTCTGCAGCAAATGCATTCTTCGATTCGATTGCAGCATCTTCTCATCAACCTTACACTTCTGAATCTTCTGTGCCTTCCTCTCCACTTTACCTCTCACTTAATCTTGGTCCAACAAATGCAGGTATGTTCTCTTCAAAGAGAGCAAACAATGATCTTCTTCCACAGCTGGCAAAAGAAGGTGTCCTTCCACTTGAAATCAGCGATGCTCTGAAAGTCATGGAACGGTTTGTGAGCGAAGCATTGACACTGAAGAGAGGCGACTATGACATCTCAAGCGATGATCAGAATGAAGATATTGCGATTCCTCTCTCTTTACTGCCCCGCTCTGACGGTACAGTCGCGCCAAGAATGATCCATTCACAGCTTGTCGTGTGCCATGTTGACTGGTCGCGTGTGGGAAAGACAACACAAGGAATGCTCCGCACAGATCTGGCACTTCAAACACCTGGTGTCTCAGCCAAAGCAGTAGCGTCTCCAATTTTGCCGTTCCTTTCTGCGCCTTCGATGGTCGCACATCTTGTTGCACCAGCCAAGCAGGTGACTCTGCCAAGCTTCTCATCTGGTGGAAAGCACATTCTTCGCATTGAAACTTCATTGAAACAAGCAGACGTGGAAGACAACGCCACACAAATTGCAATCAAAAAAGGAAAAGCAAATAAAGAATCTGCTAAGTCTTCAAAGGACAAAGAAATTACATTCACTCATCCTGTCCTTAATGTTAGAGGAGCCAGCAAACTCAGCGAAAGTGAGATTGATGTCATGCAAGTGCTGTTTGATGACGAAGAGAGCGGAGATGAAGAAATCGCCTCAGCCAAAGTTAAGGTGAGCAAACGAAGCAGAAGCAGTCAGATGAAAAGGAAGTCTCACAGCCATCGCTCTCATAGGAGAAGCAGCGGCGACTCATCTGATTCAGACAGCGATGATGATGACGATGATTCAATGATGAATGCAGATCGCATGTCAGATATCATCATTGATCTGCTCCGTCAGAATGTGTCAGACTTGCCAGAGAATCTTACTGATGATCTGTCACTTGGTGATGTTGGGCTTGATTCCAATGCATCCATCAGCATTGCATCATCACTTTCATCCATCGTTGGGTTTGAAGTCTCTGCACAGGCACTTGCTAAGTATGATTCTATTCGCTCAGCTGCTGAAGATCTGTCTGAAAAGATCACAGGACATCCCAGCGGAAGCAGCGGACACGGAAAAGGAAAGAAAGGGAAAAAGGAAAAAGAATACGTGATGACTGAAGATTTGTATGTGATTGAGAAATTGCCTGAAGTCGTCAAAGAAACAAGACGATTGGACTTCATGAAATCGATTGTGGATAATGATATGCCATATCTGCGTATCAACGACGGTGTGAATGATGACGAAACACAAATGGAAGGCAAAGACTTCATCAACTTTACTTCGTACAACTATCTTTCCCTTTCTGGAGACAAGCGTGTCCAGCGATTTGCACAAAATGCGATTGCTCGCTATGGAACGTCTGTCTCTGGATCGCGTGTTGTGGGAGGGACACGTATCATTCACTACCAGCTGGAAAGAGGACTGGCCTGGTGGGTTGGCGCTGAGGACGCGATTTTGTATGTTGGTGGCTTCATGGCGAATGAATCCACAATCGGCCATTTGATGAAGGAAAGTGATCTTATTGTGTATGATGTGCTGTGCCACTCGTCAATCATCCAAGGTAACAAGAACTCTCACTCAACAACAATTTCCTTCCCGCACAACAACACAGAAGCCTTGGACGCAATTTTAACTGAAAACAGAACAAAACACAGGAAGTGCCTGATTGTGGCTGAAGGTGTGTATTCTATGGATGGAGATGCTTGCCGTCTTCCAGAACTGATTGAGCTGAAGAAAAAGCACCATTGCCTTCTTTTCATTGATGAAGCACATTCAATTGGAACGATGGGCAAAACTGGAAGAGGAATTGGAGAGCATTTCGGCATCGACCCTTCAGATGTTGATTTGTGGATGGGCACACTCTCAAAATCGTTTGCTTCGTGTGGTGGTTATATCGCAGGGAAGCAGGAGTTAATCACGTTTTTGCGAGGAACTTCACCCGGATTCATTTACTCTGCTGGAATGCCACCTGCACAGGCAGGAGCTGCTTTGGGAGCGCTTGAGGTGATGAAGAAGGAGCCGTGGAGAGTGCGAAAGTTGCAGGATAATTCTTTGTACTTCAGAGATTTGCTGGTTGAACGTGGGTTTGATGTGGGTGATGCTATTGGTGTTGCGGTTGTTCCTGCAATCGTGCATACTTCAGAAGAAACTCTTAGACTCGCGCAAGCCATCCACTACCGTGGAATAGAAGCCTCACCATATTACGCTCCAGCTGTCGAGGAAGGAAAGGCTAGAATTCGCTTCTTTATTTCAGCATCACATACAAGAGAGCAGCTGAAGTGGGCGGCGGATGTTTTGAAGGAAGAATACGATCTAATTTTGAAGCGAAAAGCCGAATTGGCTGAAACCGGAGAAACAACTTACACTCCTGCAACCACACGCCCACGCTGGGTTCCTCGGAAAAAGAGAGTTAAGCGCACGATTAAATGGATTCTTTTCGTGGTCCTTTTGTTTCTTCTTATTGCTGCAGTTGCGATCTCAGTATTAGATCACGATGGAAAAGTTATTCAACCACATCACGATTTGTTCCATAGGAAATTAATTCATGGACAGCACAAGGCGTAATATTTAATCACTTCAGCAGAACGCTTTCTTTTCATTAAAAATAATTTATCACGATAGTGTTTGCTTTTATAGCGAAGCATCTTTTGATATTAGTCATTATTTTTTTTATAATTTCCTCATTTAGTGGGATCATCTTCACTCTTCTTTTAGTCATATGTACTTTTCTTGAGGGCTTTATACATTTAATGTTTTTTAATATTTTTATTGACGAATTTTGATATTCAAATAAAACAACGTTCACGTTTTTTGCGAAATGATTTGTGAAGTGATTGAAATGTAAATTTGATCTATCGCGATGGAAGTGCATCTTCTGAAGATGAAGCATCACTTAAAATAGATTCTTCTAATTTTTGTTTCTGATGCCGCTTCTTTTCATCGCTTGATGCTGTCTCCTTTGCCCTTTGACTGGCAGAAGTTATTTGTTCGTGTTTTGTTGTGGATGGAAGTTTTCGTTGAGCTCCTTCTCCTAAAAACGGCTTGAATTGCTGGGACAATTCTTTTTGAGCTCGTATTTCTATTTTTGCGCAGTATATAATGTTAGAGAAATTAAACTCAAAAAAAAAGTGTTTAACACCTTCTCTTCCATCTGCAATAGTTCTTTCAGCACTTGCAATAACAGACTTAACTAATTTATTAACTTTTGAAGCTTCTTCAAGCATTTGGAAAAACTCTACATCTTCCATTTACTTTTTTAATTATTACGATCAAATGCATAACATAATATTTAAAATTGTTTTATTTTCATGACTTCTGCTCCAGCAGTCGACATTGGTGAATCTTTTGACACAATTAGCCGTCCTTGCTCAGATGTTCCTGAACCAGCAAAAGATATTTTGGACCATTCCGTCCTGTTCATGGCTCCAAATAAAATCAATATCCCTGCTTTAAAGGAACACTTTGTAAGAGAGGGTAGAATTAACATTTCGGACATTACAACTATAGTCAACATGGCTGCACAAATTTTCAGAACAGAACCTAATGTGCTTGATATTAGCGGAGAAGTTCGAGTTGCTGGAGATCTTCATGGTTTGTTTTGTATTTTAAAAAGTGTCGTTATATTCATTGTTCTTGAACTTTGATTTACTTTATCGATTGCACATTTGAATTGCAA
The DNA here is from genome assembly GCF_001643675.1 of Monocercomonoides exilis. Lineage (NCBI taxonomy): Eukaryota > Preaxostyla > Oxymonadida > Polymastigidae > Monocercomonoides > Monocercomonoides exilis. The sequence continues at coordinate 1,333,840 of NW_027150556.1, read as the reverse complement.
TATAATTTGCCATGTTCATATTTTTTTTTTTCTTGTGATAAAAAAAAAATATTTATTCTTTATAATTAAAGGATCTTATTATGACTTTCTAAAGTTGCTTGAAGTTGGTGGAGATCCTTCCGAGTTTTCATATTTGTTCCTCGGAGATTATGTGGATCGTGGATTTTTTGGATGTGAACTTCTTATTCACATGCTTGCTTTGAAAATTAACTATCCAACAAGCTTTTTCATGATTCGTGGGAACCATGAAAGCAAACACCTCACCGAACATTTCAACTTCAAGCGTGAATGTTTGCTATACTTATTTATTTTTATTGTAATCTTTTATTTTTTATATTTTTGTAGGTATTTACAAATATAACAGTGATGTGTACTATGCTTTCTTGTCTGTTTTCGATACAATGCCATTTGCTGCTTTAATTGGAGAAAAGAGATTCTTTTGCGTGCATGCAGGAATATCACCTCAGTTGAAAAAGGTTGGATTGCGTTTTTTATGAATTCTTTTATAATTCTTTGTAAAACTTTATTCAATTCACGTTTAACTTTTGTTTCTTCAGATTGATGCTCTTAATGGCATCAACAGGTTCAGAGAGATTCCGGACACAGGAATGGTGACAGACATGCTGTGGTCTGATCCAGTTCCAGCAGAGCTTGATCCTTCAAACACAGTCACTTTCATTGATAATTCTGCAAGAAATTGCTCGTATTATTACGGGTTTGTATTTTGAAATGTTTCTATTTAAAAATTAACTTGCTTAATCATTTATCTGTTGAATATATCCTTGTCCTCTTCATCCGTTCCACCTCTCATTTATCTATTTTTTTTTTCTCCCTGTTCTCAGAGCAACCGCCGTCCGCCAGTTTCTCCGAGCCAACTCTCTTGTGGCTCTTGTGCGTGGCCACGAATGCAAAGACACAGGATTCGAAATGCAATTCCCTCGTTCCGGCACAAACCCCTTCCCGACTGTCATCACCCTGTTTTCTTGCCCCAATTATGTGGACTCCTTCAAAAACCAGGCTGCCATTCTGCTTGTGAAGAAAGAGAAAATCCACTTCAGACAGTTCTCTGCCTCGCCCCACCCGTATTTCTTGCCCAACTTCATCGACGTCTTCCATCTCTCTCTCCCTTACGTAGCGGAGAACATCGCATCCATGCTCCTGGAAATACTCAAGTTCTGCTCAAGTCTGCATATTTAGGCTATCTCTCTTTCTTTCTTTAATTATCACAATTCATTTATATCAATTATTTCTTCTTTGCTTATATCTGTTCATCATATCTTTCCCTATTAAATTTTGCTGCTTTTTTCACAATCATTCTTCTTCTTCTCAACATCAGCACCCGGCGAAGGCGAAGACAAAGACACATCACTGGCAGCGCGCCGTGGGGAGATCACCACCAAAATCCACGCAGTTGCTCGTCTGTGTGGCATGTTCCAGACACTCAGGCAAGAAAATGAGGCAGTTGTGCTTTTGAAGGGCTTTTCAGACGGCACACTGCAAAAGGGGCTGCTGCTTGGAGGGAAGACAGCCATCAGAGAGGCGCTTTCCTCGTTCCAGAGGGCGATGGAAGTCGATAAGCCGAACTTGGCAAGACCTTCTACGAAGAGCGACTCGGCAGCTGAGAAGGCAGCGAAGGAGCTGACATATGGCACGTCTTCGAAAGGCAAAGATGGTTCTTCTCCTTCTTCCTCCTCCTCTTCTTCCGCAACACCTTCATCGTCCTCTTCCTCCTCTTCTTCTTCTTCTTCAGATGCAAAGAAAAGCGACGAGGACGAGTCAGCTGAGTCGCTTGCCTTTGGGAGAAAGAGAGTATCAACATATCTCCGCCGCCTCTCAAGCGACCAGCAGTTCAAAACACCCTCCGCCAGCCCGCCCAGCACAGCGTCCGCCCGCCTTTCTTCTCCTTCGACGAAAGCTGCGGGTACAAAGACAGCAGGCGCAGGAACCAGAAGAAGTGAATCGTTCACACTGGATCTGCCGGGGGCTGGTGCGACTGAGGAAGAAGGGAAGTCGGCAAAGAAGTGAGGCGCTTGAAGGATTGCGATGATTGAGCGAAATGCAAATAGGAAGCAGTATAATCCAAATGGATGTATTTTTTGAAGCGGCTGAGGATCCTTGGCTTGCGACCTGATGATTAGCAAATAATTTTCTTAATTTTACTTTTTTTTCAATGAATATGTAATACTTTTTTTTCATAACAACATAACTTTATACGTTGCATCTCCTTTTAAATTAATTGCCAATTTTATTTGTGCTTTTTTAGAATTCTTTTCACTACTGATGATTTTTTCAACTTTATTCATTCTTCCACATCCTTTTATTTGTCAAGTGTAAAATTAATTCTGATGAATCGAGAAAAATTACCTGAATTACTTTTCAAAGTTGTTTGTATGATGTTAAAATTACATGTTGTTTGATGTTGATTTCCATTCAAAATACATGCGCTTGAGCAATTTATAAGTTTGTCAAAACATTTTTCTTCAAATATACGTACTTTGGGCCTGTCAAAAAAGATCAATTTTCTTTGACTTTCTTTTGGCGTGGCAGTAAGTCTCAATTTTTCTTTTACTGAAACATATATATAAATGGAAACACCCCTTCGGGAATATGTGTTTTCATTGCGTTTTGAATCGAAATGGGGGCAGAATTGCTATGTTATTGGTTTGAGTGATTACCGATTACCCAAAGATTTTTATTTATCATCTCGTTGTTACATTTCAATGAAACTGTATTTTATTTACGACATCATTTTTTAGGAGAAGGAAAGGAACTTGGATGTTGGCGGCCGAATCCATCATTGTTTGACACATTTCATTCTCATTTTCTAAAAGCAAAAAGCTCATTCTATACTTTTATAAAATTAACAATTTTTGGATGTTCATTGCAAACTTTATTTTTGCTTCCATATTGCTTTTTCTTTTATTTATACTGTTTTTTCAGACGAATGATTTACACTGCAAAAGCTTTTTGGACAATCAAATTGCAGATTCCAGATACAAATCTTAGATACACATATGTTGTACTGGATGATTTTGACCCATCAAAAACAATACTCTGGGAACCTCGAATAGATAGAGAATTGAAAAAAGGTCAGATACCAAACACTGATGATTGGGGAGTTTGTGAAGAAATACTTTATAAAATTCGTTGTCATTTCCCTTTTGATTTTGCTTCATTTTCTTTTTTTCCTGTTATTAATGAATATATTTTTAAGGTTGGAAGAAAAGTACAAGAAATTATTTTGCCCGTTATTGAAAAACCGATATGGCGCTGCCCCATGCCCATATCACGAATGTTTGATCCAGCAGGTACAATACGTGAAGAATTTGAAGCGCTTCATTTTGATGTTATTGTTATTCTTGCACACAAGGAAGTTTGAATGTTCTCATTGATATAATTTTTTTATCATAAATTAACATTTTTTATTTAATAATCATTTTTGTATTCGTATTGATTAGGAATTGGAATATCATACAAATAGGCAACTCCTGCCTTATTATGAAAGTCTAAAAATTCCAATTCATGTTTATGAGGTGGATGATATGAGCGTTCCGCCAGAGTTCGAAGAATATGGCCGTTTGGTTAATGAAATCATTGACGTGTGCCTTTTTTTTTTTGAAAAAAACATTTTTATTTGCGAATTTCTTTCATCTGTTTTTGTGCTGTTTGCATTTGAAAATGTAATTTATTACAATTTTTTTTCCCAGCTGATAAAGGAAGGAAAGCGCGTTTGTGTCCATTGTCATTCTGGAACTGGACGAACTGGACTGTTTATTGCGTGCATATGGAAAAAAGTATGATTCAAAATAATTAATAATATTGATAGCATTTTAACGATTATTCTTTGATTTTGTTTGAAACATTTGATAAATTTTCGCAAAGTTGACAAAAAAATCTGCAAAAGAAATTCTCGAGCAATTCAATGATACATTCCACGGAGCTCTTCTCACTTCAGACTGCCTTCATTATCTCCATCATTTCCAGTGAAGCTTCAATCAATTTTTTTGTTTATGTGTTTTTGTGTAACTGCTTCTATTGGAACAGCTGTTCATTGTTTTCGAAAATATAGACTTACAACATCAACTAATTCACTTCACGTGATAAGCACAGCTTATTGAATTATTATTTAGTTTTTTCATTTGGGGAAAAAATTTTTTATATATTTAACATTTAGCTAGCAAATGAAATTCTTGATTTTAATTTTTATTTCAAAATACTGAAAAACGATAAGTTGCTATTTAACATTATTGAATGGAAAAAAAGAATTTATTTAACAGCATCTTAAGCAGTCAAAAACAAGAGTTTTTGTAATTAAATATGATAAATTGAGCATTTTCTTTTAAAGTGATTTTTGTGAAAATGATTACATAAATTATTCTTCTGTGAAAAGTCAAAATTTAGCAAATTTTCGAAACATGAAAATTCAATTTTTAATTGTTAAGAAAAATTGTCAAAAATGTTCACCGTGATGTTCGTCATAATTGGAAATTATTTGCTTATTCTCAATACCATGGGAATAATTCTAAAAAAATTTTTTTGGACAAAAATTCCAAAAACGAAATACAATCAGACAATTTTCATGTAATCCGGTCACCTCATCAACAAAAATATTTCAATTCCAGCAATAAGAGAAATTGAAAGTTGTGCTAAAAGCAATTAATTGCAAGTCACACATAAACAATTTTCTGTTTGAAAAATAAATACTTTCATTACAACAAAACCAAATTCGCATCGTAAACCTCATTTTCTCCTTAAATTTTGAACAAAAGCACGTAATAAAGAGAAGACAGAAAAACATTAAAACAAAAAATCAATAAAACAACATAAAATCATTCCTTCCCCTTTTTAAATTGGTTAAATGAACAAAATAACATTGAATGTCAAAAATATTTTTTTTGTTATTTTCAAAATAAAACCTTTCAACCAAGATTCAACGCATGAAGGGTTTGAGATGTTATCCTTTCAAGCATTACGCAAAGTCCTTGCATGAAATGATCAAATCGTGTTCTTCCAATTATTCTCTCAAATTCTCCAATTTAACTTGTTATGTATTTTTTGGTAATTGAGATAAAAAATAGAATAATTTTTCAAAAATATTCCTCGATGCCGGGAATCGAACCCGGGTCTCAGGAGTGAAAATCCTAAATCCTAACCGACTAGACTACATCGAGTTGGATGACGAACTTTTTGTACTCATATTTATGTATAAATTAAATTATTAAGTCTGTTATATAAAATGTAGATCTTTTCGTTTTAAAAATTTTGAACATCCCTAAAATAAAAATTGTCAGAAATATCCGATTTTATGAAATTCAGATAAAGGAATTAGACCTTTGCGACAGACCGACTTTTAACGAAGTATCTCGACAAATCACTGACAAAATTGTTAGATAATATTTCTGTTATAGATTAAGAAAAAATCACGTGAATTCTGAATTGATATAGGTTAGTGTGTGAATATTTTCGTAATCTTTTTTTTCATTCATATTTTTCGGTTCGAATATTACACTTGAACATCCAAAAAAAGAACACTGAAGAATGAAAAGACTCACAAATGACATCATCATCTTTATTTGAGTAAAAACATTTGTCAATGACACAGATGTGAAGAATTCAGCTTTCAATGACAAAATCTTTTCTTGATGACAAAAAACCTATAAAAAATCAACAACACGAAAAAAGATATGATTTCAAAAATAATCACCCAATTATTTTTGAAAAGTCGCAAATATTTAATTTTTTAAATAACTCAAAATTTACATATTTTGCTCAAATTTCTGTTTCCATTAATGAATCTTCTAAAGAATGAATGAAATTGCATTATCAAGAAAAAGATTTTATTTTTGTGAAATTTGGTGTATGTTAACAAATATTTGAGGAAAATATAAAATTTTTGAATTATTTGAAAAATGAACATTTGCAACTTTTCAAAAAGAATTACCCATATAAGGGAAAATACAGACTTTCAAGTTTTTTTTGCGCAAAGCACTAAAAAATTGCTTCACTTATAATTTTATTTCACTGCCTCAGATTTCAAAAAAAATTTTTGATTTTGATATCTGTAAACAGGCATCTTTGAAACCAAAACAAAAAGTTTTTTAACATTTTACGAATGTCAAAAAATGGAACTATTTTTATTGTGTTTTAATGAGACAAAAAAGTCAATGAAATGTGCATTATTTTTCAATGAAAATGGCAGAAGCAAAATATTTTGCCCCATTTCAAAAATATAAATATTGTTATTTGTTATTCAATAATTTTATTATTTGAATTATTAATAATAAATTTCCAATCAACAAAAACACAAAAATAGAATATTAAAATATATAAAAAATTTTCAATTTGTTTATACAAATCTTTGTCGAGATCAGTCGAACGACAAATGTCGGTCTGTTGAAAAGATCAGTTCATTGAAAAGTTATATCTGTCAAATATGTGATTATTTTTGAAATCAGATTTATTCTCACAAAATTTTCGGTTCGATAATTTCTTTTGAATATCTTCATATGAACACTGAAACGTGAACAGGCACATTCAAGTCCTCTTTATTTTTATTTCAGATGATGCATTTGCTTTTGCAACAGTTGTGATAATTTTAGCATTTGGATACAAAATCTCTTCCCAAAGGCAAACAATCTTAGAAAAATCAATACCCCGAAAAAATATATGATTTTAAAAATAATGACCCAAATGGATACTCTTTTTTGTGAGCATTTATTTTTTTTAGAAACAGAATTAAAATTCAATATTATCATTAAAAAAAAAGAAAAGAAAAATAAAAAAAGAAAGAAAAAGAAAAATACATCTTTTTTCATATTTTCTTTTTTGACTAACACATATCTTCAAAATTATTCTTGTCGAAAAGGTTTATTAAAAAACAATGAGCAATGAGAATATTCATGCACTGGATGTTCACACTAAATATTAAAATAAGGAACAAATATCAAGAACAGTGCCCCCACTGTTTGAAAAAATTTGAGTGGTATCAATTATTTGCCCTATTATTCATCCTTTAGAAGAATTAATCCACCAAATGATAAGAGGAAAAGCCTCAACAAAGGAAAAGGAAGAGAGAGAGAAAAAGACGAGGAGCTGCGAAATGAAGAATGCATTGGAAAACGAAAAAAGTGATATTCTTACACACCTGTAACTCTTGATAAAAGAATGAAACTTGCTTTTCTCTATTGGAAATACGTTCAAGAAAAATCAGAATCATGGTACGCTAGCGAATGAGCATTAACCATAACAACCACATCAATGTGTCTCTCAAAATTGAGAAGCTGAATTGACATTTCCTTCCCGTAAAATCAAAAAGGAAGAAAGCAAAAAGCATTCAATCAACAATTCAACGAGATAATCAGAGAAAAACTACGAAAAGATCCTCTAACACCTATTAGGAAATTGTCAAAAGAGATGTCAATTGCAGGAAGAACAATAGGAAGAACAACAATTCATCGTTTGCTTACAGAAAAATACGAAAATACTCAGAAATATCCACAATTTTCATTAAAAAGAAAAACAGTCAGATTTTCATTCGGAAATACAGAGGAAAATAAATCCATTGGAATTGCTTTTGTGGAAAAGCTTTTCGAATATCAAAGAGATGGCGCTATGACATTCCTCATTGACGAAACGTCCTGAAATATTGAATGCATTCGGAAATATGGATGGTCACAAAGGGGTGAAAAGGTGTTGATTCCACCGTTTCCTATTCATCAGTGTTTGACAGCTATCACGTCAATATCAACAAAAGGAATACTCCACTCAGAAATTGAACTTGGAAAAGCAAACCATGTATCATTTGATGTCCACCTCAAAAAAATTCTGCTTTTAATAAAAAAAATGTTTCTTGTGTCATCATTTTGGACAACGTAACAATTCACCACATTCAAACAGACGAAATTGTGAAGGATGCAGGCAATCATATTTTGTTCAATGCAGCCTATTCTCCAATTCTGAATCCGATTGAGAATGTTTTCGGTTTTTGGAAAAAGAGAGTGGAGGAACAATCTCTTTGTTGGGAAGGTGAAAACCACTTTATTTTCACTATTCTTTAAACTTTCAAAGAGATTTCTCCAAGAGAGGTCAGAAGAACAATTACTCACGTCAAAAATGTTATCTGTCCACAAGTGCAGGTTATTAAAAAACTAGTACAAGTTTTTGTCATTTTAATTAATTGTTTCCGACTTTTTTTTTGCAAATAAAACAATTGATATCCTTTTTATTTCATAAAGTTTTTTTTCGATTTTTTCTGAAACAAAGATATCAGAAAGATGAGCAATAAATGAAAATGTTTTGAATATTTATATGGGGGAAAATATGGACTTTCAAGCATTTTATGCACGACCTGTTGAAAAAATTTTTATTTCATATTTGCACGGAGTTCGCAAAGTTGAACAAAGCAATCCACTTTTTTCAGTCACATTATTCTTTGCTCAAATGTTATTGAACATTTATAAATTTTGATCATTCCCACAAAAGATTTAAATTTTGATTTTTTCAAAATACGATGAAAAATAACTAATCCACTCTTGGAAACATATTTATGCTTTTTATTATCACTCAAAAAATTCAAAAAGTTTGGAAATTATGAAGATATTTCTTTCTGAATAATTAGTGGGCAATGATCTCTCAAAATATTTCGCACAATTACCTGAGCTTTAATAAGGAAGCAAAGAAATGTGAAATGAGATAATATGAAAGTCAATTTTTATCAAAAATCACAGATGAGCAGAAAGCAGCAACTGCAGCATTCTATGTTTCTTAGACTGATTTGTTCGCTTTATAAGCATTTGATTATGTGGTGTCGGTGCCAAACAGTAATTCATTCATTGCCAACTTCACCTCTTCACATTTTTTCTTTTCACTTGAAAAACAACTGATCTTTTTGCCCTTTTGCCAATTAACGAGAGCTTTTTCGGCTGATCTTCCTTTCTTATCCGAATGTTAATATAGTGCTTATACTTCTGATGGAGCTTCTGTCTGATATGAAGGTTTATCTCAAAAAATAGTCTTGCAGAAAAGACATCTCACTAATCGCCTCTTCTTTTGGTATTTTCAATTTCTTCATCTTCTTCATAATCTTTCTCTTTATTCTCCCCTTCTTCTTCGCAATACACAACAAACCTTCTCTTTTCGCCATTTCCGATGCAAAGAAAACTGGTAAGTCAGATGCATCGATATCAAAGGATGAATATTCTTCACTTCCTCTCACACTTCATACGCAAAGATTGTAAACGATGACTGCTTCATTCGCATGGGAAGGAATGATGAACATTATCAAATTCCTTTGAAGTTTTCTTTGCCAGATGCAGGTGGAATTTGTGCAAGTCAAAAGAAGCCATCACAATGAGCTCGAGAAGCAATGTTGAAGAAACATTGTGATAAAGCGCACTCTACTGATCAAAAGTGTTATGTTGCAGAACAATGTGAAGTTCTCGGAGATTCTTTTTCACTCTTCTTCTAATTCCCCTTATGTGAAAAAGTCTGTTTTGAGGGATATTGAATCATGAAAGAAGCAGAGCATAGGGCTGAGGAAGTGAATTATATTTAACTTAACAAAAATGAACCTAGTCTTCTGAGGATTTCGTTCGTAATTGCACATCTGGTGCCTGGATCTCCGAATAATATGCGTGCTGAGGGACGAAACTGGGTGAAAAAGTGAAGGAGCAAGGGGTTGCAGTGCGTGAAGTGGGGGAGATTGTGGAGAAGGGGCTGTCGGCAGCGGGACTGAGGATGGAGGATGTGGTTCTGTTTCATGCAGCGATTGCGCTGGCAGAGCTGGAGGAACGGGAAGAGGTGGAGGAAGGAGAAAGGAGAGGTAAAGAGGGAGAAGAAGATGGAGAAGAAAAGGGAGGGAGAGAGAGAGGTGATGGGAATGAGGAGAAAGGCGGGTATCAGACTGCTCACAGAGATTTTGTGGAGAGAATCAAAGAGAAACAGAGGAAGCTGGAAGAAGCGATGGTGCTGCTGGTTGTGGAGGCGCTTGGGCTGAGTTGGCTGAGGTTTGTGAAGGCAGAGGCTTAGGCAGGTTCAGACAAGCAGCATTCAGTTGAACCCTAAGTGTGCAGCACTTCATCAGCCTACGGCATCCAACAGGAGATATCAAGAGCAGAAGAAGAAGCAGCAGATGGGTCTTTGGGTATAACTTTCGATGAAAGTTCAGATGGAGCGGTGAAAGATGTTGAACAAGTGGAAATGTCTGCGAATGGTTTGGGGATGAATGAGGAGTCAGGGAGAGAGGGTAGTTCGATTGATTTGGAGAAGGAAGAAGAAGAAGAGGGGCAGATTCTGGATGTGGCATCGCTGCTGAGTGTTCCTGCGCATCCGGAGTGTGTGATGCTGGTTGACGAGAGTGCGTATGGGAGATGGCGGGACTATCTGGTGACGATGACGGTGACGGGGGCGCTGGTGGAGCTGTGTGCGGAGCGGGAGTGGATTGTGGGGAAGCCGGTTGTGGAAGGGATGATACAGCCAGACGGGACGATGAGCGTCACATTAATTGTTGAAAGACTGCTTTTGAGGAAAGAGAAGAGAAGAGAAGAGAGTTGGGGTGGGGGTGGATGTTTGGCATCGGATGGAGTGTCGTTGCAATTGAGTTCGGACAGGCAGAGAGAGAGAGAGAGGATGGACGAGTTTGTTGCGATAGGGGAGGTTGTGCCGCAGGAAAGTGTGCCGTCGATCGCTCTGCGGGATGCGACGTATGCGATCGGGCAAGTGTGCCACGGGAAAGGGATGATTGGGGTGTTTAGTGTTTCGTATTGTGTGTTTGTGGACGAGTGGGAGTCGCTGCGGATGTGAGTGGTGGATCTTTCTGTGGGCCCGCAAGCAGCGTTGTTGGTGTTCCGGTGGATGTCGTATCTGCTGCAGGGGGGTATCGAGATTGCGTCTGGAAACTACCTCCTTCCGCTCCGCGGCGGCACAGGCGCTTTGCATGTGAGTGCTCCGTCCTCTGATTCTGCGCATTCTGCCTGTGCTCGGCCTCAGGGTTGTTCGAGCGGAGCACACAGGTCGGCCTCGCCGCGACAGGTGGCAGGTGTGGAGAGAGTGTCCCCTCAGGCGGCGTGTGGCTCAGCCAGCGCCTCTGCACGGGTGTGTGCCTGTCTCTCTCCAGCAGCGACACGCAGCTTTGTGATTGTGCAGCCGTTCTACCAGCCGGAGCTGTCGCGTGTGCCGCACGGGCAGTTCTTTTCGAACTGTCAGGAGCACAACATCACGTTTGACTTTGAGGGGAAGTGCGGTGTTCTGTTCCAGCTGGCCGGGCATCTCATTGCGGGGGTTGTGGGGTTTGTTGCATGAGAGCGGTCGGTGGAACTTGCGGCGCGGACAGCAGAGCGAGCGCTGGAGACGGTGGCAGTGCAGATGCTGCACTGTGCGTTTGTTTCTGAGCTGAGCAGGGAAGAGAAGAAAAGGATCGAGAAGAGGGTGTATGGAAAGAACGGGGCTGTGGCAAGAGGGACGGCGCTGGGGAGGTTGGCTGGGCTTGGGGGTGGGCTTGTGAAAAGCGCGCGAGAGAAAGAAGACTTGACAAAGGCTGGTCTTCATGGCTTGTCACGAATAAGCACTTTAGACAATCCGATTGTTAATTATGGTCAGCTTTAAATTTGTTCCATTTTCATAAGAACTTTCTTGGTTTTTTTAATGTTAACCATCATTATGTGAGAGATTTTGTTCTATTGTTTATTTTTTTAATCTTTGCATCAATTAAATTGTTATCATTTAAATTGGATGAACGATGTTTTTTGTTATCCATATTTCAATTCATGCACATGGAATTTTGAATAATCCGATTGTTTAAATATGTTGATATTTTTTGTTGAACAAGAAGATGTCCTTTCTTCTATCATTATCCTGAGAAAAGTCTCGTCATCAATTGGATTTATCATATTAAAAAGAAAGCATTGAAAATTCACAAATGACAACACACATAACAAATAATTCCATTAAAAAAATGTTTGAAATGAGATAGTTTGTGTGAAGTGGAAGTTTCTTTCGATGTGAATGGCACATTCCAAAGGATGCAAAAAAAATTAGCTCATTCTTCTTTTGCATCTTCAGGCCCGTAGTTTGTTCTCAAGCGTTTCTCTGTCTCTTTCAAGGGGTTCATCAGCTTGTGAGCTGTTTTAACAACAAAACAATTGACAAATTGAAGAATAGGTTTTGATAACCATGAAAATGAATTTTGCACAAAGCGTGAAATAATGAAATATTTATGAAAAACATTTGAAATTTCAATGCAATCATATTTGTAAAGCAAATTTTTAGCAATCTTCGCCTGCTTCAACAACTGTTCTCTCGGATCCGCTAAGAGATCGTCCTCGTTCGTTGTAATCATCTTTGGCAGCATCGATTCCTTCAACGTCCTTGCCCCAAGTTTCCCTCCGCTTCCATCTCCTTCTTTTAGCTGCTCTTGAATACCTCGAAATGCGGGTTTTCACGCCACCTCTTCCGTTCCCTGAATTGGTCTTTCTCCGACTTCCTGGACAGCGGATTCACTGCGCCCACGATGAATGAAATGTCGGCTGCTTTGACACAGTAAGCTTTATCATGGCATCTCAGCACACAAAATTTTGATGCGCTGCTGTTGAAAACAACATGCGCACAGCTGTTGCTGCTTCCAAATGCTGGTTGGTTAACAGTTCTGTTGTCCCTCGCTTGTGCGTGGCAGCTATCTGCGCATTCAGTGAAATGAAATATGCTGAAATAAAAAAAAAAAAAAAAAACAATGATACTGAATGAAAATGGATAAATTTTAATTGAAAAATACAAAAAAGAAATATTTTTTTGCAATAAAATACAGAGAATGACGATGAAATTCTATTAAACAAAAGTTGCAAACCAGTTGAATCAAGCATTTTTGAGCAGTCGTTTGTTAATATGTACAGCCTTCCCGTTTTCTCATCCAAGTTCCCTCCTTCACTTATATTCCCGATCCCCTCCGCAACGCATAATCCACCAAAACCACCTGAGTTTGGAACAATATGTGCAGATCGAAGATCAAAAGTGGATGCTAATGAAGCAGCCGAAGGTACTTAAGATGGAGATGAAGAGGAGGATGAGAAGAAGATGAAGAAGAAGAGAACAAAAAAGAGGAGGAAGAAGAAAACTCATCATTTTTATAGGTCGAACAGTTGGATGCTTTGAAAGTTGAAAAAACAATTTACAAAAAAACTGAAAAAGTTGAACAAAAGAAAGTTGGCTTTCTTTCCTGAAGGCAAAACAAGGATGGCAGAGTTGCATTGGTGTGTGATAGAAAATAAAAGGCACTTCTCTCTGGTAAAATTTTCATTAGCCAACAAATACAATTGAAAAAAAAGGAAATAGTGGAAAACAGTTGAACACAGATGTTTGCCGTTTGAATCACAAAAATGGCAAACTCATTCTAAGTTGCTGCATGAGAATTTGATGGCTATTCAAACGATAAATTCTCAAATACGAAAAAGACCTTCTTTTCAGCTGCCAAATTTAAAAAAAAATATCGTCAAAAAAGAAATCGGAGGAGAAGAAGAAGAAACCACATAATTCGCAAAAATGCAACTTTTAATGAATTGTTCCTGGCAATAGCGCTCAACATAAAAAATGCTGTTGGTCGGAATATAAAAATGATTAAAGAAATAATAATATGAAAATAATTGGTTTTGCATCGACTATGAAAATTCCTTAAAAAAGAAGACCTGTCCTTCCCTATTGCAAAAGCAGAGAATTGTTCAATCATTAATGCAGTCAATCTCCTTTTCCATTGTTTCCCTGTGCTCCTTTCTCCATCTTCCTTTTTTCTCCTTAAATATCCTTCTTTCTATGTTTTCATCCATTTTCCTCATCAAAAAAATATTTCTGCATTTTTCTTTCCAAGAGCTGTCCAATTGTTGGCATTCTTCTTCAATTTTCCCTCTCTTCCAAATGCTTTGAAATTGAATTTATTTTCATCCCATGTTCCTACTGAATATTAAAAACATGCAACTTCCATCTTCTGATTGCATCTCGGCATCCAGTTCTCTTTTGAAATACTGACAAAAAAAACAAAAGAATATCCTTTTTGATAACTTTCCTATACGAAAATTTCAAAATGAGATGCTTTGAACTATCGTTATTAATACCTGAAAAATATTTATTATGAGCAAACATATATTCGCATTCAAAAATGAAATTATAAAGATTTTTATATTTTCTTTTCTCTTTTCAAAAAATTGGAGGTTGACAAATTAATTCACGTAAAAAAGAAATAGCAAACACATTGAAACTTTAAACTTTATTTTTAATTTCCTTTTGTTGATGAATAATCCTCTAAAACTGATTTTCATTGCTGATCAAAAAAACAGACTCAGGCAATTTCAAAAACTAATTTGCTATTTCACTATCATATCTTTATTCTTCGAGAATCTTAACTGATTCCGAGAATTCACAAAAATTTTATAGGTGTTCTCAAATTGAAATTTCAAAATTTTCAATAACCCTTTATAACAATTGTGACTCATTACCTTCCTCATATTAATTTGGAAATCAGTTTATAATGCAATCTTTTTTAAGATATATGGTTTTTGATATAAACATGTATTATAAAATGCGAAGTTTATTTAGAATCTTTGTTTTGAATAAAGATTTCAAATTATTATTCAAAAATATTCAAGAAACGAAAGTTGTGAAAATTTTTCTATTGCAAAGTTAAATTTTTCAAATAAATAAATTCTCGAAACTCATTTCTCAAGCTTAGAAATCATTTCTTTTCAGTTGCAAATTTTTTCACTGAAAACGCTTGAAGTGCCATATTTTCCCCTATATGATCGATGAAAAAAATTTGAAAAAGACTTTATATTTGTTGGAAAAAAGTTTCGAAATAATTGAAACCAATGAAAAATAAAAATTGAAACTGAAGACATTAAAAAACAAAGATTAAAAATACAAAGTCCAAAATATCCTAATGAAAGAAAATCGTTACGCCACAAACAACGAAATACAAAGGAATATTCGTTAATTGGTGTATTTGACATCAAAAACAACAAACCTAAATACACATTATTTCTTTAGATATTTCTGACACATGTGGTTATTTTTTGATTGGCAAAGGTTCGGAGATTTATGAAAATGCAATTCTGAGGCCCTCTTCGCTTTTATCCATGAGATTTGGAAAACACTGCACAAGAAGATAATGCATTGTGCTTTAATATGGGTGATTATTTTTGAAAACATATTGATTCATTCAAAAATTTCGGTGTAAAAATATAACTTGAATATCTATAAACAAAAATCGAAAAGTGAAAAGGCTTATTTATTCATTTTTATCTTTGATTCGGAAAAACCATTTATTTTATTAAAACAATTGTCATTCTTCTTCTTTTTCGAATTAATAATTTCTTTCAAAAAACAATCAATCTTTGTTAAATCAACACACCGAAAAAAGATATGATTTCAAAAATGATCACCCATATTTTGAAAGTGATAATAACAATAATAAAAAGAATAATTTCATAATAAGAGTGAACAATACATGAAATATATTTTTGTTTTGTTGCATGCTTTGAAAAAAGGAATAAAAATGATAAATGTAGCTATAATTAGAAACTCAATAATATTAACGCCAATCAATAATGACATCCAATAAAAATCTTAACTTGAGGAATGATCGACATTAAAAACGGACAGATCACCATTTTTTGGGAATAGACTGTGTTTATTTTCAATAAGTGTGTTCAAACAGTTGTCAATATTAGGTGGTAAATTTTTATTTGTGAATAAAGTTATTTGTATTTAGTAGTCTGTTGAAAAAAAATATCCATCGTCACACAAATTATTAAACAATATGTTTCCACTATTTCTCACGCATTTTTCACAAAATGCAAACAGAAAAAACGATTTCGTTTCTTAAGTCAGGAACATAAGACGAGTTGTATTTTTTTGCTTAACAATATGTTTCATTCTTTATAAATATAATTGGTGAAAATTTATTATTCGAAAAAAATTTAAGGCAAATGAAAAATCTTCTTTTTTTCAGTTATTTTCATAAAGAATTTTCAATGAACCGCAATATTTTTTAAGGTTATTGTCTGCTAAACACATTTTTTTTTGAAAATCCGTAAATGTGAGATTTTCAGCTTCATTGAAAATTTTCATTTTTTCACAAAAATTTAAAAAAAACTATCAAATTTGATTAAAAAAATAAACACACTATGAAGATTTTTTGTTTTCTCAATTAGTTTGAATGAGATATTGTTCAGATCGATAGAAAAAATTCATAAAAAATATGAAATTTCAATGAACCAAAAAATAGATCATTTGTTCATTTTTTAAAAGAACAACCGATAGGAGTGATAATTTTTGAAATTATATATTTTTTTTCAAAATGTTGATTTTTCCAAGGTTGTTTGTCATTGTGAAGAGATTTGGCAAATGCAGAATATACGCGTACCTAAAGAAAACACTTCATAATCGACATGACGAAAGGTGTTGTAATACTCGATCATTCTATCGTATTTTTATCTTGCGCAAATAGCTTGTTGTATTTTTATGAATAATTTTTTTTGCAAATTTTGAATAAAAAAATGGGTGAAAATATTTTTTAATTATTTTTTATTTTCTAAAAAGTGTATGAAATCGTTAAAAAGAATTAGTCATCAGACCATTCTGATGCGTCTGCTCCATCATCTGCACCAAAATCTGTGTCATCATCAGGAAGATTATCCATATCAGGGATTTCTTCCTCTTCGTTAGCCTTTTCTGGATCATTTTCTTCTTCCTCTGCAACCATTTCTTCGTTTTCAATGTTCAAATGAATTGCAGATTCTACGAGTTGATTAAAAGTCAGTAAACCCATCGAACGAACAATGAAAGATGCTATATATTGTTGTAGAAATCTTGTTCGGATTCCAAATCTGGGAAGAAATTTCCGAAAATGCGCCCAAAAACCTTCCGCTGTGTTTGTATATACTGATTTATTTTCCGGATTGACAAAATGTCTCTTATGGCAAACAGTTTTGTGAATAAAACCTTCTTCATCTAGACAATTGTACGCCTTCCATTCATCGCTGTATATAGTTGTTTGAGGTAAAATGTGCTTTTTGATAGCTGCTAGTAGAGTTTCCTTGTTCCTGCTTGGAACAACCACCATAAAAGATCTTTTGTAACGTTCTTCAGATCTTTCTACACCACCAAAAATCCAAACTTGCTTTTTCCTTTTTCCTCTGTTGTATTTCCTTCTTCTCCACAACATTTCGTCAATTTCCACCTCCTTCCCCACTCCTCCAATTTTTATTGGGTTCTTGAATAGCACATCAACACAAACTTCCCTGCAAATATTATAATAGTATGAAACGGTGTTTCTATCCAGATATAACAAAAAACAAGTTTGCTAAATGCTTAATTCCAGCCAAAACAGCAGAAACACATGCATAATCTTATTAACTGTTGTTTTTGCCTTTGATAATGTTGTTCCTTTTAATACAGATGTAGTTTTCAGGCACTTTTTGCACTTTAGAAAATATGCGTTGTCTCTTTTGCACAATAGTTTTTTCAATTTGCAGTGTTTTCATTCCCCAGTATCAGGAAGAAGTCTATGCTCGAAAATCCACTTCCAAGTACGTTCCAAATTAGCAAACAAGTAATTCATGTTTGAGATCACGTCTTTTGTTTCTGGTATCTTTGACATTTTTTTTATTAAAGATTTTTGATCTCACCCATTTTTTGAGAAAAAATTGCCAAAATAAAAAATTCATAATTTATCAACAACTCGTTTACGCAAGGTCAGGTTTGCACATATGTTAATAACAATTAATAATAAATCATTCACAAAAGTTTCAAGCTAATTTGAGAGGTACGCGTATATTCTGCTCATGCCAGAGATTTTGGACAAAAATGGTAAATTCATCAGAATTGTTTCAAAAACAAAAGCTTCAAACTGACTTTAAACCAAAGATGTCTTTCATAAACCGGTAAAAGAGGAATCAATCGACACCTTTGATCTTTATAAAAACTATTTAAATCTAGGATAATTATTTTCTATAAGTTTATTAATATATTGTATTTCTTAAATAAATGCTATTTTTCAAAACAAAAAAACAAAAAAAAATAAAAAAAAAATAAAAAAATAAAAAAATAACTTTTCAATCCTTTGATCCATGTTATTTTGAAAAAATGGTTGAATAATTTATTGTTTTTTTTTTCTTATCAAGAGCATTCAGAAAGATAAAGTTGAATTATCGACATATTTTCGAATGTTTAATGATAACAGTTGTTGTTGGGGATGGTTTGGGATTCAAATTCTTGATGCATCAAAAACAAAGTGCAGTTCATGTTGTTCATTTATGTTTCTTGGAAGAGATTCAATATCATCATTTATTCTTCGCTGTCCTAAATGAAAAAGAAGAAAATCACCATTTGCCAATTTGATTAATTATCATTCAAAATTGCAGATTTCAAAATTATTGATGTTTCAACTTTTTCTTTTCCTTCGTTTAAATAAAACTCAAAATGTCTATTTTTCTTAACGTGAACCCATCTCCCGTTTCTTTTTATTCAAATGCAGCTCGAAGAAAAAGGTTGAAGTCATTGCTGTCGGAATCATTGTGGCTTGGAGGGAAAAATATGATTGAAGAAATTGATGAAATGTTGCTTCGTCGAAGAAAGTTCAAAAGAGGAAGAAGGAAAAAACAGATTTTGCTTTTTGGAATGGTTGAAAGGAATGATCTGGGCAAACAAGGTAATTTAACGATTGTCAGAGCGAGAAATAGAAAAAAAGAAATCCTAATACCAATTATTATTACAAACATAAGAAAAGAAAGCATGATTTTCTCCGATGAATGGCCTGAATATTGATCATTTCCTGAATATGGATATTCCCACAAAACAGTGTGTCACAAGCATCGTTGCAGAACTGAAGACGGAGTGTATACAAATATGATTGAAGGAATATGGTCGCAATTTAGGAAAATTTTATCCACAACAGGTATCAGAGATCGGTTCATATATGATACAATTGCGGAATTTATTTCTAACAAAAGAAAGAATCTGAATTTCGTCAAATTTTGTCAATAAATTTTTCTATTTTAAACGATATCGAAACCCATAATGAAAAAAAAGATAATAGTGATACTGAAAATACAGATGAAGAATCAAGTTTAGATGAATTATCTATTGTTAAGGATTCTATCTATTATGATTCCGATTCAACAGAAATTGAAGACGGAGCCAGTGCATCCGAAGACAAAGAAGATCACTAATAGAAATTTCTTATTGTGTCTTTTTTTGTCTAACGTTTCATTTTTTCAAATAACAGCTAATAAACATTTTCTCTCAACAATAATTTCTTTATTTTAAGGTTTTGAATCAAAAATACTCAAAAATGCGATTATAAAAAGTATCGGCTGAGTCCATTCTTACCCATAAACCTTATCACATTTCAGTGTTCTTTTGTTGATATTCAAAACATAATTTCGAATCAAAAATTTTGAAAGAAATAATATATGGGTGATTATGTCAGAAATCATATTTATTCATACAAAAATTTCGGTTCATAAAATTTTCTTGAATGTCAACAAAAGAACAGTGAAGAGTGAAAAGACCAAGAAAAAGCATCGACATCTTTATTTGTGCTGTTTCATTTGTTTTTTAAGGTGTTGTGATAAATACTCAAATTACAGACAAAATCTCTTCCGAGTGACAAACAACCTTTTAAAAAATGAACACTCCGAAAAAAGTTATGATTTCAATAAAAATCACCCAATATTAATTAAACAGTTTGGGCAAAAAACACCAGACATCGCACAAAATACCGGAAAAGATCGATTTCACAAAAACTGCAAGAGTAAAAATTCTGACAATTTTCCTCAAAATACATCTCATAAACACAAACTTATTTGGCATATCAAACTTCCATTTTCATGAAGACTGAATATAGAAAGATTTATTATTTAAAATTTCGGAGAAATAGGATTTTGAGTTTCGCCGAGATATCGATATTTATTTTATCTGAGCACAAACGAGGAAGTTTTGTAAGTCTTGTTTATCAAATGAGTTTGCATTAATGAAATGTATTTTGAGGAAAACTGTCAGAATAATTCCTCTTGCGGTTGTTGAGAAATCGATCTTGTCAGGTATTTTTTGCGATGTCCCGTATTTTTTGCGCAAACTGAAATAATTATCCAATGTCAACTTCTAACAATTGTGAATTTTGTTCTGGTTCAAATGTTGAGCCACATTATTTTTCATATAAGTGTGAATCAACCATGAACAGTTGAATAAATGAATATCAATCACATCTAATTTTTCTAATTATATATTCACAAATTAATAATGTTGAATACTTCCGATTAATAAATGTTTAATTGCGAGTTGCAAAAGTGGTTTTTTCACAAGCAAGCATGGCCGAGCTGGTCCAAGGCGGTAGACTCAAGATCTACTACTCGTATGGGTGCGTGGGTTCGAATCCCACTGCTTGCATATTTTTTGAATGATTATTAAATCAGTAAATGAATTTAATGAAAATTATTAATTAAACTTTGATGTTTGGAAAAATTTGTTGCGAAAGATCTTTTTAAATTTCTTATTTTTTTGTTTTCAACATCAACAATAACGTAAAACATAACGTCTTAATTTGTAAAAAGTAATATTTCTGATAAATCATTCAGAAACTGAAAATATAACAGCAATTAGAAAAGAATCAGAATCACTCAATTTTAAAATTAATTTAGTCTTTTCAATTGCTTGACATACAGTTTTTGGCAACGATGAAAATAAAAATGAAGGAACAATGTACATTGTAAGCGAAGAACGCAAAATTGTAGGAGAATCATTGCTAGATTGTAATTGGGAATTAGATGGCAGAGATAGAACAGTTGCACCAAGCTTTTGATGTTGAGCGAAAAACGAACTCAGCGCCTTTATAATTGTGGTTTCTTCTTTGTTTTGAGAAAAAATAACATAAATTGAACAACCGTTAGGAGTTTTAGGCTGTTGAGGAAGCTTTGAATTGCTAGACTGAATGGAAATATCTTCTTTTGCTTTCGAAATACCAGAACCTTCCCATTTCGTGAAAAACGATTGCAGAGTCGAGCAAAACGCATCTTTGTTTGAATATGCCTTTAAATGAAGAGATTGTGGAATGTAATCGTGGAGCGGCCTTCCAAACATAAGAGCTAACGAGACAGGAATTGGAGAGAGAGGCTGAAGAATAAGCGAAGACTGACAGAACAGCGATGGTGGCATGGTTTGAATTGAGGTTTCAGAGTATTGTGAAATGTGGAATATGTGAGGTGATTGGATAGATGATGATGATGATGCTAAGGTTGAAGAATCAGGATGTTTGGGTTGAGAGGAGGAGGAGGAGGAAGAAGAAGAAGATAATGGAGAAGATGATGGTATTGACAATGACACAGAAGCTGAAGAAGCTGAAGAAGTTGAAGAAGTTGAAGAAGATGCAGAAGTCAAAGAAGACATTGAAGCAGAAGTAGCAGCAGAAGAAGACAAAGAGGATGAAGAATCAATTGACGATGCTGGATCCTCAGGAGCTGTCAAGTCAATCACACTTTCCTTTTTCTCATTTGATTGAGCCATTTTTGTCTCAGCTCTTTTCTGCTGGGCAGAAACATCGAATTGTTTGTCTGAGACCCCCGAGCGGTGTGCCGGCAATGCAGCAAGCTCAGCCAGCGGGACAGCTGCTTTGGCTGAAGAGAGCACAGGAGACGAGAAAAGAGAGGCAGGAAGAGAAGAGTCCTGCTGCGACGACGACTGCAGAAGAGAAAGCACGCTGAAGCCTTCAAAGGGCGACTGGACAGACTCAGTCAACGGAAACGAGTGAGGGGCATGAACCATCAGAGCACTCACATTTTGCAGCTTTCCGGGCTCTTTTGAAACAGAACCAGGCTTTTGCGGATTTGCAGAGACAGAGGCAGAGGCAGAGGCAGAAGCCGAGGAAGAGGAAGAGGAAGCAGAAGCAGAAGCAGAAGCAGATGGTGCAATAGCTGTTGATGAAGTTTGTTTGACATCTGATGGGTGTTCAGATTGTGTATCTTCGTTCATCATCTCCTTCAGTCTTTCTTCTTCTTTCAATTCAGCTTGGCCTCCAAGCGCAATTTTCGCCTTCAGCCCAACAATTCCACCCGCATCGTCTTCTTTCCCCAAAACCACCATTTTTATTGCTTGTGATTCCAACCTCTTTCTTTCCTCATTCTTTTCAGCAGATGCCATATCAAACGAAGACATTTTTGCCGCTTCATCGGGGTGGATTGTCCCAAGAAGGACAGATCTCCTAAATCCAGTGTTCTTTTTGTCACACATATTGAAGCGAAGAGCGCGATACTGAGACTTGTATCTTTCGTCCGTTGGAAGCCCGTAGTTCGAATGCAATGCGTCTTCCAATGATTTCGCCAGTTTCAATATGATTGGCGAAGCCTGTGGCAAAAAAGAATCCAAAGGACGGGTTTCAGGCGCGCTGTGTTGTTCTAACGAAGATTTTACGTTGGAAAAACGAAACGAACGAAGTTTAAATAATGTCACTCCAATTTGTTCAGAAGCTTCGCCATGCTTCTCTATTTCTTCATCGCCTTCTTTTATAGCATCTTCAATGCTTAGCTCTAAAGCTTCATTCAATAAATTTATAAAATTTCTCAATGAAATTTTCCTTGGATCAGGAAGTGGCATTGGTGATTGCTTTTGCTTGTGAATATGTTTCTTTTTCTGAGTTGGAATTGTTTTGTTCTGGGAAACTATTTGATTTTGTGGTTTTTGTTGAGGAAGAGATGGATGAAATTCCAATGGCTTATTGACCTTTATATTTCCAGAAAATATTTACATCATGATTCTTAGAATTGAAAAAAAGAAATAAAGAGTTCAAACAACTTTTGTGGGTTTTGTATCAGGCATTATAATTTTCAATTTTTTCTCCTTTTTAGTTTTTTTAGGGGTTGACTCGCGTTTCTTTTCCACTTTTTTAAGTTCAGATTTCTTTTTAGAAGATAGCTTCACTTTTGATAAAGGATGTGAGCTGTCTTCTTCACCTTCTATAAATTTGTTATTATAGATGAAAGAAATAAAATTAAACAAACCATCTTCTAAAAGAATTGGGTGCTCAGAATCTAAACCTCTTTCCATTTTAACAGCATTATGCATTGATCGAATTGATCAAAAAATTCGATTATTTATATTTTTTTTCATGAGTCTGTTAGAAATAAAAAGTGATGATATACATAATAAAAAAAGATAGACAACTTCAACTAAAATGGGTGACAGGAAATTTTTATGAAGAGCCATTTGCTTTGAAAGAAAGTTTTTCACGTATTTAAAAAGTATTTAATGTAGAATGAACAGTAATTTGACTGGTAACACATTTAAGAATGATGATAAAACCGAAAGAAACAATTGTTCATTTAAATGCATCATTTGCTTTGATGTTCCTTCCGATCCTGTTTTAACTCAATGTGGCCATCTTTATTGCTGGAACTGCTTGATGGAGGTATTCATTTTATTGCTTATAATATTTCTTCTGTATTATTAACATGAAAATATTGTATTTTCTTCTTCTTTTTTTAGTGGTTGGAAAATAGAAAAACTTGCCCTTTATGCAATGCTTCATGTAATATTAACGAAATAGTACCAATTCATGTTAAAGGAAAAGTACATAAACATTTGATGTTTGCACAAATATTTTGTGGAAGCATTCTTTGTTGCAATTATTTATTTCAATGTATATACAATAAAAAAGTGACAAACAAAGTTCTCCATCACAACCAACCATGCAAGGCGTTATGACACCATTATTACAGGCTTACACCCAACAACCTCATACTATTCAGAATTTTAACGCATTATCAGATTCACAATCAAATCAATTTGGAGTTGGACCTTCACTGAATCCACCAACATTGCCATACAACAGATTACCTTCACACACCAATGTTTTTGATAGATTTTCATCTTTCCCAGTGTTTGACGAAATAGGGAGGCACCATGGTGAATCACATTTTCCGAGGTATTTCGAACAAGATGAAGGTGAAGGTGAGTATCAAGATTTGCCACATAGATTCCAAACCAATCAAACCTTTGACGTTCATTGCTTAGAAGTTTTTACAAACCTTCTTTCTTTTGTCTTTTTTATTTTTATTTTGGCATTTATTTTGTATTGTTTTTCTATCAGTAATTTATAGATCTTTTCATTTTTGTTTTGAAAAAAATGTGCTATTAGTTATTTAATTTTAGCTGATTTCAAATTGTTCCTCTACTGCTTATTTTTTAAGCTAGTATGAAAAATTTATTGAACATTTGATTTAAAATTAAAACGAGTCAACATAACATTAATCATTTTCAGGAAAGAAGTTTCAAACTGAACGTAAACATGGAACATAACTGAAAAAGAATATTAACAAAAAGCAAAGTACAAGAAAAAATACACACGACTATAACATAAAGTTATTCTCATAAAGAAATGCTTTGCTTCCCCTTTGCCAACTTCAAAGGGCTGGGTGACTCTCCTTTGAGAGCGCCACTCCTCTGTCGTGTTCCACAAAGAACGGAAGCTGCGTTTCTGACAAGATCGATGGCTGCTTTTCGGCAGGAATGGAAGATGTCGGGTACGAAATCTCAGGGGACAGATTGGCACCCGAGGGGACTTGTAAAGGAGATACAGAGGAAGAAGAAGAAGAAGAAGAAGAAGAAGAAGAAGAAGAAGAGGAAGAGATAGAAGAGGAAGAAGAAGGAGAGGAAAGAGAAGGAGAGGAAAGAGAAGGAGAAGGAGAAGGAGAAGTAGAAGAAGGAGGCGCAAAGAACGTAGGCAATGTTGATGCCATGTTCGGTTTTTTCGTGCTGAGTATGGAAGAACTTGGGCGAGGTACTGTGATACCAGCACCTGAATGTGCTACTGATGATTTGTCAGCGCTCATGAGTGGAGAATACAACGTCTGTGCGGCAGGAGCAGAAGGCGCTAAAGGTGCATCTGCACGGTTGTTGCTGTGATGCCTGGGCGAATGTGTCATTCCTCTAAAGTTTGAACAGGAGCTGGAAGAAGAAGATGACAGAGACCGCACACCGCCTGCAGAAATGCTCCGCTGTGCGGTTGGAGCGACGTTGGTTGTGTAGGATGTGGAAGGAATTGCAATGCTATTAGTGTTAGCAGAAGCATTAGTGTTAGTGTTGGTGTTAGTATTACTGTTGCTGTGGGGGGTGAGGGTCATTGGATCAGTTCGGTTGGACGAGGAGGATGAAAGAGAAGGAGATGGAGTGGGAGAGAAGAAGGAAGAAGCATCAAAAGGAACAGAAGAAGAAGAAGATGATGATGATGAAGAGGAGGAGGAAGAAGTATGTGACAAAGACAAAGAAGAAGAAGTAGAAGCATAAGCAGTAGAAGCACGCGAAAGCGACGAAGGATTCAACGGCGACTGCGCCTTCGAAAGCGCCGAAAGCCGGTTGTTCGGGCTGTTATTTGAAGGTGTGGGAGGAAGAGAACGAGTGTTTTTAGAGAGGAAAGAAGAAGAATGAATGAGAGGCGGACGAGAGGCCTTGATGGGGAGGTCGATTGTCTCAGAAGAGGAGAGCAGTGTTCGTGATTGCTCAGGGCCGAAGAGCTTTTCGATGAGAGGGGCCATGTCTTGGAAGATGGTGGGGGAAGAGGTAGGAGATGGGGATGGGGAAGGAGAAGGAGAGGAAGGGGTGGACATGGACTGGGTGGGTGAATGAGGCGCTGTTGCAACTGTTGATAGTAAGGATGATGTTGATGGAGGATTTGATGAAAGAGCTGAAGTCTTGTTACGTGCAGTCAGTGAAGGTTGCTTGGATGCAGAAGAAGAAGAAGAAGAAGAAAGAGAAGAGGCAGAACCAGAAGAAGAAGAAGAGGAAGAGGAAGAATCAGGACGCTTTTCAGTTGCAGATGCAGATGCAGGGGAAAAAGATGGAGAGGAAATAACTTTCTTTGGTGCTGCTTTGGGTGATGGTTCAGCAGAAGAAGCAAAATAAGAGGAAATGGCGGAAACTGAAGACGAAGGAGAAGACGAGGGGGACGAAGAAGGAGAAGAAGAAGCGATAGCTGAAGAGTTTGCATTCTCTATCTTTGAATTACGTGCATCTGGTTGTTTGTTCTTATTCTCAACTTTTGAAGAAGAAGAAGCAGCAGCAGCAGAAGAAGAGGAAGCCTTTTCTGTACTGCCTTGTTCTGTTTTGACTACATTTTCAGCAGATTTCGTCTTCTTTAATGTTTCATTTGTACTCAGTTTATTTGGACTTAACTGCGATTTGCTGGTGGCATTGATGGGCTCACCACTTTCAGATAGAGAAGAGGAAGAGGAGGAGGAAGCAGAAGAAGAAGAAGAAGAAGACACATTCGGATTAATCATTGAAGAAGGTGATGACGACGGCGTCGGAATATTCGCATTCTCACGAGCACTGACAGATGCAGATGAAGCAGCAGCAGCAGACTGACTGGCAAGAGAAGGAGAAGGAGAAGGCGGAGACACGCTTGAAGCAGTCGAAATGGTTGAGTTCTGTGTGTTTGTGCGTGAAAGCGTCTGTTTGATCGCTGGAGACATCTTCTTGGACTCTGAGGTTGTCTGCTTTGATGACTGGACTTGTGGAGATGGGGTTGTGCTGGTTTTGGGTCTTGATGAGGATGAAGATGAAGATGATGAGTAGGAAGAGGAAGAGGAGGAAGAAGAGGAAGAAGGTAATCTTCCCCCAGTAGATCCTGCTCCTCCTTGCGCTCCCACCGTCGTTGTCATCATCCCCATCTGCTGGCTCTGTTGTTGCTGTTGCTGTTGCTGCTGCATCATCTGTTGTTGTTGTTGCATCAACATCTGCTGCTGCTGCTGCTGTTGCTGTTGTACTTGTGCTGCTGTGTGATGCTCCCCTTCCTTCTCTGCAAACACCGTCGACAGCGCATTCATCATCCTATCCTCGTTCTGATGCAGCACCTCCTTCAACTGCACAATGATGTCCAGTGTCAGCTGCTCCAATATGCTTCTCCTCTGCGAGCTGCTCAGCTGCCCTTCACCCGACGCCGATTGGCTGCTGGCGGAAGAATACAGCGAGGCTGAGCTGTGCTGCAGGAAAGGGGAAGGAGAAGAAGAACGAGAGAGAGAAGACAAAGAGGACGAGGCAGATTGGATAGGGGTGAAGGAAGAGTGCGCAGAAATAGGCAGAGCTGAGTGGGAGAGGCCCATCCCACCTCCCATTGGGGATGACATCGAAGAACCTGACAGAGCACCAAAACCAGCACCACTGCTAATGCCTGACCCAATGCCAATGCCCAGTCCAGTGCCTATTCCAACACCAACACCGATGCCTGCCCCAGCGACTGAACCACTGCCAGAGAGCGGATATCCATACGACCCCATCCCCGAGCCCAGTCCAGTGCCAAGCGATGAATACATTCCCATTCCACCCATACCTCCTATTCCTCCTATTCCTCCTCCTCCTCCTCCCACAGCTGAATGCAACCCTCCACTGCCATCCGCTTTCAACGAGCTCACATTCGCACTCAAACTGCGCTTCATCTGCTCTTCGTCGAATTGGCACACAAAGAAGTTCAAGATAGCCCTGATCAGCTGCTCAAAGCGGTCCCACAGCTGTCCCATCACCTGCGATGTCAGTTCTTGCAGCTGAGTGACGTCAGATGTGCTGAAGTGCTCGATGAGTGTGAGGAGTGATGAACGCAATGGCTGAGAAGTGGAAGGGTTGAACAAGGGAAACAAAGGAGGAGGGATGGGGGAGGAACAAGAGGACAATGTGGCGGGGGAGCAGGATCCGTCGATGATTGGAGTGGAGTTTGGGTTTTGCGGGAGAGAGGAAGGAGAAATGGAAGAGGAAGGAAAAGAGGAGGAGGAGGAGGAGGAGGAAGAAGAAGAAGAAGAAGATGATGATGATGAAGAGACAGGAAGAATTTGAACAGGAAGTGTTTGTGTGGCAATGGAACGCAAGAGCTTTTTACCTCTTGGCACATGCAATGTTGAAGTTGGAGTTTGAGAAGAAGAAGAAGAGGAAGAAGAGGAGGAAGAAGAAGCAGATGTCGAAGCTGCTGCAGTTGATGGAGAAGAAGAAACAGAAGCAGAAGCAGTTTTAGTGTTAGTATTAGAAGAAGTGGGAGAAGAAGAAGAAGATGATGATGAAGGTGAAGCCGAACTTGATTGTGCATTCTGCTGAGTTGTTTGATTTGGTTGAGAAGAAGAAGAGGAAGAAGATGTTGAAGGAGGCAGTTGTTTAACAGAAGAGGAACGTGAGGCAGACATCACAGGTTCACTTGAAGGTGTTGGCGTGCCTGCTGCAGAAACAGAAGAAGAAGAAGCAGATGAAGAAACAGGAGGAGAGGAAGAAGAGGAAGAAGAAGATGATGAAGCAGAAGAGGTAGAGGAGCATACAGAACTCATTGATTCCACAGAGCCAGGCCTCGGTTGAGAGGGCAGGGCAGAGTGGTTATTGGCAGAAGAAGAAGAAGAAGAAGAAGGTGATGATGATGATGATGATACAACATTCTGATTAGATTCAGTTGAAGTGGAAGGTGTTGAAGAAGAAGCAGAGGAGGAAGTGGAAGAGGAAGGCGATGCAACAGTTGTTTTTGCAGTTGATGTTGCAGTAGCAGACGAAGATGGTCCAGAAGAAGTGGAAGATGAAGAAGATGAGGAAGAATCAGGCAAACTACTTGCATTTGCAGTGTCTTGTGTGGCATTAGCCTGATTATTTGAGGCAGATGAGGAAGATGGTGTATTAGTAGAAGAAGGAGACAAAGCCAATGAAATGGAAGAGAGGAGAGGAAGAGGCGATGGCTGAAGTGTCTGTGAAGTGAATGTTCCCTGTTTGCCATTGGGCAGCACCACCATCACTGATGCATCTGAAGCAGAGGAATCGAGAACAGGAAGAGGCAGGGGATGTACAGATGAAGGGAGATCAGACTGTGATTGAGGAATGGATTGAATGGATTGCATAGATTGAAGTGGCTGAAGAGGTTGGAGAGTCTGAAGAGGTTGAAGAGGTTGTAGTGGAGGCATCTGCTGTGTCTGGCCATTAGCAGCAATGCTCACTGGGAGAGGAAGAGGAGCAGGCGGGCGCACAGGGATAGGCTTGTGGGGGCTGGTTAGAGGCGTGGAAGGCTTATCAGAAATGCTCAGGCTTTTGAGATGAAGATGCGGAAGAGGAGTGGCTGTGGTGTGAGTGATGTCAGAACGGGCAGGGGCTGAAGGAGTCTGAGTGTTTGAATGGTATTTCGGGTGGATGAGAGGGAAAGTGGCTTCGTGCGACTGCTTCTGATTGTGGCTTTGTTGGCTGTTCTGGCTACTTATGCTATTCTGACCATGTTGATTGTGTTGGTTGTGCTGGTTATGTTGATTGCTCTGCCCATTCAACTGCTGTGCTGTCGCTATCTTCTCATCTTCCTGCTGCAGCAGCTGCGAAAATGACAGCGCCGAGTCTGCTCTCAGCTGCTGGGCAGACGGCTGGCCAATCACCACATACGGAAACGTGCTGGGGGTAGCTTCACCCAAATGATGCAGACTTGCTCCTAATGAAGAGGCAGGGGACATCAGCTTCTGCTGATCATCATCGTCTAACGTGAGTGTGTTGTGACCTCCTCCTCTTCCTTTGTATGGAGTGGTTGGATATTGCTCTGCAGGGATCAGCTGCTCAGTGCCTGAACAAGACGGACGAGACACAAAAGGCGAGCTTGCATTCCATTTGGCAGAGGGAGACGGCTGCACAACAGCCGAAGACGAAGGCAAAGAGGAAGAAGAAGAAGTCGAAGAAGAAGAAGCAAAGGAACCTGAAGATGCTGAACTATTCAGATCTCTTCGTGTGAGATGTGCAATAGAGGCAGCAGACGAAGGAAGGGCAAGCGGATCATATGAGCAGAGCTCAGACCAAGGGGAATGGAAGTTCTCCTTTGTTGGATGGATGGCTGCTGATAAGCGGATGGGAGGCAGGTGCACATAAGGGACATAGCTCTGCTGCTGCAACTTGTACTGGATGCCCACATACTCTCCCAGCATCTCATCGAAGAAAGAGCTGCGGTGCGTGGCGCAGCAGCGGGACGGGGAAGAAGAGGAAACAGGCGAGATTGAACGTAGCAGCTCACCGGGTGAGCTGACAAGAGGAGAAGAATCGAAGTCGAAGCCCATTTGATTGAGATCGGTGCCTTCAGTGACGATGTCCCCGATCTTCACAGTAGGCGACTGGCTGCACGGAACATTGTCTTCTTCTGCATTTTTTGAGGATTTGTCCACAGAAGATGGAGTTTGTGTGTGTAATTGTTTCGCTTTCTTCTGCCTCAGTTCTGCTCTCTTCTTCCTCTCCTTCTTCACAAACGAGTAAAAAGGCCCGCCATACGATGAGTGCAGAGGAGGGAGCACAGAAGGGCTGCAGAGATGGAGAGGCCCCGGATTGAGTGTTGGGCGGATGATTCCACAAGAATTGATCTCAGTGAGCAGATCACGTGATAGCATCGATGTAGCCAGGCGATGCTTCCTCAGAAACCGATGCAGATGATGTCGGATGTGTCTGTCATCTGTGCAGCGCAGGGAAGAAATGGCAAACGATTGCGATTTGTGGAAGGCTCCTGAGGAGACGCTGGGGATTGTGGGGAGTGTGGAACCAGGTGCGACTGAGTGCGAGCGGGGCTGCTTGGCAGACTGGGGAAGATGCTCTTTGGCTTCGGAGAACTGCTCAATGCCAGCAAAGGAAGAGGAAGAGAGGGATGTGGAGGAAGGCGTGGGGGAAGGAGAGTTTTCATTCAGAGTGTTGAGCTGAAGCTGTTTGTCACTGTCTTTATCACTCAGCGCATGCACATGCAGAAGCTCTGGATTTGACATGTGACTTGGATGCCCCGAGAGACTAGAAAACGTCTTGCTGTGGTTCTGGTTCTGGCTCTGGATAGCATACGTTGATGGGCTTATCTGGTTGGATGAGCTGTTTGCCTTACCCGCATCAGAAAAGGCGTCTGAATGGATTCTTTTAAGGCCCATGATGTACTTCATCACAGGAGGGACGAGGCTTCTCTGTGAAGTTGTGCTATTGCCATTTATGTTATTAATGCTATTACTGCTGCTATTGTTATTGTTATTGTTATTATTGCTGCTGCCACTGCTGCCCAGTGCATCTGGCGGGGAGCCGTTGATTGAAGCAAACATGAATGGAGGAGTGGGCGATGGAGGCTTTGTACCATATGAAGGAGGGATAGAGACAGAGGTAGGGGTGTTTGGCTCAGACGAGTCAGTTACAGAGAAGAGACGAGAGGGAGAGGCACGAGAAGAGGCAGTGGTGGAGAAGCCAGAGGAAGACGGGCGCAGTGGAGAGGCAGAGGGGGTCTGGAGAGCATACTTCATGTACTGGCTGGGCTGTGGTGGAAGAGTATGGCTGCTGCTGCTGATACTGTTGATACCGCTGATACCTCCAGTGATGTTGATACTTTCTCTTTGATTGATGTTTTCCTTCTGAGCAGACAGATCTGCATCAGGCGAAGGCAGCACGTTCCACGCAGTGATTGACGGGAGCGAGTTGAGTGTGGACACAAACACTTGTTCTCCTTCACTGTGCTTTTCACCGGAATTGAGCAATGGAGACTGCTTCATTGAACTTACACTGCCATTCAACACAGCTGTTGGAGGGGTTGTGAGCTGATACATCGCAGAAGATGTGAGTGTGGGACTCAGAGATTTCACTTGTGACCCCATTTGTGAGTCTAATGCAGTAGAAGAGGCGGAATTAGCAGAGACGGGGGAATAAACAGAGCCAGAAGAAGCAGAAGCGGCAGAGGACACAGTGTGAACTGAATGTGAGGTTGGGGAGCGGTCGGTTGCAGAAGCAGTGGAAGCTGTGGTTGAGGCAGCTGTTTCATCAGAAATGCCTTGTGGAGGAGAAGGTTGTGTGACGATTGGAGGAGAAACAATAGAAGAGGCAGAAATGGCTGTGTTTGAAGGAACAGAAGGAGGCGGAGAAGAGACAGGAGACAGGGCAGATGTGGAGATGACAGTGGAAGAAGCTGAAGAGATGGATGAGATAGTTGGCAGGATCTGTTGTGAGGTGATAGAATGAGAGGCGCTGACTGGGGTGGATGTGATGAAGGTGCGGGTTCCAGAGGAGCCGCCGCCATACACCACAGCCGACGAGGGAGGTTGGGTGCTAGCAGAACCAGGAGAAATGGAAGCAACTGAAGCAATGGAAGACATCGAAGATGCAGCAGAGGCAGTGGAAGCAGTTGTTTTGATAGAAGCAGGGAGTGTTTTGGAGTCTCCGCTGTCAGACAGTTTGAAGTGCCTTCGAGAAGGTGTGGGAGGCGAGCTGATCTGCGGGCTGATAGATGGCTGTGTCAGAGACGGCCCATGACGCTGCCTGTGTATTTCGTTTGAACTTCCTCCTTCTTGTTCAAAGTTCATTGGTGACACATTTGCAGACGCATTTGCAGAGGCGTTTGCATAAGCATTCATAGATGCAGATGGAGGGGTAGGGGAAGGTGTGACTGGTTCTATTGGTGTTGGAGTGTTTGATGGTGTGGGCACAGCTGGTAGCAGCTGATGCTGGCTGGCGGAGCGAGTGTGGGGGATCAGCTGGATGGAGGAGGAACCTGTGGTGGATGTGGATGACAATATCGGAATGACCAGTTCAGAGTCTTCGCTCTCTGTTTCCTCTTCATTTTCTTTGGTTGCTTCGGATGTGATTGTCGCAAAAGTTCTGTTTGGAACATCTTCTGTTGTTTTCAGGGCAGACAGCTCGCTTTCTGAATGCTGGCTTTCCCTGTCAAAGTTCGGGTGTGTTGAAGATGGAACAGATATGTTTGTATGCATATCCTCTCTGTTTGTGAATGCTGGCTCAGTTGATAGTTGTTGCTCTTGTGCAGAAGAAGAAGAAGAAGCACCTTGCTTTGAAGGCGAGCTGGTTGACATTATCGATTGAGAAGGAGATCTCTGCAACACTCCAAATGGCTGGTTCAAAGGCAAGTTTGGCATTGACTCTCGTCTGCTTTCACTTGTCACTTCTTTCCCGTCTTTTTCTGCCTCTCTTTTCATCTGCTCTGAGCGCCCTCTCTTTCTCTCTGCCACTTTCAGCCTGTATTTCTCCGCCCTCCTCATGTTCCTCTTCTTCCTCAGCCACTTCCTCCTCCTCCTCTCTTTCCTCCTCACCTCCCTTCTCTTCTCTCTCTCTAAGCGCCTCGCCGCCCTCAGCCTCTTCCTCGAGTCTCTTTCGAGTATCTTCTCTTCAATCTGTCTCTCGATCGCATCCACAATCACCGGCTGCACCTCTTCCGGCAGCCCAAACGACGCTGCCATCTCTGCTGCTACGTCTTCTGCTCTATCAGTCTCAGTCGAGAAGTCAAAGTCCAACACTTTTGGGGGTGTACCATCGGTGGATGGGATAGTGTACTTCAAATGATACAGCGTGGGGTCTGACTCAGAGGATGATAGGACAGAAGAAGAAGAAGAGAGAATCGAAAGAGAATTCGAATGTGAATGCGAATGAGACTGTGACGCTGACTCGCTTTGCTGTCCGTCCCTCAGAAAGGAAGAGGTCGAACCAGGAAACGACGACTCAGTCGGGGCAGAGCTGTCGAAGCTGTCTGTAGAGAGCATCGTGGAATGAGTGGAAGGAGAAGAGACAAGCAGCAATGAGGACGACCCTTCTCCATCTGAACTGTCTGCACTGTCTGATTCGCTTTGCGCGCTCTGCTCGCTCGGCGGAATCTCCGAAAACACACTCAGCATCCGCTTCTTCCTGTGCAGGGAATTCGAATAGCGGTCTGATTCCTGTGTGCTCTGACTCCAGCTCACGCTTTCGTGGTCGTCTTCGCGCGGATTCCACTTTTCTTCATCCAGAAATGTGTTGTGCGATGAAGAGCTGCCTTCGTCGGGACTATATTCTCCATCTTCTGCCCAGTTTTCACTCCGTCTTCGTTGAGAAAGAAGAGATTTATCGAAGCTGCCACTTTTCGAGCCATACTTCATCTGAGATGTGTTGTACAGCTCATCATCTGCTGGTGGCACATACGGATGAAGTTTGCTGAGTGAATCGTAGATGGTGGCTGGATTCGATTGACCAGCTGCAGAAGAAGAAGAAGAAGAAGAAGAAGAAGAAGTCGATGATGAGGATGGAGAAGAAGAGGCAGAAGCTGACTGCCCATGCAGCTCTGCCTGGTGAGCTAATCCAGGTGTCTTGTCATCAATAGTAGGCGACTGGTAGTAATTCGATCCAATTGTCTCTGATGGTGTCAGAGATGGGCTGACGTCTTCAGACGATCTGCTCTGTGGATTCAGCAGCTGTGTCAGCTGGTTGAACACACTGGATGCTACACGGGCACCGAATATGTCAGACACATACGGGTGGTGCGAGGATGTGGAATGGATCGTGTCAAAAGCAGAGTCCGAGGAAAGCGTGGTGGACTTGACTGTGGTGTAAAGGTCTTGATTGGCGCCCTGTTGAGACTGTAGCTGTATCTGTGGGATTTGATGAGCTCCTTCAATAGCCTCGCTGGTTGATGGGGATATTGCATAAGTTGATGGTGTTTGTTGTGCACTTAAGCTTGGAGATTCAGCTGAAGAACGTCCTTCTATTTGTTCGCTTGTGGCTGGACCAGCAGAAGCAGCAGCAGCTGTTGTGCTGTTAGCAGGATTGGCTGGCTGAATGTGTGGGTGTAGTGAATCAGTAGCTGATGACTGCTGATTGAATGGTAGATACCCCGAAGACAGCGGAGACGTATGAGGATGTGCCATTGTATCCAGAAAAGTGGGCAAATAAGCGCACGACACACTTTTCTGCTGTAAAGTGTGAAAATTCGCCCTATTTTCATTGGGAGTCTGTTCAAGCGATGCTTTATCGCCTTTGTGTCTCTCGTAGTTTGACATGTGGTGCTGCCTCAGCTTCTGTCCAATCAATTGTTCTTTCTTCGCTCTCTCCACAATCAGCGACAGAAGCGTTGAGAACTGATGTGCGGTGAGTTCTGGCGGGTTCTGCGATGGCATCGATGGAGACGGCGAATAAGAGCCTTGTGGATGATCCACTGGTTCGTTGTGTGAAGTTGTTGAGCCTTGAGTAGACTGTGTCTGAGTCTGAGTCTGTGACTGCATCTGCATCTGTGGTTGTTGCGGTGGTGGAGGAGATGTTCCAATCAGTCCGATTTCTGAGCGGGGCAAGCTGCTCTTTCTGTCTCCTTCAAGTGGATGCTGACTGGCATCTTGTTCTTTCCCAGTTTGTGTGTGCTCTGTATCATTTATCTGTTGTCCAGTCGCATTCTCCTCTTTGCGATGTCCATGATGCAATCTATTTGAGTGCATACGATGCAGATTCGGTGACATAGGATTCACCGCTTTCATATCCGCAGCGCCTGCCCCAGTCTTTGACTCGTCTTTCTCGTTCTGTTCTGTTGAATCTTGTGTGCCTTCTGCTTTGCTGGCCTGTTGCTGCTGCTGTTGCTGTTGTTGTGTCTGTGTCTGTTGTGGTTGTTGTGAATGGTGATGTGAGTGATAGTGATGGTGATGTGATCCCATGAGTTGCTCTGCATTCTGCTGCAGATGCTGAAGATGCTGTTGATGTTGCTGGTGCTGCTGATGAAGATGTTGATGGGACAGCAGATTCACACTGCTGCGCGTGGAATAAGAGCTTGACAGTGTTTTGTCCAGATGAGAGGCAGCTGAGCCTGCCCCAGCCATTTTTGACTGGAGCAGAGACAGATGTGCCAGAAGAGCCATGTGCTGCTGCGGAGTGAGTGAAGAGAGCAGCTTGTTGATTGCGTCGGTTGACTGTGGGGTGCTCCCAGAATATGGAATGGAGCCTGAAGAAGATGAAGATGACGATGATGATGACGACGGAATAGGCTCCTTTATCAAACGCTGTCCATTCATCGAATGCAGCGAAGGGTCTGTTTTAGCACCGTAGTGCAGATTGGCTGTGCTCTGAGACGGCGACTGTGAGGGAGACACCATCGACATATCAGCAGGCATACTCATCGACAGTGTTATCTGGTCAGATGGGGGCAGCGCCTGGCGTGCATTGTCTGTGCGTGCTCCTGTTTTCTCCTTAGAGCTGGACTCGCTGTTGAGCACAGGCAAAGTCGATGGATGTGACAGTGAAGTGGAGGTGGGTGTCAGATATGCTGAATGGATGTGACTCAGCCTCTCTTGCCTATCACGCCGTGTCGCTTCGATGAACTTCTCCTTCATCGAATGCAGTGTTTGAAACATGTCCCCGCCGCTTTTGGACTGCTTGAGGCACTGGAAGAGGAAATGAGAGATATATGGCACGACATTAGGTGGAAGGGAAGAGAGTGTGGCAGCAGCTGACGGGGTTGATGGATGTGACTGTGGCTGAGGCTGAGGCTGAGGTTGGGTCTGTGTTTGGGGTGTAGACAGCGGCAGGGTTGCGAAAGTGGATGGAGTCGCTGTTGCTGTTGTTGATGATTGAAGATGAGGGACGATTGGCTGAAATGAAAGAGATGAGGCAGTGGGTGGTGTGGCTGTGTGATGTGGGTGAAGTGAGGATATGGACTGAGATGGCGAAAATGAAGGTGTGGTGGGTTCTCTGTGCGCAGCCTCGCCTTCTCTCGCAAGAAGAGAGGCTGTGACTGCAGCTGCAGATGCATCTGAGTATTCTTGGGAAGGTTTTTCGAGGAATGTTGGCATGTAGTTGCTGTTGCCTTCCCTGGACTCTGAGGGGCTTTGGGTGGTTGGGGTTGCTCGCACAGAGGGCGGAGAGGTAATGGACGGAAGAGAAGATGAGGGGAATGAAGTGGAAGAAGAAATTGCTGCTGAAGCAGAAGGTTGCTCTGAAGATGGAACAGCAGATGAAAACGAAGGAGATTGAGAAAAAGACGAGGAAGATGGTAAATACGAAGCATCCGACGGCTGCGAAGAAGATGAAGCAACTTGCTCAGAGTCGTCCGTCGTGTATGCTTCGACGTATTCTTTCTTTTCACTCACAGATTGCCTATCAGTCAATGAAGTGTCATCTTCATTAGTAATTTCATCTTCATATTCTTCCTCCTCCTCCTCTTCTTCTTCTTCTTTTGTTGGCTGGAAATACTCCATCGCTAATAGCTCTTTAGCCGATGGACGGTTATCTGGATTTGTCGAAATGCACATTCGAATTATGCGCTTTGTTTCTTCATCTGAAATTGTCTCAAGTGCTTCAGGCTCAATTCCAGATAATATCTTCTGAAGAATCTGAATCTCTGTCTTGCATTCTTCGTATGGTGCCCTTCCAGTTACCATTTCTAGAAGGCACAGACCAAATCCGTATATATCCACTTTCGTTGATTGCTCACCTGATGCCTGTTCAGGGGCAGTATACTCCAAATTGGTTGTGAGAGAGCCTCGAAGAAATTGCTTTAATTTACTTGAAATGCCGAATTCCCCCAGTTTTACCTTTCCTGTTTGGCCGTTGATGTAGATATTTTCACTTTTTACATCTTGATGAACAACGGGTGGAATTTGAGAGTGAAGAAAATCTAATGCAGTTAGCATTTGTCTGCACCGTTTGCAGGTAACTGACAAATTTGGAATTCCATGTTGAATAATGTAACTTCAATTGTAGGCGTCATGCGTTTTATGGAGATAAAATTTTATGAATCTATTTTATAAAAAAAGAACAAACTCTTTCAAAGTTCCTGAGCTCATTTTTTCGGTAATGTATATAAGCATTTGCTTTTCTTCGATAACCCAATAATCAAACAAATTGAGTATATTCGGATGAGTTATCTCTTTCAAAGAATTGATCTATTACAGTAAAAATAGAAAAAAAGGAATATTGCAGTTTGAGCAGTAAATGTTTGTTTAATTTTATTAAAAATAAAGGAAAAAATCTAAAAATAAAAAACCTCTAATTGTATGCTGGAAAAGTCACTTGGTTGTGTGTTTTTGAGAAGATATTGGGTCCATGTAACTTCATTTCCGTTTTCACTGTCATAAGCGACAAATACTTCTTTAAATGGAGACTTCTCTACAACTTCGTTTGAATACTAAAATTATTTAAGAATTAATTTGAAACATTTTATTCTCATAAAATAAAAGGCAATGATTTGGAAACCTTCACATATCTTCCACTTGGATCTTTTTCAACGCTTTTTGTCTCCTCTGGGATATCAAGCGGATCCATTTACTCACGAAAATTTGTCGCTGCAACGGATAAACGGTGAAGTGGGATATTTGGAGATAAAAAACTCGATCAGTCGAAAAGGGTATTTAGGTCAATTTCTAAATTATGTAACACCAAAGATCGAACAATTATGAAAATTTACTTATTAATGATTTGAACTTCATTATTTACTTTGATAAATTGTTGATGGCTTGCCATAGCATATCATGATGAATGAAATACAGTTATTCGTCTTTCTTTTGACTTGAAATGTTTTGAAATTACGAGAAAATATTCTTTATTGGATAACTTTAATATTCACAAACTTCAATTTCATCGCATTTTCTTGAATAACAATTTGCTATAACATTCTTCATTTATTTATATCCGGCTTTTGAATCTACTCTCTTTTGACAATTTTGAATTTTTCATCATTTGTCTGCATAAGTGCATCATTTTATCATTTTTATCGGTTTTGAAAAGATTATCAACCAGATTTATCGTTGAATGCTTTCAAGTTCTTGTATGCAAATTTCTCCAAAACAAAACTTGAAACATATTCCATTTTTCAAATTATTGAGGCGAATTCTATGATTGTCCTCAGCTAAGCCACAAAAAACATTGACTTATACGTTATTCATTGCTAACGACTGTTCTTTGAAGTTTGGGCAGCCCATAAAATCATCCAACATACTGAAGATGCTTTTCTCTATTAAATGCACGAATGCGATTTTCAATACTAAGTATTTGTCCACTTGTTGAATGTCGTCTCAACTTTTGTTTGCAATTAATCAACTTTAAGTATTTAACGTACACATAACTTCTCAGCACAGCTAATTTCCTTGTACCTTCTTTCATGAAATGAAAATTAAAAACATATTTAGATGTGCGAAATGCTCTTTTTCAATATTTCTTACTCGCAAAATATTCCAACTAATTCTGAAAGGAATCTTTTCACATAGCAATCCTTTTGATGGCAATCGATGATTTCTGTAATCTTGTTCGTGCAAAACTTTAATAAAATAAAGCATTTTTGAATTTACAAATGTCAAAAAAACGTTATCGACTGAGCAGATATGAGTTTGTAATTAATTTTCCAATGTTGTTCAAATACAGCTGGGTAATTTCCATTTCTTTCTGTATTATCAAGTTTTCCTCTTTGCTAAACTCGATTTTCAAAAGGCAGGTTTCTCAAATTGTCTTCAATTTGGGTTGGAACTTTCCTCTCAGAGAAACATAGCACACTCAAAGATCAAATGAACTATTTTTTTTTACCCCCTTTTCTTCTTTAATTATCTTCACAGATCTTATGTTTTGCAAAGGTTTATCGAAGCATAAATGTTTATTTATTTTTTTAGACTTGCAGCAGCACAAGTGATTCAACAGCATTGCAACATCTTCAAGATGCAATTTCTTTTCTCCAATCATTTTATCCATTTAATCGCACAAACGCCCGCTAATCCAAAAGCGAATTCTTTTTTTTTCTCATCAGTACCAATTATTTATCGTTTCTTCTGCACTCTCTTTGTTTCCTCAGAAGCACATTATATCTGTTGCAAAAGCAAATCTGCAATCATTCAAAACAAATACGAGACCTTCAAAAACCATATCATTTTTTGTTTAACAAGACAACGCGCAGAGAGTTTCTTTCTCTTATGGCTGTCAATTTTATTCCTATCATTCAAAAAAACCGCCAAACAAGCGTCATAAAGGAAATAGATGTGAAATAGAAATGAATTGAAACAATGAAATGGCAATGTCAATGAATAGAAAAGTGCACCGAGATCTTTTGAGAATGTTAAGCCTAAAAAATGATGCTTTGAATAAATTATTCATCAAAGGAAAATGCATTTTCAAATTTTTAACAGAAAAACATAATTCCTTATTCAGTGATAATAAATATTTGCACTAAAACGCAAAAATACAAATGAACACAAAACATAATTAATGCATGCGTAAAAGGCTTCAAAGAAATATAACTTTGAAAATCACATACTCAAAATCTTAAACAAATATGACGAATCCAATTTTGGCTGGGAGCAGAAGACTTTAACAAACAAAAGATTACAAATGAAAAAGAAAGATAAAAAAGCTACTCGATTTCATTCAATATCTGATCTCACAAGAAGAGTTGCCAGAACAAAGTTGGCTTGCAAATATCTGTCAATGTTGAGTGAAATGCAAAGAGGTCTATTGGCCAAAGAATTCAATGGAGAAAAGAAAAAAAACGAAAAAGATGAAAAGTGAAATTATAAAATTAAATGAAAAAAGAGAAATTTATAAGAGAACGAGGAAAAAAATAAAAATGACATTGCACATACTTTCCAGGCTGACTAAAAGAAAGAGTGATTGGGCTGCCTATGCCCGACGTGAAGTGAAGTAGAGCGCGAAACTCTTTCACGCAGAAGATGAGCGAAAAGGGCTTTGAATATGAAGATGTCAAGGCGCTTGCATTCGAAGCGGAAGAAGCAGAGAAAGAGGAAATCGAAGTGAACGAAGGAAGAGCACTTCCTCCTTCAAAAGTTGTTCGCTTTGAAGGTGTTGTCATGACATCATTTTCTTCATCGCCTCTTTCCTTCATTCGATCACTTTTGCTTTCATCTGATTCCATTCTCCCTTCTTTTTCGCCCTCTTCCTCGATTCTGTCCATCGAAGGTATTTCGTACTGAGAAAAATGTGGTGGTGCTACTCTAATCGTAATTGCGGTCTTCATCCTCTTTTCGGTGCCTGTGACATTTGTTTGTTTCCGCATGTACAAGAACAGAGCAAATTGAGAAAAGAGAAGAAAATATTTAGAAACTATGTCATTCGCTCAGGAAAATATTATCTTAACCTGGCTGAGATTCAACAAAGTTGAGCATTTTTATGCTGTCCGCTCTAAATTGCAGTTCAACTTCTGTGACTTTTGCAAGCGAAGGATGATCAAATACAGCTGGACTGCACTGGATCTATTTCAACAAAATTGCTTAAATGCAAAAGAGTGATAACTGTTGAAAATTTACATACTTTTCCGGGAGTGTTCTGAGCAGTTGCTGCATGAACAGCTCTTGATGATTCAAATGTCAATGACTTCGCTCGCACAATGCCATCTTAAAAAATGCAATTGTTAAATTTTTATGCGCATGCTCTTCAATCATACCTGAACTTGTGTATTGAACGACAACTCTTGGAGGTTCAGTTGTGATGCGAAGTATGTATTTGCTTTCATTTGAAACATCAAATGGCTTAAAAACTTTAAGTGCAGATAAAAATTGCTAATTATTTTTTTAAAAAATAAATTGTGCAAATTTATTATTAAAAGCATACTCTTAGTTGAATTTTACATCTTGTAGCATTTTCATCAATAACCGTGTAATTATCAAAGAATAATGAATGAAATGCGAATGAAAAAAACACAGAACGAGTAGAATTTACAATGGAAATGTTAAGCTGAACAAATGTTTTATCCAATTAAATACTAATATATTCAAAAGAATTCCAGCAAACTCCATCTGGGCGACCTCTCAAGTAAAGTTCATCGCCAATTTTTGCGCAACAAGTAATTGCACGGAGAAATATTCGTAAATTTTGCGATGGAATCTGCGCTTCCATACAAAAAAGTGGAACTGATTTCAAAAATGTTTAATTCTGGGCAACCCTTCATAAAAATTATTCAAATTCATTTCGATGGAAGTGTGGCTCATAGCCACAATTGCAAGCACGTTTGGAAAATAATTTAAAATAATTTTTAAGATGTTTAAGTTTTTGCAATTCTAACTGTCGACTTCTGTTCTTCTGTGTATTTTTTATAGATCTTTTGTTTTTGTGTGCGTCTTAATAACAGTAATTGTATGCTGTTGCAGACGCTCGCAAAAAATTGCAATAGATCCTGAAAGATATCCTCTTTTAGCACCTCGGAAAGTTAAAGACGATTCAAAAGCAAATTTGATTCAAAGAAACAATCAGGTTTTTTATAAGAATATTTCCCAAAAAGACCCACATTACCGCATTCATGATTGAAACGTATATTTAATAGGCCGAAATTGCTGTTCAGTTGTGCTTGAGAAGTATTGATAAATGGGAGTATTCTGGTTCATTTGGATTAATAGGAACAAGGCTTGACAAACACTACTTCCAGGTGACTCATGAAAAGCAAAATCTACCTTGCATGGCCCAACTGATTGAAAAGGTTTGATTTCAAGTGTTTGTGAAAAAAATTTGAGGTTTTTTAAATGAATCAAGGGAGAAGATTGTACTTTGCTGTTAGAAGATGATGGAATTCGCAAAGCTGTGTCTACTGTTTTAACATCCATTCGAGTTTGCTTAAGTTATTTAATTTTTCAATTGAAAATTTGTTAACGGTCTCCTGGTTTTATGTGCTCATTGTTTTATTGACAACTTACAGCATCCACACATCATCCCATGTCTTCATGTGTCATTTTCTAAGTCGCGTGGAGGATCTCCATCTCTGCTTATCATCACGCCAATAGCAACAAATGGCTCTCTCCGTGACATGGGATGTTCTGTAGGCTTCAATCTTCTTTCGGAGAAAAAGCTCAAAAAAAGGCCAACAATGAGCGAGGAACTAATTAGCGAGTTTCTGTTTCAGATACTCGAAGCAGTTCTGTTTTTGAGGAAGCATCACTATCAATGCGGGCACATCACATCTAGTAACATTCTAATACAGGGAAGCGAAACAGCATTGTACGTTTTGATATTATTTTTTTTAACTTTACTTTCATTATCTATCCATTTCTTTTTCTTTTTAAACAAAATATTTTTCTATTTCAAATGAAAGTTTGACTGATTATTGGAATTCGCTGCTTGGAGTTTCTCCGCGCCCACAAATATTGCGAGATGCTATCGATCAAAGGGCAGAAGCTGGGCTCTCTTCTGAAAATGAAGAGGAAGATGCTGAAAGTGCGAAGAAAGTGAAAGACGAAGACGATTCAGACGATGAAGAGAAGACTAAAAGTTCATCATCATCAAGTGGCAGTGGAGATAACGCAGAGCAGTCATGCATGGAAAACATTCAACAGACACGAAAGTTTTTGTCTCTTTCGCAGATCAATCCTGATGTACTCTCCTTTGCTGTTGTTGCTTATGAAATGGCTTCAGTTTGATTTCTCTGATTGTTTCTAACTATTTTTTTGTGATTGTTATTATCATATTTATTCAACATTAAAATTTACAGGGATTTGAGCTTACCCATCCCATGCAGCTTCCTACTTCAATTCCAACTCATCCTCTTTTGCATTCATTTTGCACACATGTTTTCTCAACCCCTCATTTGTCTTTGATATCTCTTCTTCTCCATCCATTTTTCAAGCAGCATATTTCTGTTACGCGCAGGAAAAACGCTGCAACAACACAAGTGAGTGATTCGTTCCTGTCTGCAATGAACCAACTTCGTTTGGAATTTGCGAGAGTGAGAAATATCTCGAAGTAATGTTTTAACTTGCATTTCACACAAAGCTATTTTTCTTTTTATAATCTTGAGAGTCTATGAATCTTTCTTTTGTCTTATTTCTCATTTAGACTTATTATTATTAATTTTATTGAATGTTATGCTTTGAAATTTTCCAAAATTATTATTTGGTTTTGGCTTTGATAACTGTTAGTGCGAAATATTCGAGTAACATCCATATTTCATTTTCGTTTTCATTAAAATTAATATTTATTTTTTTTCGTTTAGCTAAGAAACTCTTCAGCAAACAAATGCACATAGTTATTCTTTGTTTAATGTTTGATGATTTTTGGAAAAAGTAATGAATTAGGGCACTTTAAACAATATTCCTTAAATATATGTTTTTTCTTTTTTCTTTTCTTTTCTTTTTTTTTTTTTTTTAACACGAAGCATTAAAAAAAGGTTAAAAATAATTATAAATTTTTTGAAAATGACAGATAATTTTTTATTTTACGAAACGGTGAAAAAATAAAAACTACAACAATGAGGAAAAAATCCAATGTATTTGGGTCATAATTCTTGTATTTAACAAATTTTCACTTTTTGTTCCAAACTTTTTCTGCAATCAAATCATAATAAACATGAGCAGAAGGAAACAATACGCCATAATCCAAATTCAGCTCATTTTTGTTTTGAATGTTTATATTTGTTGTATAATAATAATTTAGGAAACCTCTAACTCCGGGTTTTGAAAAAAAAACAAAACTGAATTTAACAAAAAAATTATTTATGCAAGGGATCAAATGATGAAAGAAAAAAATAAATTTGTCTCATTTCATTCTCTGATGCATCTGCACAATTGCCCGCTCCTAAAGAATCAGATTCTTCTTCAGTTTCTTCATCATTTTCATTTTTAAACTGGTTCTTCACTTTCATCAGATTCTTCAGTTTCATTTTTTTCAGTTTCGTCTAATTTTTTTCGAAATTGAGGGGCAATAAAACAAGTTATTTTTGTATGAAATCTTCAAAATATAGTATCTCTGATCTTTTTTGAACAAAAGCTTTTCACAGAGTCATCAATATATTTTTCTTTAGTCCCATTTCTTGGAAGTGATTAATAAAAACTTGACAATGCACTTTCAACAATATTTGAGCAAATTCAACATTCTGGATCTTCAAAACTGTCTTCGTTGAAAACAATGTGATGATCATATTTTAACAACGACAAAGAACAGAAAACTTTTTTATCATTTTGTTGAATAATTGATAATTTCATTGTATCATTTTCGACAATTAAACCAATAAATATTTTTTCTATTTTTCACACAAATATTGAAAATTTTCATTTTCTTTCCTTTTTGTTTTCGTTCTGTTACTCCCAAATAAAC
This sequence comes from Monocercomonoides exilis, assembly GCF_001643675.1. Lineage (NCBI taxonomy): Eukaryota > Preaxostyla > Oxymonadida > Polymastigidae > Monocercomonoides > Monocercomonoides exilis. Next base: position 1,289,059 of record NW_027150556.1, on the reverse strand, counting down.
ATATCTGGTTCTTTCCTCATTCGTATTATGAAAATTTTCTTTTTCGTCGAATTGTTTCATCAATTTCAATCATTATATTGGGACAACAAAGCTTTTCCAAAGAAGTTGAGAAGAAAATATCCATTCATGCTCTTCCAAATGAATACTATTCCACTTCAGTTTGTCAAGAAACATCAGTCAGCAAGCTGCTCTAATCAATTTCAATGATTATCCAGAAATACAAAAAAAGCTTCATCATTTTCTCAACAATCCTTCTTGATTTTTTCAATAAGTTATTCACATTCATATCAGTATTTCACTCATCAACCACACCTGTAATTTCTGAAACCATCTCGAGCTTCTACAAAGAAGTTTTTTTTGCACTTTGGGCATCTTCTGTTAACAACAAAATGTCAAAATCTCATTAGCAAATTCAATGTTGCCTCATCATCTTGGAATAATTATGTAATTTTGAAAAATATTTTGTTCGCAATCTGTTGCGTGAAACATCAATGTGATCGAAACAAACACATTCCTGGAAAGTATTTGTGTTTCTTTTATCCACGAAGGATTTTTTATCAAAAACGCAGATGTTTGAAATGATAATTCTTTCTAGAGAATGAATATAAAGAAGATATGGGTCATTGTTTATGAAATCATATCTTTTTTCGGGGTATTGATTTTTAAAACATTGTTTGTCAATAGGAAGTGTTTTTGTATTCAAATGATAAAATTATAACTACTGTTTCAAAAACAAATGTTATTTCCAAATCAAAGATAAAAATGTCTTCAATATCCCTTTTCACTTTTCAATGTTCATTGGTTAATATTCAAGTGAAATTTTTGAACAGTAATTTTTGTATGAAAAAACATACTTTCAAAAATAATCACCAATATGTCCGGATGGATAATTTAACTGGTTTGAAAGTGAATGAATTAGTTAGAAATTTATCATATCCACCTTTTTTTATCAGGACTCAATATTTCTGACTCTCCAGAGAACTTTCAGGAAAAAAAATAGAATTTCTAACATATATTATTAATAGCTATTATATAAAATATTTTTTTGAATTTTTTTCTAACAAATGTGATCTGGCCAATGTTTTTTGATAACTTTCTTTTGACAAAATTTTAAATAAAATAAATATTGCATTCTTCAATCAAATATCTGTTCTCACTCACGAAACTTCACAATAATAATAATAATAACATTGTTTTGGTTTTGTTTCCATTGTTGTGAAGTTTTATCAGTGGGAACAAAATTTTGATTAAAATTTTTAATTAATATTAAATTAGAAAAATTTTCAAAAGGAATTTTTCGAAAAAAACATGCCATCTTGTATTTTTTATTTTATTTTTTTGATCAAAGACATGCTCGTATTTCAACGAGCTTTTTGTTTTGAATGTTTTTGAGTTATATAATTGACTATAAACATAACTTAATTATGTTTTTGGTTGTTTTTTTGGTAGATGTCACCTTTAGTGGACCTGCTATTTTTTGCATATTTTTAATGATAATTAAAAAGAAGCAATTTATATGTTATTAATACTTGTTAAATGTGTGCTGAAAGTTGCTATAATCAAAAAAATAAAAATAAATTTTTTTCAAAAATATATATATATATATATATATAAATTATTCCGTATATTCTAAAGCGGATGCACCATCACCAGCTCCAAATTCATCAGAACTCGAAAGAGAGTAGTTTTCAGAGTTGTTCTCAATAATGTCATCAATATCTGGCAAATTTGGTTCCTCGGTATTTTCATCATTATCATCGTCTTCATCAATTTCTTCATGTTTTTTGTAAAACAACTCAACAAATTCAGAAAAGGTCAAATTGAAGCAATTTTTGACAATGAATGAAGAAATATAGTCTTGAGTAAATGCATCTCTCATTCCAGAAACTGGTAGAAACTCTCTGAAATGATGTCACATCCCTTCAACAGTGTTAGTGCATGCTCCAGTTGCAGGATCCACATAGTGTCGATCGTGTACAACAATTTTATGAATATAGCCTTCTTTTGCTAATGTTGCATATGCTCTCCAAGAATCACTCATTACAGTCGTTCCAGGCAATATATGTTGTTTAATATTTGGTAACAAAGAGTTCCTTAAACAATCTTTGACGATCCATAACATTTTTTATCCAACTTGTAGACCCTCTCTTCTTTCGATTGCTCCAAAAATCCATTGTTGCCTCTTGTATCTTCCTCTTCGATATTTTCTTCGACGTAAAAAGCATTCATCTATTTCTACTGTCTTGCCTTCACCTCCAAGTTGAATGGGCTTGTTTATAAGGTTTTGTGTACAAGTATATCTGCATGCACTGTACCAAAAACCGACTGAGTGCCTGTGAATATTGAGTAGAAGACTTCCATGTTTGATGGTCATTCCAATCCAAAAAAAGAGAATAATCATCAGCACTTTTCCAATTTTGATGTGCATTTTGTGAAACTGACTTCCATGAAATAATGAACGTTTCACACTTCATTTTTGGCATCTCCAGTACTTCTTCCCTGTTTTCTTTCTGATTAAATTCATAGGAGTTCTGTGTTTCTGCATCTAGGGACTTTTCCTTTCAGTATGGTTCCAAACATCCATTGCCACGCTTTATTTTGGTTCAGAAATATCTTAAATAGCTTATGAACTTCTTTTCGATTCATTTGAAGTTTCGATCAAACAGAAGAAATAATGATCACATCCCATAAATTTAAAAATTATTCCATTATTTTTTTATTTATAAACACATTTCCGCACTTCAATTCACCTTAAACATAACATATTAACACTTTTTATTTGTTAACAATGCACTTTATTCAAAAAAAATTAGGTCAACCAAAGGTGACATTTGCCATTTTTTGATATTAAACACTTCATTTTTTTAATATTTTTTAACATTTCACTAAATTTCAACAAATTGAAGAATACATTTGAATAAATAAAATTTTTCGTTAATTAAAAGGGGGAAACATAATAATTATCAACAAATAAAGATATGCAAAATGAAGAAATCTATAAATTTTTTTTGATAGAGATTAAAATTCAAGAAAATCAGTTCTTGTGTATTTTTGTATCTTTTGCTTCAAATCACATTATTTCATTTCAAAATTTAGGTGATACACGTATCAATTAGTTTTATAACTTCAGTCTGAATCGGATATAATCACATTGATTTTTGCACAACTTTTTGAGACCATATTAGATTGTGATAATATCCGATGCTGTTTTACACACACACAAAAAAATAATAATAATAATAATAATAATAAATATTAATTTTTTTTGGGGCAAATTTTTAATTTTTGAAAATTCTTCATTTAAACGCATTTTTCAATAGAAAAAACAATTTTTTGGATTTTATTATGTTATTTTGACTTATTTGAGCACATTTTTGAAAAAGTGAAATTTTTAAATTTTTGTTCAAAAAATCGATTTTTAATTGTAAAAATCACGCATAATTATAAAAAATGTGATTATATATTTTCATCTTTGTGATTATATGCGATGAAAAATGAATGAAAATTTGGACAAAAATGTTGGTGGATAAAAAAATGTGACTATAAACAAATGGGTGATTCTTTTTGAAAAGTCACAAATGTTTAATTTTCTATAAAATCTAAATTTTCATATCTTGATCAAATTTCGGTTCCCGCTCATGTAATTTTACCAAAGTTGAAGATATAATTTGACAATGCGATAAAACACATTTCTGTGAAGTTGCATGAGCGAGAACCGAAATTTGATCAAGATATGAAATTTTAGATTTTGTAGAAAATTAAACATTTGTGACTTTTCAAAAAGAATCACCCAAATGTGATTATATTCGACGTCATAATATCCGGTTTTGACTGTATTTTTCAACGAAAAAAAAGATGGTAACTCAAATTTCACTTTTGTTTCAAATGTTATCGAATTTTAGTGAAATGGAAAAAATATTAAAAAAATGAAGTGTTTAATATCAAAAAACAACCAAAAACATAATTAAGTTATGTTTATAGTCAATTATATAACTCAAAAACATTCAAAACAAAAAGCTCGTTGAAATACGAGCATGTCTTTGATCAAAAAAAAAAAACAAAAAATATCAGATTTATTTACTGAAAGTGAAAAATTAAAAAAAATTCTTTTCTGGAAAAGTAAATATAAGTTTTAAAAGGTTTTCTGTTATTAATTTAATTCTTAAAGTGCTCCTGTGAGCAAGAAAATTTGGGTACCGATAAAATTTCTGTGTTCCCATAGGGTCAACTTTTTAATGGGACTTTTTTTCTTATTGGCACTTTTTTGTTTGAAGCTACCAATCAACAAAAAGTCCCCAATGAATTTCAACACATACATCACACTTTTTAACTTGTTTCAGCAGATACTTTTGCAGTTTGTTTTTATATTTTGATTCATTACTCATTGAGAAATTTCGTTTTTTTTTTTTTTTTTTTTAAATTTGAATGGACATTTACCAGCCAACCAGGCAACGCCCATGAAATCGGGGACATGTTTTGAATAGCTTTTACTAAGATCTATCTATTTTTATATTCTTTTTTTTAAACAAACAATTTTTTCTTGATATTTTTTGCATTTCATTTTTTATACAACATGCAAGGACTAAATTATTTATTTCTTTGTAAATATGAAGAAAGATTAAAAACAAAAATATGATGAATAAATAAACATCTAATAATGATGCGTATTATAAGTCGAATATTAAAAAATTTCTAATTGTCAAGAAATCATCAAAACAACAAAAGTTTGATCAAAGATCAAAAGCAGTAGGTACCATTTGGTTGTTCAAAATAAATAGGAAAAAACAATGTTTAACATTTTTAACACATCATTAATAATGTATTTGCTTTTCACATCATATTTTTGTTTTTAATCTTTCTTCATATTTACAAAGAAATAAATAATTTAGTCCTTGCATGTTGTATAAAAAATGAAATGCAAAAATATCAAGAAAAAATTGTTTGTTTAAAAAAAGAATATAAAAATAGATAGATCTTAGTAAAAGCTATTCAAAACATGTCCCCGATTTCATGGGCGTTGCCTGGTTGGCTGGTAAATGTCCATTCAAATTTAACAAAAAAAAAAAAAAAAAAAAAAAAAAAAAAAAAAAAAAAAAAAAACGAAATTTCTCAATGAGTAATGAATCAAAATATAAAAACAAACTGCAAAAGTATCTGCTGAAACAAGTTAAAAAGTGTGATGTATGTGTTGAAATTCATTGGGGACTTTTTGTTGATTGGTAGCTTCAAACAAAAAGTGACAATAAGAAAAAAAGTCCCATTAAAAAGTTGACACTAAAATACTGACTCAATTATTTTTTTAATTATCTTTTAACTCATTGAGGAGTTTGATTTTATAGAAATATTCAACGTTTTTTTTTAAATAGTCCATCGTTCTTTAGTGTTTTCAGTGATGAAAAAAATAACTATTGCTTTTTAATACAATACACCAAAAATAATTCTAATTCGAAAAAGAATAAATCAATTTCGAATTGAAAAATTGTTTTTTGATATGTGGAATAAATAACTATATTTTTCGGTTTATGTTCTATTAATTTTTATCTCATCAGTAAACTTTGTTTATAAATATTTAAAAAATGATGCATTATCTTAAAAAATTTTCATTCATTTTGATTGTAATTCTTTTTATTTTTTGTAAATTCGAAAAGATAAAAATCATTTTCATAAGAAAATTTGATGCTTTTCTCATTATAACCAAAAAAACTCAAAATTGATTAGGGAAAAAAATTCTTGTTTTTTAATATTCAATAAATGTGATTGAAATTTCACTATTTCCATTAGGTAACTCATAAGTGTGTATTTTTTCATATTTTTATTTTCAAAGTGATGATTTTTGAAATTTTCAAAAAAATTTTAAATACAGTTTGTGCAAAAAATACCGGACAAGATCGATATCTCAATAACCGCAAGAAGAAAAATTCTGTTCATTTCCCTCAAAATACATCTCATCAATACAAACTCATGTGACATTCAAGACTTTCAAAACAGCTTCATTTGTGCTCAGAAAAAATATATATCGAAACCTCGGGGAAACTCAAAAATCTATTTCTCCTATATTTTCAAAATTATTTTTTCTGAGCACAAATGAAGCTGTTTTGAAAGTCTTGAATGTCACATGAGTTTGTATTGATGAGATGTATTTTGAGGGAAATGAACAGAATTTTTCTTCTTGCGGTTATTGAGATATCGATCTTGTCCGGTATTTTTTGCACAAACTGTAATTTATTTGTTAACAGTTGCAATTTAAAAAACAGATTTCTATAAGTTATTATATGTGATTGGTTATATAATAACTTTAAATTTTCAGGAATCCATTCTCGAGATTAATAAAAATTTTCAGTTAAAAACGACTTACGAAATTGAAATATTATTTTTCGATATTGATTTATACTTTTTCGAAATCGAATTAATAAATTACGAATTCGAATTATTTATTTTCAATTTCGAATTATTAATTCCGAAATCGAATCCTTAATTTTTTTAAAAATGAATTTTTTTTTTTCGAAAATGTATTATTTTTGGTATATATCTATAAAAAAAGAAAGACTCCGTACAAAATAATATGCTTTAGAAGAAAATAATGAAATATTTTGAATGAACTTTCTGATTATATGAACTATTCGTTCCTGTTTTAAAATAAAAAAACTGGATATTTTTTCAATGTTTCAATGAAAACAGATAATATGGGGCATAGAATATTTTAATTTTTGGCTTTTCTCCTATTTTCACACATGACGAGGCACTCTCTCCATATGGGAGCTTCAATAAACATTATTGCGTTGATATTGCTTGCTGTTAACTGTTGTAATTGCGGAGGTATTTCAGAAAGACAAAATCAACAAGAGATGAATTGGGAGATGCCAGAAAGCACGATCAGCGTTGAAGCACACAGCAACAAATATCACAATAAAAATGGCATTTATGCAGCAAAAAATGAAAATGCAGTTGACAAATGCATTTGCAGTACTCAATCAAGTCTAAATATCATCAACACCTCCTTGTGTGTGACCCATCTCAACCTCATCCCTCTCGCTGGTTGTCCACTTCTCACTGCCCAACACCACTCAGCTGCCACTATCCTCTCCTCCACTTGCTTAGTCAACCCAGCAACAAAATATCCACTTTTCATATCTGCCCATGCCTCCCTCGCCCTCACCAACTTCTCCCTCACTACCCCTCAGCCAGCCATCCTCTCCTTCCCCCTCTTCTCCATCCCAAACAATCTCCTTCCAGATTTCCACTCCCCAATCCCTGCCTCCTTCTCCATCTCTCGCTCCTCTTTCTCCTCCTTCATCTCCCTCGCCCGGCCTTTCCTTTTTTCTCCTTCTTCCCTCTCTTCCCCTTCCCCTTCTCCATCCCCTTCCCTTTCCCTTTCTCCTTCATCTTCATCATCGTCATCCTCATCTTCTTCTTTTTCTTCCTCTTCTCCTTCCTTTTCCCTTTCCCCATCGATTTCCTCTTCCCCTTCCCCTCTCCATATCCATCACCAATCCCATCCCCACCTCCAAATCCATATCAATCTCTATCTCTCAAACACCCTCTTCTCAAACATCTCCTCTCCCCAATCCCATCCATCTCTTCCATCCCTTCCCTCACACTCACTCAATTCATTCATCTCAACCACCTCAATCTCTTCTTCCTCTTCCACAAACACCAACTCCAATTTAATCCCCTCCTTCTCTCTTCACTCTTCTCTCTCCATCCACTCAACCATCTTCCTCCACACCCGCAACCCCATCGATGGTGCCATTCTCCCCAACCTCAACAGCCCATCCACTTCTCTCTCTGCCTTCAACACTTCTTTCCTCCACCAGACACGTTCTTCATCAAATGCTCCTGTGGTTCATGTTGGAACTGAAACCCAAAGAAAATCACCTGGAAGATTGACTTCGTTTGATGTGAATAACCATTGCTTTGAGTGGTGCGAATGGAATGATTCAAATAGCGGGTCAAGTCGTGGTGGAGCGCTTTATGTTTCTTGTACAAATGCTAATCTCACAATCACTTCTTGCTCATTCAACAAATGTACAACCACAGGAAGCGGAGAAGGAGGAGCATTATTTTGTAACAGTTTGTTAATAATCGACATCTCAAAAACAAATTTTACAAACTGTTCGGCTTCTTCTGGAGGAGCTTCTCAAATAACAATTCCTCAATCAAACTCTATTTGGACCTTCTCAGATTGTAGAGTGGAAAGCTGCTCAATAATAAGCACGATTGGAACTGGTTGGCATTTTGATATTGGAAATTTTCAGTCAAACTGTCAATTCCTGTTTTCGAAATGCAAGTATTTCGCAAATACAGGGGGTGATTCTACTGGCTCTTTAACATTTTATAATCCTCCAGGAAGCAAGCCAAATCAATTTTTAATCAATAATTGCCAATTTATTGATAATAAATTAACTGACTCTTTAACATATGGAGGTGCTGCCATTTATTTTATTTCAACTTATTCTTGGATGAGTGGAACAAAATTTATCACTTTTTGTTTCTTTGATGGAAATACAGCAAAAAACGGCAGGGGGAATGATGTGTTCTTCAATGGAAACAGCATCACTCAATCCCCATTCGAGAATTGCGGATCAACAACTCCATCAAAAAGAGTCTGGAACAACTACACAGCTGATAGTGATGTGTTCAATGGCTGGCTCCCCCTCATCGCTCAAAACAAAATTGTTGCAAATGGAGGATCAGATATCGATGCATGTGGCAGACCCCAACAGATCCCATGTGCTACCATCGAGTATGCACTCAACGGCTTCATTTCCCTCGTCCAAGACGCGTCCCTCACTCTCCTCACCTCAATATTTGTTCCTCTTCAAACACTCACTTTCAGAGCAGTTGACACTAAAATCACAGGAAATGGCACAGATGCCACCACCATCGCCTCCAGTGGCATTCCCCAACCACAAAACTCACATTCACAGTCATCACAGTCATCATCATCATTTTCTTCATTTTCATCAATATCAACATCTTCTTCACCAGATCCTTCTGCCTCGTCTGCCCTCTTCCAACAGACTCAGGGCTCCCTCACAGTCTCTGCCCTCGCCATCGCCCACAACTCCACAAACCCCATCACCCCCATCCTCTTCCACCTCTCCAATGACTCCCCTTCCCTCAACCTCAACACAACCACCATCACCGGAACAACCTCCAATTCAATCACCACACCCCTCTTCTTCCTCACTGCTGGCTCCCTCGCCCTCAACCACACAGCAATCACCAGTCTCCCCCTCAACAGCCAAAGCATCTTCCACCTCACCTCCCTCACAGCTCCCCTCACCCTCAACTCCTCCAACATCACCCACATCACCTCCACTGCCACTCCAGCCAGCTGTGTCCTCTCCTCTGCCACCTCCCCTGCCCTCTCCCTCTCCCTCGCCAACTGCACCATCACCAACATCGACTCAGCTCCACAAAACCAACAGACTGCCACCAATGGCGGGTGCATCTCATTCGCCTCATCTGCCTCTGCAAACTCGTTTTCAGTGAGTAAAACCACCTTCTCCACCTGCTGTGTGAGCGAGGATACAAGTTCTGGAGGAAGAGGCGGTACTCTCATGATCGAGTACAAGGATGATTCACAAGTGTCATCCACAACCTTTTCCATCACCAATATCGTGTTTTCAGCCAACAAAGCGAGTGTTGGAAGAGATGTGTATTTTGTGTGCGAATCATTTGTCGATTCTGTGAAAGAGCCCTTATTTGCCTTCATGAGAAGTATCACTCAGAAAGACAACTCGGTTGTTGGGCGCGATAGAACGCAAATGTTTAGCGATTGGGATGTGGACCTGTTTATATTTTTGGACGGATATACAGCTGATTCTGTATATGTTGATGGAGTAATTGGAGTGGAGAAGATGTATTGTGGTCTGGAAAAGGCTCCATGTTTGAATGTGAATTATGGGATGGGGCATTTGAAGAGAACGCTGAATGTTAAAAAGGAAATAATTCTTTGTGCAAATTCAACTTTAAAAGGATGTGTAGATGTGAGTAAGATGTGTATAAAGGCAAAAACTGAGACAATTGTGCAGATAGAATGCCACACAGAAGTGAGTGGAACTGAAGAAGAATGTGTTCTGAAATCTACATCGCTGACAGAAATGGAGTTTATTGGGATTGTTGTCCCATCGAGTTTTAGCAGAACAATCGCATCAGTGATTGAATCAAACACTCAAAATGGGGAGCTGTTCATGAGGAACTGTGAGATGAGTGTGGTTGTAGGAAAGGAAAACACAATTGAATTTTCTTTGATCAAATCAACAGGGAAGATAGTTGAACTGGATTCTGTCACGATTTCAGATGTGAAATCAACAGTCTCGTTATTTTCATTCTCTCTTTCATCAACAAATTTGGATGAGCAGGAATACAAAGTGAAGCTGTTGAATTGCACGTTGAAAGGATTGGAGATTGATAGCGGAGAGGCAGCTGAGGGAAAGGCAGCCGTGTTTGGAGGGAACGTGAGAGTTGGGATGGTGATGAATGGAAGTACAATTGAGGGGGCAGTATCGGAGAAGAGCAAAGAAGGAGGAGCACTGAAGATAGCGTTGAGTGAAGGAGGATATGTTGAGCTTGAAAACAGTTCATTAACTGGATGTATTTGCGAGAATATGAGTGAGGGAGGAAAAGGAGGAGGAATATATCTGGATTGCAGCTTAAATGAAGAAAGATTTCAGCTCTCATCAATTTCTTTTTCTGGATGCTCAGCAACTGTTGGGAAGAACATGTTTGTGAAGAGTGGGAATCTTGTGAATACTGTGAAGATAGAGCGTTTTGCATTTGATTGCTCAGGATACAAGGATGATGGGAATGCATTTGTTGGGGGAGATGGGATTTCTGGGGAAATGGATCTTCGAGTGTTTCTTGTTTCTTTGAAGTTGGTGGAGGTGTCTGTGTCGACAGATGGACATGACACATTGGGGTGTGGAAATGAAATATTCCCATGTCAATCGATGTGGAGTGGAATTGATCATATTGACAGAAGTGGAGCAGTTGGAGAAAGGAAAGTGAAAGTGAGGGATGAAGGGACAATTGAAGATATCTATTCATTCACAGATGCACTTGCGATTGATGGATGTGTGAATGAGGGTGATGCCATTAAACACAGGCCAATTCATTTTGAAGGGACTATCAATGGAGATTCTGCAACAACTTCATCTGTTATTTCATCAGCAGTTTCACTCAGCTTGTATTCTTTAAAGTTACAGATTCCAAGTCAATTTGCACCAAATTTGAATTCACTGATCTCATCGAGTGGAGTTCTTCAACTCGAAAACTGTTTATTTGAGATCCAATCGTCAACAGATATTGTTCAATACTCATTGATATGCACAACATCTGGAAGTTGCACATTGAAAGGATGCAGTTTTAAAGGATCTTCATTTGTCAAATCACCATTAGTGATGGCTTCTTCTGTTGTATTTGAGAGCAACAACTTTTCACACATAGTGAACACTGGAAGCGGTGAAGAAGGAGGACTTGCAAGAGTGGTTTTGAAAGAGAATGAAGAATTTATTATCAAATCAACAAATGCTTCATCTTGTTCGCTTTCATCAAGCAATGGAAAAGGAGGGTTTTTGTATTTGGATTGTCAAGAATGTTCCAGTAATAAGCCATTTCTTTTTGATGCTGGTGTAATTTTTGAGAATAATAATGCAGCCATTGGAAAGAATGCATTCATTTTGGGTAAGGATTTTAATTTAACTGTGACAAATGAATCATTCAAGTTTGATTACTCATCAATGAAAGATGATGACAATTTGTTTGTTGGAAGTGATGATTTTCATCAAGAAAAGGATTTGTTCATGTTCCTCGTTCCATACAGCTCAACTGAGATATTTATTTCATCTGAAGGATTTGATGTTGCAAGATGTGGAAGCGAGGAAGAGCCATGCAAAACGATGTGGAAAGGGATGGAAAACATGAATGATGGAGAAGGAAAGAAAACAATTCAGATTGAAGGATCGACAATTATTCGAGATTCATATGACCTGTCCAACCATCAGATCAAAAAGAGTGTAAAGATGGGAGAAGAAGATACAAAAGCAATATTGAATATTGAAAAGGCAATTGAAACTCAGCTGGAATATTTCATGGAAAATGAAATTTATCTTGAATTGACAAATATCCAACTGCAGCTGACATCTAGATTTGACAACTCAGCAGAATCAATTGTTTCAAACAAAGGAGGAGATTTGGTGATAAGTGAATGTTCGTTCCATTCAGAAGCAGGAGTGAACAATGGATTTGATTGTGTATTTGTGGATGTGATTGGAGGAAGTGTGGAAGTGAATGATTTGTTGATGGAATCATGCAATGTTGGAAACAGCATTTTTGCAATTAATGATTCTGGAATTATTTGCCATTTGGTGAATGTTCGAGCGGAATCATTGAATGAAAGTGGAGGATGTATTTTATCAATCAAGGAATCTGAACCAGGATTGAAGATAAATGAAGTGGGTGAGGAAATGAGTCTCAACATTGACAATTCATCATTTTCAGGAGTCAAGAGAAGTGACAATGGACCAAGCATTTTGGATTCAAAAAGTGAGAAAAAGATTTGTTTGGTTATCAATGAGAGCAACATCACAGAAGACAAAGCAGAATTGAGTGAAAAAGGAGGGGCGATATTTTTCACATTGGGAACTTCTGGATCAATGAAGATGGTTGACTCCAAAATCAGTCATTGTAGTTGCAGCCTTAGTTCAGGGAAAGGAGGAGGAGTGTATTTAGCAACAAAGGAAAGAGGAGAATTGAATTTCACATTTGTGGGAATGAAATTCAGTTCAAATGCAGCAAGAGTGGGAAATGACATTTTCATTGAATGCTTCAACATTACTTCTCAAATTAATGAAAGTCAATTTCAGTTTGATCTTCGAGAAGGCCGTTTCATTCGTTATAATGCAATATATGGGAGAGACATATGTGATCATCCATGCGACACAGATCTGATTGATTTTGTGACTATCTATCAGGGTGACACAATCATTGTGAGCAGTGTGAATGGATCGGATGAAAGGCAATGTGGAACCAACACTCTTCCGTGTGATTCGATTGATTATGGGCTGATGCACTTGGCATCAGATTTCATGAGTCTTATGTTCGTTGTTAAAGAGAGCGTGATTGAAGGAGAATTAGATTTGAAGGAAATGAGTTTAAGTTCGAAGAGCAGAGAGATATGTGAAGTTGAAGTGAAATCAGGAATTTCAAGAACAAGAGAGGCATTGATGATAACAAGTGGAACAGTTTCATTGTTGAGATTGAACTTTGTGTTTGATTCGAATTTCATTTCTTCACATGAATCATTGATGTCTCCAGAAGGAGGCATTCTCGAGATAATGAATTGTTCATTCGCAACAAAACAATTAAGAGGAGAAGGAAACTCAGCATTTGCAAACATTCCATTTCACATTTTAAATATGGCAAAAGGAGAATTACAACTTGATGGATGCACAATATCAAATCTCATTCTTCATAAATCAGCATTATATCTTACATCTTCTCTTCCATCAGTAATTGATTCGTTAACGATTTGCAATTCAACAATAGAAACTTCTCTGATGGATATTAATGAATGTTGGCAATTAAACATGGAAAAGTTTCATTCAGAAAATAACACAGTTGAGGGAAATGAAGAATCATTGATATCTTGCTTGTCAATGAAAAAGGCAATTCAGTTGACAAATTGCACAATCAGTGGAGTCAGTTCAAACGCCACAAAAGGAAAATTGATGAAATTGGAGGATTGTTTGGATGTGAAAATGGACAGTTGCATTTTTGATGGGAGTTCAAATGAAAGAAATGAAAAGAATTCAAATACAGAAGAAGAGATGTGCAGATGGGAAGGATCTCTTGTGGATGTTGTGAAGAGTTCAGTGATGATGAAAGTTTCAACAATTTCGAATTCAGCTGAGGGGGGAATAACAATGAGTGGAGGAAATGTGATAATTGAGAAAGGAGAGTTTATGAATAACAATCCATCAATTGAAGGATATCCATCACTGAGAAGAAACATCATTTGTTTTGATTCTGGAACATTGAATGTGATGAGTTTGAAAGGAGGAGATGGATTGAAGGATAATACATCACTTTGGATGTTGAATGAAGGGTGCAGCTTTGAAGGGATTGTTTCAGAAAGGGATTCATCGTTTTTCATTCCTGTTCTGGAGAGTGCGGAAGCAAAAGAAACCACAGATAGAATGAAGCTGATATTCAAAGGATTGCTTCTTGTTCCATGCAATCTGACCTTCTCGGTTGTGAAGAGAAAGGGAGAAGAGAAAGAGATTGAACATTATGATTTTGATTCAAATGGGTTTTTATCCGAAAGAGAAGCAGAAGGAAGTGCGGCAAAAGATCTTATCAGCAGTTGTGGAGATGAAATAGAAGTGAGTGTTTCAATTTTGTTTGGAAACTCAAATTCTCCATCATCAGCAAAATCAATAATTCTGAAAAATTCAAGTATTTCTCCACCAAAAGATGATGAAAGAATTGCTGAAGGGGGAAAAGAAGGGAAATCTTATTTGTTGTTGATTGTAATATTCATGGGAATCATATTACTAATTGTTCTGATTGTTTCCATAGTATTCATTGTTCGATGGAGAAAGCAAAAAAGGCGTACAGAAGAATTGGAAGGGATTGTGAACGATTCAGTGAGAAAGGATCCAAAGTTAATCGAGATGGTTACAATGGAGATGTCACCTGAAGAGCAGTGGAGGAGAGCGGAAAGGGAGGCGGAGAAGAAAAACGAAGAGAGGATAAAAAAGAGAGTGTATGAGAAAAGCTTGGGACATTCAGAGTCATCAGAGCATTTGCTGAGTGAGAGTGGATCAATAGAATATATTCTTGGAAGAGACTCGGACAAGGTCCCAGAATGGGTGCTGGAAAAAGTTGACGAAAAAGAAGAGGAGGAAACAAGAAAGCGAATGCCATCGCCTTCCACTTCAACAACTTCAACAACTGATTCAGATTCAACATTTGTTCGTGGGGAGGATCTGTGCCCGACCACTTCATCCATGTCCAATCTGGTGGATGCCATGGCCTGCTCCTCGCCTCATGAGAAGCTGATTGTTGATTTGAGGGATTCGCTGTTCATGTTGCTTCATGGGAGGAACGAGAAGAAGGAGATGGCAATTGGCACTCCTCAGGAAAGGGAGTTGACAGGAGCACAGATCCTGTTCTGGGTGGCGAATGGGGCACTCCACTCGCTTGAAGATGAGGAAGATGAACTTCCCTCTTTGTCGAACCTGAGTCCGCTCATTGTGCTGCTGTCAGAGCACATGGTGATCTGCATTGCCCTCCACTCCGACTGCTCCTCTTCATCTGATGATTCAGATCCATCCTCAATCTCATCAACCACGATTGTGACATCTGCAAGTGATGATGATAATGATGATGATGAAAGACATTCTCTGCCATCATCAGCGTTTGAGGATGAGGAGGAGAAGTGGAAGGAGTGCTTGAGGTGGAAGGCGCCAGAGCTGGTGATGAACAGGAAGATGGGAGCAACAGAGAAGTCGGTGGCATTCTCGATTGGGATGATGCTGTGGGAGTGTGTGACACTCGAGATCCCATTTGGAGAATACGAAGGGGAAGTGGCAGGGCAGAAGATTGCTGATGGAGAGAAGCCAGATGAGAGGGGGATTGAAGAGAGTGGATTGAGGAATGTTGTGGATGCGTGTCTGTCAGCAGAGGCATCGAAAAGACCAACGCTCACTGAAGTGAAGAAAGAGCTAGTTGGACTGTTTCCAGATAGGACATTTGTTGTGACGATGACAGATGCAATCCTGCTTAAGGAAAGCAGTGAAGAGCAGGATGAAGACAGAGAGAGCAAAGAATGTGAAAAGGAAGTGGAAAAGGAAGTGAATGAAATGAAAGACAAGTTTAGCAATGGATGAGAGCTAAAAATAAGAGGTTTATTCCAAACATGAACACGAAACGTGGAGAAAGAAAATTATTCAACATATTTGCCTCAATTTTGATCATAGCTGAAATTCACTTTGTTGGATTTTGAAATGAGTGTGAGCATAAGATGTGGGCTAACGGAGCACGCTAATTTTGGGATTTGTTGTATTTTTTTTAAGAATGAGTTTGATAGTTTTTTTCGCAAGCTGTTTAAAAGCTGTTTATCTGAAGAAAATAGGTAAATATGGAATTTTATAGAACATTTATCGTGTTTTTCTGTTGATGTGTATTGCACCTGCAAACAGAAGGAAATAATGTTATAAAAATAAAATTATATAAAATAAAATAAATCGGGCGTTTGTGTGTATGTGTATGTATGAATGAAGTTAAAAAATAAATCTGGATACAGAACGAAATGAACATCATTTTCAAAAGCGTTCACGTAGTTATCAGAATGCCTGATTCGTCATTCAAAATATCATTTTCTTTAAAGACAATCCAATCTTTCATGAAGAAGAGAAATGCTTCTTTCGTTCTCTTTTCCTTCCGAAGTTCAAATTTCTTCTTTATAAGCACTTATCATTTTTCCATTTTTAAAATTTCCATATTCACGAAAGCAATTATTTAGTATGATAATTGTGTTAATGCACTAATAATTGACAAATTCTATGCATTTTTAAATATTAATTCCAACTTGAAATTGAAAAATGATTGCAATAAAAATAGAAAAAGTTTCAATTTATCTTTTTCAATGCGTGATTTTCTTGAATTAAAAGTTTATTCATTTCATAAATATCTCAACTTGAAGTCCATTTGATGAGGCTTTTTGTGAATTTTACTTATTAAAAAAGCATTTGTTTGATGAAAAAAAATTAAATAATTTAAACAAAACATATGAGTTAAAATATTTATATTTTTTTCCCCCTTTTAAATGCGCAAGAAGTGTTTTGAAGTGTAGCTTCTAATATTCACTAATAATTTCAAGCTTTTGGTTTTGCTGTAGCATATGTTAATCCACATTTACCGCATGTTACACGATTTTCATGCTGCGCCATGAAAACTCCTGCGCCACAGTTCTTGCATTCAGGTCGGGTGTGAATTATACTGCCATCGTCGCGAATTTTATAATATTTCAAAACTGCGAGCTTAACCTTCTTCTTCTTATGCTTAATCTTCTTGGGGGTTGTGTAAACCTTCTTTTTGTGCTTTTTCCCACCACCCCGAAGACGCATAATATCGAAGTATTCTAGTTCACCTGAGAATATATCATACGAAGCAAAAAGAAAGAATAATGAGATTATAAATAAGCTAGAGATTGAAAAAAAGAATAAAAAAAAATTCTTTATTTCAGTCTCATCCTCACTCATTTTTTTTCTCAAAAATTCTTTTTTCAATCAACATGGTTGTTATCTATAGCAATAACAACTTTATTAATCCAATTCAACACTTTCTCATTGTTGCACACTTTCCATTTCAATGTTTGATCAAATGACAGCGTCAACTTGCGGAATATTATTCCCTTTTTCGTTTTTTCTTTTGAACTGATCTGTTATCACTTACGGAATATTCATCCTGATTTATCGAGATGAGAACAGTCAGAGGTTCGTTGTATTGATTTTATTCGAAGATGGATTGAAAATAAATGATGTTTTTATGTGTTTTTTTATTGAACGCTGCATGTTTTACTGTTAATTACAAAAAATAATTGGCTTTTATTATTTTTTGTCTTTTTATTACACGTGAAATTTGTTTCGTGCATGAATGATAATATTCTCATTTTACGTCAAACTTAATTAGCGAAACAACACAAAATCCGCAGATCAGTCCATTTCAGACGCCCAAAAACTTTATATCTTCGCAGAAAGCCAAAATTCCCACGTAAATCTGCTGCTCCAATCAAAGGACACGACTTCTACGATCTCATTCGCTATCCAGTCACAACAGAGTCAGCTATGCAAAAAGTTGAAAAATTGAACACTCTTGTTTTCATCGTTTCAATGAGTGCATCAAAACCAAAGATTAAGAGAGCTTTTGAAAAGTTGTATAACGTTAAGATTCGCAAGATTAATACTCTTATTACGTTTGCTTCATAAAGTTTTTGTTCATGTGTTTGTATTTTTTTTCTAAAACTTGTTTTTTTAGTCCCAAGGGAGAAAAGAAAGCATACATCCGACTCCTGCCTCAGTATGAAGCTCTTGATGTTGCTAACAAGATTGGTGTTGTTTAAGCAATAAAATATCATCTCGCTCAGTGTTATCTTTTTTTATAAAGAACAATTGGATAGCCATTAACAGAATATTCGAATTTTTTTTTTCCTTTTTTTCTTTTTATGTTTCATATTTTGGAGGTACAAAATGAATTTAAAATAATTATATTTAGTTACAATTAAAATTGATAAAAGAAATAACAAAAGAATAACTTTTCATTAAGTTTATCCCACAACATAATCTACGATTATTTGAATTGTGGGCTTATGTGGATTTTAAGTAAAGATGGATTCCTCGGACAAGGATGTTCCTGATCCTGGTTCTGAGCAATCTGATCTTGGTTCACAAATATCTGCATCCTTTCAAGAGGTATGATTGACTAACATTTTAAAGGTAATTAAATATCATATGTTTTATAAGTTGGACCAAAAAATCACGACTCTTGAACACGAAAAGGTTTGCTCTATTTGATTTCATTGTCTAGATTTTGCAAGTGTTATTGTCAACTTATTTGAAAATGTTGAATATGAAATTATGCTTCAATTTCGCGCATCAACAAATAAAACGTTCAACTTAATTGTTAGGATGACCCTCGTCTTCCACAATTAATAGATGATGTAATTGATGCATTTGTTAGATTCAAAGGTTGAGACATTTAAATGTATTTTAAAATTTTATAATGTATTTTTTGAAAAATTACTTTTTTGAAATCATTATGATAATCAGCTGCTTTTCTTCAAGCATCCGTAATTTCAATGCAAGGGCTTCCACAAGTAAATGTGCAATCGACAACTTCTAACGAAGGATCAAATTATTTTTCTATGTTATCTGGTCAGCCGGGTCTTTCAATGATGTCTTATGAATCTTCATCATCTGAATCACCTCATCCATCAGTTGGCATCTCACCATCATCTCCTTCGGCAATTCCTCAGCAATTTCCTTTTGGAAGTTCGGTGTCTCCAGGAGTCGCTCAGTTTTTGTATCCAATTAATCAATCGAGAACCCCCACAAATTCTTTTCTCTCTCCGTTATCTCCTTCTCAGCAACCTGCACAAACAGTAGGAACTCCGTTATCGCCCGGCACATCTATTTCCCCCTCAAGTGCCTTTTATCAACAAATTCAGCAAAGTAGTCGCATTCCACTTTCAACCACCTCAACTTCTAATCAATCACTTTTTCAGATGCACCCGTTTTTCGAACGCAACAACAGCAGTCGTTTGCCCTCGTCTCTATCCATAAACGATCAGTCTGATGATTTTCCCGTGGGCGAAGGATATGAGCGAGAGCGTGCGCTTCAGGAATTTGCAATGGACACGCTGTCAATGACTACGCCTCCATTGCCTGCCTCTTCATTTCCCTCTCTTGCCAAGTCTCATTCATCTCCCCTCCAACGCGATTCTCATTCTCCGCAGGGGTTTGCAGCACAAACAGAGCAGATCAAGAGCTCCGACGACGCTGTGTCAATCACACTGAACAGGCACCCGCTGTTTGGTGTGTCTGAGAGAAGCGAGCAATCCCTCCAAGCAATTGAGGCCATACAGCACCTCCAGTCTGAAGCAACAACTGCCTCCGCATCTGAAAAGGGGCATGAGCCGAGCCAAGCGAATGTCTCAATGTTCCAGATGGACGACAAGAGTGTTGTTGGGGGACTTCTGAAAGTGGCCTCGCTTTCTCCGCAGGCCGGTGACGAGTCAGAAGGAGCACAGTCGCTGTTCCAGCTGGTTGGCCGGAAGGAGAAAAGACACGAAGCAGACCTGCACACGAAGCACAAACACGCAAAGCAGCAAGGGAAGCAGGAAGGGCAGCAGAAACAAGAGCAGCAGATGATGAGCGAGAAAGAAGACGACGAAGACGAAAGTATTCAAAGCATTCAGAGTATGCAGAGTATGCAGAGCCCGAAGACAGAAAGTGAGTCGATTTGGGAAGAGCAGCTGAGAAGCGCTAAAAAGCGGGTGAAGAGAGAAGAAGGGGATTTTTTAGGGGCGCCTGCTGAGAAGCTGTTGAAAGTCCAGGCGGATGAGCAGGCAACAGGAGAGAAGGCAAGAAACAGCAGGAAAGAAAAGAAAGGAAGAGGTGAAGAGGACGAAGCAGAGGTAGAGAACGAGAGCAGTGCAACAAACGGGTCAGGCGGGAGCAGCGAGAAGAGCGAGGGCTATTTTGAAGGGGAGCAGAGCGGCTTTGGGAAAGGGAAGTCGACGAGTGTGATGTTCAAGTGGAAGCAGCAGCACAAGCGCCTCAGCACCGAGCAAGGGATGGGGCCAGAAATTTCTGAGTCTCCGACATTTGCCTACACACATCACGACACAGTGTTCTCTTTCACTTCAGGATCAGACCCAGGCACTTTGTTCTCCCCCGATGGGATGCACCACACTCACGCACATACACACAGTGAGAGAGAAAGAGAAAGAGAAAGAGAGAATCCACCGAGCCCTCCTCCCTCGTGGCTGGAGGATGATGTTTCCTATTCAAGCAGCATCCAGCCACATCCGCACTCACTTGGTTTATCAAACAGTGCATCTTCTTCTTCTTCTTCTATCTCTTCTGCTTCTTCTTCTCCTTCTGCTGCTGCTGCCTCACTTCAGATTGCCCATCCATCCCCACAGCACACAATGCAGCTGGCGAGTGTGGACGAAGATCCGCTGGCTTCACAATCTCCACAGCCAACTTCTTCTCTGTCTTCTTCTCTTTCTTCTTCTCTGTCATCCTCAGGTGTTGGTGACAGGGCATACGACTCATCGTATTTCTCCCACTCTGCACTGCATTCGCCGATTCAGCCGTTTTCTGTGCTGACACCTTCACCTTCTCCTTCTCCTTCACTTTCACCATCGTCGTCCCCAGACTCGTCCATCCAGATGATAGAGCACTTTCAGTCAGATATTGAGAGCATTCACCATCATTCACACACTCACAATCGTATTCATACTCATTCTCATCAACACAGACATCAAAATAACCAGATAACCATTGGGATCAATAGAAGCAACATCAACAGCAGCAGCAGCAACAGCAGCAGTTTTAGAAGCCGGACGAGCTCAGAGATGGAAGAGAATTCGAGTGAATATGAATCGTCCAGCAGCCACACAGCCAGCGGCAGTGGCAGTGGCAGTGGGAGTGGGAGCGGAAGAAACGGTGGAACAATTGGGGATTCAGACAACAGTCAGAACTCATCCACAAATAGCAGACGAAGCAGAGGAGGAAGCAACTATAACAGACGAGAGGGAGACGAGCAAGAGAGCGATACACCTTCATCTGAACAGAACTGGGGAGGTCAGCACAGACAAGGAAGAGCACGGAATATGGTTGATTCACAATCGCCTTCCCAGGCTAACTTATCAACTTCTTCATCATCTTCATCTTTATCATCATCATCATCAACAACACTCAACCCGAAGGGGCCTTTTTTTGAGGAAACCTCTTCTTCTTCTGTGAGGGCGCAAGTGTCGAAGCTGGATGCGGCAGCACACCCCACCCGCAGCCCAACAGCTTCTTCGGCTGTGCCTTCGTCGCTAGCAAAGGGGCAGGAAATGAATGGATCATCGATGTTGTTGCCATCATCATCAGCATCATTAGCATCAACATCACAATTGCAATCTCCATTATTTTCATCTCCATTGCCATCGTCATCGCCATCAGCTGCATCAACTGCATCAACTGCGTCAGCTGCGCAGGCGAAGAGGAAGAAGAAGAGGAAGCGAAAGAACAACTGGGGCAGGGCCAGACACAAAGTGCACTCGGCTGAGCTTCCACAGACACCACAGGCATCACACACATCGCAGGCATCTTCTGAGCTTATCACTCCTCTTCTCTCTTCTCAAACCCATTGGGCTGTGAGGGAGAGGCATGCAGGCACACGCCATCGCCTGAAGCACGGAATGTCCGGGGAATTTGTGAGTTCTCTTGGAATGGGCGATTCGGCTGCTTCGGAGAGGGTAATGGGCTCTGGATCAGCTTCAGGCACTGCTGTGGGAAGGTCGCCGGGTGTTTCCTATGCGAATGGCGCTCGCTCTGAATTGGCTGCTTTTTCGGGT
This sequence comes from Monocercomonoides exilis, assembly GCF_001643675.1. Lineage (NCBI taxonomy): Eukaryota > Preaxostyla > Oxymonadida > Polymastigidae > Monocercomonoides > Monocercomonoides exilis. The sequence goes on along the minus strand of NW_027150556.1, from coordinate 1,266,921 downwards.
GCAGACAGTGCGAATTTGGATAAAATAGCACAAAATGCTTCTTCTTCTTCTTCTTCTTCTTCTTCTTCTTCTTCTTCTTCTTCTTCTTCTTCTTCATCCTCATCCTCATCCTCATCCTCATCCTCTTCACCGCTTACTGCTGTTGCAGCTTCAGCGATGCATGGGATAAGCAGACTCAAAAGACATCATCTACACAAAAATGAACAAATAGATCAAAATTATCAAAATAATCAAAATAATCAAAAACATCACAGACACAAAGCACACAGCCACATCGATGGACATTCACAGCGTTCTGGTTCAGTTCCTGGGCCTCTGTTTACTCCAACTGGAGACACCCCTGTGATCTCTATGGACATCGATGTTGGCTCTGATGAAGGATCTTTAACTGCTTCTTCTTCTAATTCTTATTCTTATTCTTCTCGTTCTTCTCATTCTGCTTCTTCTCTTTTGTCTTCTTCTCTTTCTCGTTCTTCTTATTCTGACTCAATCACTTCACTGTCTTCAACGCAATCACAGATACTCATTCGCTCGCATTCACAAGCTTCTTCAGATGTTTCAATGTCTTTGTCACCAACTCTTTCTTCTTCTTCTTCACAATCCTATTCTTATTCTGAAGCATCATCTTCGTTCTGTTCTTCCTCCTTCTCATCATCTTCCTCCTCCTCCTCCTCATCATCATCATCTTCTTCTTCTTCTTCTCTCAACGAAGACGGCAGCACTTCCACAAAGCAGCTGACTTCTCTTGCACTTCAACCACTCTACAGTGAGGATGCTCTGAAGCCCCGTGCAGACACACAAACACGAAGACATAAACACAAGCGCAAAAACAAGCATAAAAACAAACATAAAAACTCCCATCTTCGTCAACAGCAGTCGCAACAGCAGCAATTGTTGGGAAGCAGCAGTGGCAGTGGCAGTGGTATTGGCAGTGGGAGTGGCACAGATGACATCATCATCAGCGCCATCAACAGCATCAGCAAAGAAAGTTCTCACAAACGTCACTCAAAACACCACAAACACAGACACAAAAACGATATCACAAATGATAATAATATTAATATTAATAACAAACATAAGCACAAACACAAACATAAGCACAGCAGAATCAGCACTCCACACACGCCACCTGAATCCCTCGTCTCTGCAGTGCCCACCGCTGCCTCTCTCCCTCGCCCTCGCCCTTTGTCCCCTCTGGGTCATCTCTACACTCCTTCATTGTCTCCCAATCTACTCTCTCCTTCTCTCCAATCGAACTCTTCTTCCTCTTCATCCTCCTCTTCCTCTTCATCCTCTTCTGCTTCATCTGCTTCCACACCTTCACTTACTGCCAATGCCCATCCAGCTGCTCCAATTGTTCCCTTCGCCCACTACGTAGCAGCTCAACGTGGGTTTTTCATTGTGTCTGTTCCAAACATTTCTTCACTTCACGGCTCATCTTCGTATTCTTCCTCATCATCTTCTTTATTATCTTCATCTCCTTCCTTTTCCCTTTCCTCCTCTTCTTCTTCTCGCACTTCCTCATATCATTCCCCTTCTTCCTCTTCCTCTTCTTCCTCTTCTGCCAACAACCCTCCCGAGCCCTGGGCCATCCTGCGCCGCACCATGCGCTCCAAAGAAGGTATGCTGGCTATTCCCGACATCGCCCCAACGACGCTCATTCCGCGTGGCTTCCGCATCGTCATCACCACTCAAGTCATCTCCAGCCTCACCACTTTCCACATCCACACCAGCCCTGCCTCTGCCACCCCTATCATCTCCACTCACCCGCGCCCAGTCCCTGAGAAGAGCCTGGCTCTGCCAATGCAGCCGAATCCAGCGATTGTTGCCTCGGCAGTGGCAAAGGCGGCTGCAGCAGCGGCGGCGGCGGCTGCTGCTAATATGAATACAAATATGAGTTCTAATGTAAATGCTAATTCAAATGCTAATGTTAATTCTAATTCGAATGCAAATTCAAATGCAAATACAAATGTGAATGTTGGAGCGAGTGGAGGGATGAATATGAATATGAACATGAATATGAACATGAATGTGAGTGCAGAGCAGACTGCTTCAAGTCACCAGAAAGACAACCTCAAACAAATCAAACAGGAAGATAAAGCCCTCAACACACAACAACAGCAGCAGCTTTCGAATTGCACTCAGATTTCTCCTCACTTCATTTCTCCTTTAACCTCTGCCACTCTCCCTTCTTTCCTCTCCCCAGTCATCCCATCCACCCCATTCGCTGTGTCCCCACAGATCAATCCTCTTCACGTTTCACCTTCTCTCCGCGCCTCCCCTGCCATCGCTGGCAGCTTCCCCACACAAATGCAGATGGCCCAGCAGCCCCAGCTCAATGATCTTTCTGTCTCTTCTGCTTCGACTGCTGCTTCTTCTGTTCCTTCTGTTCCTTCTGTTCCTTCATCTGCTTTCTCCAACAAAGCGATGAATGCCACTGCTCTTGCAGCATCTGCATTATCAGCTGTTCCCTTGGCAGCTTCCCTGCCATCGTCTGCAATTTCAGCAGCGGTGGCAGCCGCAGCTGGCTTTGCGAGTGGAAGAGAAACAGAACTGCCCCAGCAGATCAAAGTGAGAAGAGACAGATGCTACCTCATCCACGCCATTGCGAGAGGAGGAGTGAATCCTGCGCCTTCTCCAGCACTTTACTCGCAGTTGACTCAGAATGCTGTAAATGCCACAAATACAACCAGTTCTTTCAATACTCGTGCAAGTGATGGCTCTTCTTTGTCACAGGGCGATGCTGCTTCTGCTCAGAACACACAACAGTCTCCATTCCCATCTGAAGCAAAGACGCAGGTCAATCCACAGTCGCCTGCATCGCCTTCAGCTACTGTCACACCTTCTCAGTTTTCTCCCTCATCCTCCTCGGCTTCTTCTACGGCTTCTTCTTCTTCTTCTTCCATTCCAACTGCATCTTCCTCTACTTCCTCTTCCTCCGCCACCCAACAGCAACAGCAACAACAACAGCCCCGTTTCGGTCGACTCGAGTTCTTTGAGCTTTCTCTGCATCGCACAGGCGCTGTGCAGGAGACACGCGACTCGACTCCTTCTCCTCGGCTGATTGAGCTGGCACGAGCCGTCTTTGCCCTGCCAGCAGTGGTGCAAGTGATGGACGAGATGATCCGGTCCCCCAGATACGACAGCACCACCAGCGGCGTCAGCTGCCCAGGTATTACAACTCTACCTTATGCCTCTCTTTTGCTCAACCCGCCCTTTACCACTGAGGCACACTTGAACTCGTCGCACCAAACAGCGTCTGCTTCGGCGTCTCCGTCGATGCCCAGGGGAAGGAGGAAGAAAGGACAAACCCCGTCAGATGGAAGAGGGGATGGAGCATTTGCTGCTCAGAATGCAGGAGAAGCTGCGATGGCATTGGGATACCAACAGACAGCTGCTGCGGGTGCAGGTTCAGGCAAGCCAGCCAATGGTGTGTCTCCTGCGATGGAAGGCAAAATGAACCAATCAGCTACCATCTTATCAAAAGCCATGTCCAACTCTTACATGTACTCTTCCACCCCAACGCCACAAGGCTCACCCTCAGGAACCTCGCCTGTGGGTGACATGAATTCTCAGTCGATCTCTTCTTCTCCTTCCTTTACCTCGCCTTATTCCACGCGCCGTCGTCGGGAGGGCTCCTACATCAGCGAGCGCTTTGCTCAGTATGATGTGTCCTTCGGCTCCGACGACGAGGACGAGGCAGGCGTGTCCACCAGAAGAGCAGGGCAGCGCAGCACGAGCCAATCAAGAGGAGCGTCACAGAGGCATCGCAATCATCAGGGAGGCATTGCCCAGTCACATGCAAATAGCAGTGTGAATCAGAATAATCTGAGTTCTATTAGTACTTCAGGTGCAGCGATTGATCAAAAGGAGAAAGGAGTGGGGCATTCAAGCGGAGCAGATACAAAAGGCAGCACACGCTCATCATCTGCTTCATCTCCTGCAGGAAACGCTTCTTCTCTTTCTCGTTCTCCAAACATGTCAGACAACGATTCACATGAACTGTCTAATGACTCATCATTTTTGCACTCATCAGATGAAGATGAGGATGATGATGACCCATTCAAGGGATATGACGATCCAAAGAGCACGCCAATTGCAGAACAGTCTGATAACTCCACAGTTGCAACTGACACACAAACACGCAAACAATCCATCAGAGAACAAACAAAGAAGCTGAAAACTGAAGAAGCATCTGCTTCTGCTCTAAGCAGCACGGCTGGTTTACTGTCAACGCCTGATCTATTCACCAAATCTGAGCAGGTTTCAGATGAGATCCTGACTGCAACTGGCCGCTCTTTGCGCAGGCAGCGGAAGCGGCAGCTGAACGACGACGAGATTGGCGAGGACGAATGGGATGCTCTTCTGTCTGAGGACTCGAGTGAAGAGAAGAGAAAGAAGCACTCAAGAAGGAGGATAGCACTGGGAGACAAGTGCTGGGGAAACAGCTCGCATACGTCTGGGAGCAGCGGGGCACATTCAACAGCAGTATCATCAACTGGTGGTGGTGGTGGTGGGAGTGGTAGTGGAGGAGGAGATATGTCGCAGACAGAGAGCACAGAGCAAGAATACTCAGCAACAGGTGGGCAGCAGACTTTTGGAGGCAAAGATGGAGAGGCAGGTGGTGGTGGAGCATATTCATCGAGCAGACAGAGAAAAGGAAGGAGGAGTCAATCAACAGCACTGGGCGAAGAAGCAGAAGGGAGCAGAGCACGGGGCATTGTTGGAGGCGGGATGGCAACAGAGATGGACTCAGAAGACGAGAAAAGGGCAGGGCAGATGAATCTTCCAGGCGGAACGAGCAGAAGAAGAAGAGGAAAGAGGCAGACAGCAGTGATGCTTGCAGCATCTGCGATGTCCTTTCCATCGTCTTCAAAGCTGCTCCAGCGCCAGTCACACAGAGGAGAATACGGAGAACAAGGAAGTAGGCAGAATGGAGGGAAATACAGCTCCGCATACAACAACAAAGATAGCACCACGTCTGATGATGGCAGCTCCACAGAGTCTGAAACAGCATCGCATTCTTCTCCAGCCACACCTCGTTCCAGCAATTATCGCAGAGGTTATGCTGCAAATCCAGCAGCTTCTGACGCATCGTGTTCTTCATACAGAAATAGCAGCGATAGGAACATGGCTTCATCATCAGCAGCATCGTCTTCGTCTGCTTCACAGAATACTTTGACATCTCAATTTGACACAAATGATGGTTCTCGTGTGTTGAGCAAATCCTTATCAAATGATCCTTCTTCTGCACAGCCTTCAATCGAACCTGGTGCCAATAGCAGCAATACACAACTCCTCACTTTAACCCAACAATCCAATGAAAATGCTCTCTCTCCTTCCTCTTCTTCTTCTTCTTCTCAAGTGACAGGACAAATCAATCAATCTAACAGATCTTATCATTCAAATGCTCTCAATCCCGGTTCCTCTCCTCAATTCAACTACTCATCCAACCAGCAATCAAAGCCCATCAACCCGCTAACAGCGTTGGCCTCCAAATCAGCTGTTTCTCTTCCTGTGCCAAATATTCCACTCACTGGCACCACGTCTGCTTCGACAGCTGCTGCCAATGGAGCGACAATTGCCAACATGATGCCAGCAGTTCCGCACGGGCAGATGCACCCAACATATGCGCCTTCATTCCTGACTGTCTCCTCGTATTCTTCACCACAGCCCATGGCTTCTGCCATCACACAGAACACTTTCCAGCAAACGGGAGCAGCAGCAATGTCTTCCATGTTCACTGCACCGGGTGCAGGTGCAATGCGCTTCCCATCAAATATCCCCTTTCTTTCGACGGTCAACGGCATCCGGGTGCCGATGATGGAGTCTTCATACACAAGCCACGCAGCCGGCACTGGAATCGGACATCGGATGGGAGTGGGAGTGGGGATGGGGATTGGCATGCAACCTGCCAGCGGTGCTTCTGTGATGAGCTTCCAGCAAAACCCCGCCGTTCCGTTCCATCCGAAAGCCGGGGGAATCAACGGCAAAGGATTTCTCCCGCACCCTGCACTGACGATGGCCCAGCAGCTGAACACGGCGCCTCTGCATTCAAATGCTGCTGCTTGGAAGTGCTCTCCGGCTTCTCCAATTGCACATCCATCGCCAGCCGCTCAGCAGAAAGCAGCAACAGCACCAGCAGCAGGCACTGCGCCTCAGTCGCCTTCTTCTCCTTCACCGGGTGTTTCTCTTTCTGGTTCTGCACTATCTGCACCATCATCTCCTTCCACTCCAATTGGTGCTACATCTTCAGAGCAAGTTGCGAGCGCAGATTCTTCTGAAAAACGAGACATGGCAGACGTCTCATTTCAGACGCAGAACGATTCACTTCAGCAGCAATCCATTAAGAACAGTAAAGGTTCAGCATCAATAGCTTCACCTATCGCTGCATCTTCTGGTGGTGGTGGTGGTGGTAGTGGTGGTGGAGCCAGTGCGAGGAAAGGAAGAGCTGGTACACGTCCCAATTCAGATGCACTTTCACACACTTCTTCTTCAATGGGTGGTTCTCTCTCTGCGATTCCAATGCAATCTGCTCCCGACAAAGCACCAGTCGCACCGCCTGTTTACAGCTCCTCTGTTGCTGCTGCTGCTGCTGCTCCTCCTCCTCCTCCTCCGTCTCTTCCTCAGCAGCCGATGCTCTCTCACCCAGTGTTTCCGTCGCTCCTTGCCTCAGCCATCCATCCAAAGGTGCTGTCTACACCTGGGCGGCAGCAGCAACTTCAGGCTGGTGCGTCTTTGTTCGCAGTTTCCTCGTCGCCTTCACTTTACCACCATCCACCGCTGCCTGCAGGGCCAATGACGTATCAGCCTCCTTCCTCTTCTCCAAACACGGCTGCTCCTGCAATCGCTCCCTCGTTACCCCAGCCACATCCGGCTTCACATACTACAACTTCGGTACAGCGTCCTATTGGATGAAATAATATTGTATTCTGATATTTGCTTTTTGTGGATTTAATTTGAATAAAAGGAACTTTATTTTTTTATAATCCGTTATTTTGATTTTATTAGAGTTTTGTTACAATGTTTTATTTTGTGGTTATATGTTTGGTTTATGTTTGGGATGCTATCCTTCTGTTTTATCATATCGCGGCTTTCATTATTTTTTGTCATCGATGATTAAAGCTTGCATTAATGTTACAATTTTTAATGTGACATTTTTCATTTATACTTCAAAACTCTATTTACCATTATGCTTATTATTTATTTTGATTTTTCAGAGGTTTATTTGACTAAAAATAAAAAAATCGAAAAAAAGAAAGTTAGAAAATGTTTCTTAGCTCATTTATTTCTCCAAAAAGATTAAAGTTTCATCTAATATCGAAATTATTTTGAAATGTGAATCGTTTTCAATGTAAATGATGAATGCACTTTACCGAAGAGTGAAATGGTTTGAAAAGAAATGAAAAATTTTGTATTATTTCTCCAATCATTAAGTTTGCGTTACACTGACTTAATTGTTTTCTTCTTTTTCGCTGCTAATTGCTTTTGCATTTTATACATAGAGGACGTCTTTTCCTTTAAAAGTGCTGACCATTGAGCTTGGAAATTGATGACTTCACTTAAAGGAATCTTTTGTCATGTAAAGGATGAAAAAGAGTTCATAACGAATTACTTTATAAAGAGCATTCAAACTATTGTCGATATTTTGTGCCTTGGTGTTTTTGCATGAATAATGCATCTGGTTTCTGAATGAGACAATTTATCCGTTTCCTCTTTTCCTTTCAATGCTTTTAACAAATGAGATCCCCCTAATCTCTTAAAAATTAAGTTTATTGACCCCACATCCTGAGTCTCACTAAATAGCACTTCTAATTGCCTGAAAAAATCCTTAAGTTTCAAAAACATGTACAAAATGTGGTTCAGAATAATCAAATCAAAAGTCACAAATTGTTATATTCAAAAAAAATATCATTCACTTGCTCATTATTCAAAATCTCTATAAAAATAATTTTCAAAATAATAATCCTTCAAGGTTAAAAAACGCAAAAATTGCATTAGCCGGGACTTGAACCCGGGTCGCTAGCTTGGAAGGCTAGCATGCTGCCCCTATACCACTAATGCTTCTTTAGTAGAACTTTATTGATTTGACTGAGTCGCGAAAATGTGACTCAGTCAAATCGATTTTTGTCTGGTTTATCGAATTTATCTAATTTTAATCGAATTTCACTCAATCTCACCAAGGGCGAAATTGTAATTTTTATGATCACAAGTTGTGATCTAACATTTTTTTGTTTTGTTTATATTTTTACTATTATAAGCTCATGAATGTTGAACTTTTAATATGTTATTATTTTTTATATGCATATTTTGTATTTAACAATTTTTTTGTTGTTTTCTTATTTTGATTCTGGTTTTTTGAAACTTTAAAATTTCGCAATTGTGATTCAGTTGTTAACTTTTATTGTTGAAATTGAACCAAATTTGTTTATATTTTGCACGAAAAACATTATCACATTCATTTCTTTTGTAAATTTTCAATATTAATAAAAAATTAAACATTTTTGTGTTTTCTTAACTGTTGTGTGTTTATGAATCAATCATTTTTTGATATTTTTTCATTTCGAATAAAAAATGAAAAGAAGATATGATTCTGAAGCTTCTTTTTTTGTATTTTTTCTTTTTTCAGAAAAATATTTCGAAATGTTTATAATATTTGAAACTAGTTCCAAAGATTGAAAAATGAAATGAAATTAACTTATATCCTTTTTTAAATCACCAATAATTATTATCAAACAAAAACAATTAGAATTTCCAATGTTTTCAGAAAAATATCAATAATTTTAAAAAACTTGCATAATAAAAAACTTTTTAGAAGGAAAAATAATTAAATTCAATCAAAATGATATAAAATTAAACGCAATTTATTAATTATTGTTACTATTTTCTTATTATAATTTTCTGATCATGAAACCCAGAATTGAAAGCATCGGATGTGACTCAGTCACATCCAATTTGACTGCATCTTAATGGTGTTAGATCGATCTTATTGGATGTTTACCGATCTAATGCCACTTGACGCAGTCAAATGAATTAAGTTCTAGTTGGGGAGTTAACCCGGGCCGGGGAGGAAATCCGGGCCATTTTTGATCAAAAAATATAAAAAAAGTTTCAGATCAAAATGTTAAAAACAAAACCCTCCTTAACGCACGTCAATGCAACGAGTGATATAAGATCACTGGGAGATCCACACATTAAAGCCTTGTACGTTCACGATATTCTTGAGTATTCTGAAAGACAAATTGATGAAAGCGGCTTGTTAAAAAGATCTTCACTACAGCGAGCGATCAAAGCAAGGGACAATGGCAGAAGCATTGGGAAATGTGGTAGGCCCACATTATTTGACGAAGCTGAAGAGTTGGAAATGAAACAGTTGTTTCTTGACGAAATAAAAATTGGTAAATATCCAACAAAAAAATACATAACTCAAACGGTTTGTTATGGATGTGTTTATATATTTTTTTAATTTTTTTCTATTTACAGGCAAATGAAATGTTGCAAAAGAAAAGGAATGAAGGTGAAGAATGCAAATCAGTGGACAAGCACTGGACGGAACGGTTTTTGCAAAGACATCCAGAGATTGTGTTTGCAAAGCCAAAGGCTCTTCCAATCGGAAGGGCAGCTCATTCTTGCCGAAAGGTTTTAATACCTTTTTTCGATTTATTCGAATCGTATCTTCACGAGGAAAAACCGATTCCTCAATTGTTATTCAATATCGATGAAACCTCAACCTTTTTTCATAAAAGAAAAAATGATTTAGTCGCTTCATCTTCATCCTCTCCTTCATTAATAACACCAGAAACATCTCTTCCAACTGCAACTTCAATCGTCTTCATGTGCAGCGCAGATGGCTGCAGATATTTAACTCCCATAGTCATTCCATATAAAACTTTGCCGGATGAGTACAAGTTGGCCACAACCTCACAAGAAGTATTCTTCCCTTCGACAACTGGACATGTCACATCATCATCGTTTTTTGAATTATTCAGAATCTGCTTTCTTCCAGAAATTATCAAAAAAAGGATAGCCATTGGGGAGAAACACAGGCATGCAGCATTGGTTATGGACGGCGGTGTTGGACATTTCACGGAAGAAATGAGAAGACTCTGTAAAGATAATCTTGTGGATTTGATTAAATTGCCATCTCACACATCGCATATCATTCAACCGAATGATCAGTTTATTTTCGCCAATATGAAAAGAGTATTTGCTAGAGCAACAGAAAGTGGACAGACAACGACAGCCTCACAGAAAAGAGAAGTTTTTACAACAATACTTCGAGATGGGTTGGCAGCGGCCAGCTATCCAAGCACAATTATCTCATCGTGGAAAGTTACTGGGCTCTGGCCTTTAGATAAATCAGTTGTTCTCAAGCATTTACCGGAAAATCCACCATCTTGGGCCGAGAATTCTGTGGAGCCAACAAAAGCACCTGAAGGAAGTAATTTCGGAGCGATTTATAAGGCTTCTGATTCTGATTCTTCCCTTTTCGCTTAATGTCATTTTTTTTTTGTTTTGTAATTGACTTTTCTATTATTTCTTTCATTTCCTGTGGAAAATTATTCAAAACTTTCGTTATTAATCATTCCAAATAATTTTCGATATGTTTTATTTATTTTTTTATTTTGAATAAACAAGGAAGTCTTTTTTTTGGATAAATCATATATGAATATTCTGAATTTTTATTCTGATCACTGGCCCGGATTTCCTCCCCGGCCCGGGTTTTCTCCCTCACTATTGTAATGGGTCTAAAACGATATGGACATATCATAAGGTTTTGAGAATGTCAAAACATTTTTGTTCTTTCTATTTCGTCGTGATTAATTCAAAACGGTTGTGGTTTAATCACGACGGGCCGTATCACGGATTTATGAAAATGATGTTTGTTGATCATAATTATTTTTTTCTTTCCATTGCGTATGCTTATCGTTTCAAATGCATACAGCATGAAGATATGTTTTGAATAATTGTATTTTGAATGTTCATCCATGATCATAATGCTCAACTTTTTTCAGATCTTACGATTTTATAACATTATCATATTTTTAACTTATTAAGGTGGAAAATATTACCAACATCGGAAGTTTCAAGTGATTTTTCTTTTTTTTGAAAGTTTCATTTGGTTTCAAATTATTTATTGTGAGATTTTCACAAATTATTCAAACACTTGAGGACATTTTCATATATAACTTTTAATCCAGTTCGTTTTTTGTTATAAACAAATATAAAAGTTAATCTTTACATATGAAATACAAATGAATAGTTTTGAAAACTGTTTTTTTGTTATTTTTTATTTATTTTTTGAATAAAGTGTTATTGAGTGTGTAAAAAGAGACAAGAAGTTTTAACAAGAAATGAGATTTATTAAAAAATGAGAAAAAGGAATAGTAAAAATTCAATAGACAGAAATGAGAAATTAAAAAGCTTTTATCTTGAATTGTTCGAGTTCAAAAGAAATTCCAAAGTGGTTTCATTGTGTCTGCGTTGGGCTGTTCCGATTTCTTTTAGATTCTTTGCAAACTTTGTTGATCGCTGAATGATACATAAGCAATCCTTGTCCAGTATTTGCTGCTTTTCCGCTTGAGTGGATGAAATCGATGGAGTTTTATTTAAAGAATGATGGTAGGAGATTTTATTCGTGACATTAGGTTGTTTTTTGCTTGAAGAGTTGGCAATCCTCGGAGATTCAGATGATTTTTGTTTTTCCTGCGTTGAAAGAGAAGAATTGGAGATCGGTGCAATTTCTTGAGTTGGATACATTGCTGAAAGTGTAATTGGTGAAGGTTGCGAAGATGATAAAAGAGATGAACTATCAGAAATTGTTTCTTCCCTCATATTTGGTTCTGTGGAAAATTGGAAGGATGAAGATGAAGTCTGAATTGTGATATTTGATAAGATGATTGATGATTGAGGTTGTGGAGAACTTACGATGATCGATTGTTCTGTTGCTGAACTTGTAACTTCTGTTGAAGTTGACAATAAGTTTTGTTTCGTTGGTATTCCAACAGAAGATGAAGATGATGAAGATGAAGATGCTGAAGTCAAAAATGAAGAATTACATGTCGAAAAAAGTTGTTTGGCAGACTTCCATTGATTCGGAAGCAGCCATTTAAAAGAAAAATCGATATCATCGGAAACAAAACCTTCATCACTTTCAGAAATCGACGAAATTCGAGTATCTTCATTCATTGTTGTTACCACTTTCTGATCTCCGCTGCATTTGCCTTTTTTCTCTTTGATCTGTGTTTGTGGTTCAGTAGTTGCATCAGCTGAATAAAAAAATTAATATGGTATATGAAAAAAATAAAAGTTTAATTGTTAATATAAATAAAGTCAATATGGGTAAAATATGAAAATTCAAACTATCTTCAAGTGCATGCAAAGATGTTACACTTGAAGTTGGAGTTGAACTTGGGTTCAATCGATTAAGTAATCTGGCTCTGTATTTTTCATTGGCAAGTTCCTTTTTCTGTCTTTTTTCCTCAACTTTTGTAATTAGATCAGAAAGGAAAAGTTGATTAGCCTCAAAATCTTCCTCCGATAATGGGTTTTGCAATATGTGATAATTTGTTAAACAGCACGCAACGTAAAAGTATTCAGCAATTGAAGAAATTTTTAAGGGCCAAGGTCGACGAAATATTGTAAATAATGTTTTCAAACGACCAAAAAACCTTTCGACGATTACTCTATGTGCTGCAAGCTCTGGTGTCCCTACAGGTTTGGTTATTATTGCTCCCAATTCACTTTTAGCACCAATATAAGCCGAATCTGCCATGATTTTTCCTCCATCCAAACGTGCTGCGAACTGAGAGTAATGCTCACGAAACACGACATAGTCGTGAACTGCTCCGCCATGAACTTTACTAACTGTGCTTGCAGTTCCTGTTTTTGGATTCACTCCCACTTCAACTTTTACACAATAAATTTTGTGTTTTCCACTGAAACAATCGCTTCCGCAATTGAATTCTTTTCCTGTTTTGTTAACCGGTAAAACTGTACAGTCTAAAACAAGTGCCACCTCCTCCATTCCACGAATTCTGTCAGGTCTAAACGTGAGAAACACATCAGATAAAGAGACTTTGATGGATTGCAAGATCGAATGAATTAGTCTAAGAGTTGCATCTTGCGTTTTAAGAAAAGGTGATGTGATGAGATGAGAAACTGTTGGTGATCCAAAATGAAAAAAATTTAATAACAAGAATAACTGATCGTCCAATTTTTCAATAACTCTGCGTTTACCCGGATGAGGGTATATCTCAGGTTGAACAAGACGAACAAGAAGATCAAACTCACTCTTTGTGAAACCAGTCATTCTGAAAAATCCCAAATCTTTGTTTGCGAATTTAGACAATGCGTTTTCAATCAATGACAGTTTCTTTTCTTCCTCTTTTTGATGAGTAATTTTCGGAAGAACATTTCTTTCTTCAACATGAGTAAAAATTTCCAAAAAATTAGATTGACTCATTTTCAGAATAAGATAGATATAATTGATCGAATGAATCCATTATTTGGAAATTTTTTTGTGATCCCCTTGTCCCACTTTATATATAATTCATCGTGAATGAATCAAAACGTTTTATCTTTGACTTTTTTGTTTTTGCACTTAAAAAAAAGAGGTTGATGAAAACAATTACAATTGACAATAACACAACGTTTTAGTTCTAATAAGAAGTTAAACGAATTGAGCGGGTCAATTCGAATTGACTAAGTCAAAACGTTTTCAGTCAATTATAATGGTTTTGACTCAATCAATTCGGTTTTCCCTCAATCTTATTTGTGATCAAAAATACAAAAATTATATATCAATTTTGATCATAATTCTTTGAAGTTTTTTGTGTTTTCTGTTACAGAGCAGTTTGTTTTTATTAATTTTTTAATACAGTCAAAACCGGATATAATCACGTCGAATATAATCACATTCGTTTATGATCACATTTTTCCATGCACCGACATTTTTGTCAATTTTTTCATTCATTTTTCATCGCATATTATCACAGGGTTGAAAATATATAATCACATTTTTTATTATTATGGGTGATTTTTTCAATGAAAAATCGATTTTTTGATCAAAAATTCCGATTTTTCGCGTTTTTCAAAATTATGATTAAATAAGTCTAAATAACATAATCAAACATAAAAAATTGTTATTTCAATTAAAAAATGTGTTTTTGTGAAGAATTTTCAAAAATAAAAAAATCGACTCAAAATTAATTAATTAATTAATTTAACTTATATTTTTTTCTGTGTAAAGCATCATCGTATATTATCACAATCGGATATAGTCACAAAAAGCTGTGCAAAAACCGATGTGATTATATCCTGTTTCGGCTGTATGTGAATCATTAATGTATTATTAATATATTTGCGTTAAGTTTTTTTAAGATCATGAATAATACGTCGAAATTTTTGAAACAAGTTTTTTAAGTTATTTTTGTTTTAATAATAAGTTTTTAATGTTCAAACTGTTATTTATTGTTTTAATTATGAAGTTAGTATTCATTATTTCGTTGGTTTTATTTCAGTTTTATTTTGAAAAGATGTTATTTATTGAACTATTGTTTTTTCATGAAACTTTGTCTGAATTATGAACTTTATAATCTATCATTTTTATTTTTTATAAAGAAAAGAATTGGTTAAATGATAAGTGGTTGTAAAATTTTTCTATTCGAATTTCTTTCATTGTTTTTTCTGTTTTTAAAAATTTCGTTATATGTTTCCAATTCTTTTTTGATCATTGAATTTTTTTCTTCAAATCAATCAAAATCTAACAAAGTATAAAAAACAAAATATGTTTTTAATGAAAAATTTGTTAAAGCAAAAAATAATATTGAATAAAGAATTTTGAAAAAATCAAAACATAGAATCTTTCGTTTTTTTAATAAAAAACATTCACATTATAATTTATATGAAAAATAATTCATTTATTCTTTAAATATTGAAAGATATGAACAACTTATATTTTGTAACTTTCTATTGATCATGCACCCAGAAATGAATCAATTGGTCTAGACTCAATCAAAACGGTTTTGAGTCTCATTTTTTGGTTTAATATTTCACTTGTTGGTATTAGTCAAATCGAATACCGCATTACTGAGTCATTTCGTTTTTGATCTATAGAACTTGATTGATTTGACTGAGTTGCGAAAATGTGACTCAGTCAAATCGATTTTAGTCTGGTTTATCGAATTTAACTAATTTTAATCGAATTTCCCTCAATCTCACCAAGGTCGAAATTGTGATTTTTATGATCACAACTTGTGATCTTGCATTTTTTTGTTTTGTTTATATTTTAACTATTAAAAGCTTATGAACATTGAACTTTTAATATATTATTGTTAAAAATACATTTTTTTGATATTCGTTAGATTTTTTGTCGTTTACTTTGTTTGATTCTGGTTTTTTGAAACTTCAAAATTTCGCAATTGTGACTCAGTTGTTAACTTTTATTGTTGAAATTGAACCAAATTTGTTTATATTTTGTACAACAAACATTTTTATATCTTTTTTTTTGTTAATTTTTAATATTTATAAAAAATTAAACTTTTTTGTATTTTCTTAAGTGTTATGCGTTTATTAATCAATCATTGTTTGATATTTTTTCATTACGAATAAAAAAAGAAAAGAAGATTTGATTCTAAAGCTTCTTTTTTTGTATTTTTTCTTTTTTCAGAAAATTATTGAGAAATGCAAAAAACAAATGAAACTTGTTCTAAAGATTGAAAAATGAAATGAAATTAACTTATATCATTTTTGTAAATCACCAATAATCATTCTCGAACAAAAATAATTAGAATTTCAAGGTTTTTTCGCATAACTGCAATAATTTTAAAAAACTTGCATAATAAAAAACTTTTTAGAAGGAAAAATAATTAAATTCAATCAAAATGATATAAAATAAAACGCATTTTATTAATATAAATTATAATTTTTTTAATAAAAATATTTTGATCATGACACCCAGAATGGAAATGATCGGATGTTACTGAGTCACATCCAATTTGACTGCATCTTAATGGCATTAGATCGATCTTATTGTATGTTGACCGATCTAATGCCACTTGACGAAGTCAAATCAATCAAGTTCTAGTGAGGGATTTAACCCGGTGCCAGAATTTAACCCGGTACCTCTTTTTCAATGATTACATTTTCGAAAATTTTCGATGAAAACAAATTTGTGAAAAATGAAAAATATATATGGGTGATTCTTTTTGAAAAGTCACAAATGTTTAATTTTCAAATAAATCAATAATTTCATATTTTGCTCGAATTTCTGTTTCCACTCACGAATCTTCTTAAGAATGTTTGAAATAGCTTTATCAAGATATTGATTCCATGTTAGTGAAGTTTGGTGTGTGTTAACAAAAATTTGAGCAAAATATGAATTTTTTGATTTATTTGATAATCCAACTTTTGCGACTTTTCAAAAAGAATCACCCATATATAATACTATGTGTAACAACACACGTTGGCATGAAAGAGGCATGTCTATATGATAAGTGATTTTCAAATAACAAAAATAATAAAAATCAAAAAAATATTCTTTCTTTTTTTCAACAAATTGTGGTTATCAAAAATTTTCACATTTAGTGAGCATTTTTTTAAATTAGGCACAAATAACATTCGATTTATTTATTCAAATTGTTTCAATTGAGGCCAGATAAGAAATGAACAAAATTCAATTGCTTCTTATCTGGCCTCAATTGAAACAATTTGAATAAATAAATCGAATGTTATTTGTGCCTAATTTAAAAAAATGCTCACTAAATGTGAAAATTTTTGATAACCACAATTTGTTGAAAAAAAGAAAGAATATTTTTTTGATTTTTATTATTTTTGTTATTTGAAAATCACTTATCATATAGACATGCCTCTTTCATGCCAACGTGTGTTGTTACACATAGTATTATATATATATTTTTCATTTTTCACAAATTTGTTTTCATCGAAAATTTTCGAAAATGTAATCATTGAAAAAGAGGTACCGGGTTAAATTCTGGCACCGGGTTAAATCCCTCACTATTGGGGAAAAATCTCATTATCAATGAATAAATTGTATAAATTGTCTTTATGAATGTTCTTTTTAAGTTAATTCTTCCCAATTTTTACGAAAAAAAAGTTTTTAAAAATGTTTTTGGATTTTTTTAAAAATAGAGCTAAACTATATGGGTGATAATTTTTGAAATCATAACTTTTTTCGGTGTGTTGTTTTTTCAAAGACAGCTTATCATTGGGAAGAGATTTTGAATTCAAATGCAAAAACTATCATTACTGTTTAAAAAACAAATTTTTTAGTTAATATAAAGAAGAAGATATCTTTCATGAGCATTATCACCTTTCATTGTTCTTTTGTTAATGTTCAAGTGAAAATTTCGAACCGAATTTTTTTAATGAAAAAATATGATTTCAAAAATAATCACCCATATTTATTAGTGTTTTTCAATTTGAATATATTCTATATGAAATATATTGATTTAGTTCTATTTATCTGTGATCAAATCAGTTTTGATTAAATCAATTAATAATTCAGAAATTCGTGGTAATGCTCATTTTATTAGAATTGAAATAATGATCAAAATTGTTATTAATAAATATTGGCATGACCGTCGAACATGGAATCCTTTTTGATCTGTCCCAAAAACATAATTAAAATATTCTTATTGAATTTTTTGCTTCCTCAATTTGTTCAGAATAATGGAAATTGAGGAAATTTCAACAGAAATAAATTCTCCTCATATCTTATTAAAAACATTCAGCAACAGTGAAAGCAGTTTGCACTGGTTATTCAATCATAAAACAATCTCCAATTCAAAGAAATTCTCTAAATGCAACTATGATATGTATTTCTAATCATATCCTACAGGAGGATTTTTCTATCATTGCTGAAAATACAAATACAATTATTCGATTTTAATAAATACTCCTTTTTTTGCCATGCAAAAGTAAAAATTGAATTTATATAACTTACTATTTTGTTATTTCACTTAGTCCTGTAGCAGCTTCAGACAAGATCTCTTACAGGTCTTGGTGAAAAAATCACGGTGAAATTTTTGACAATTTGCCAACAAGCTTGTTATTCGGAATTCTGCTTAAAAAAAAAATTTGGAGGTGTTGGAAAGGTTATCGAATTGGACGAGTGTTTGTTTCGGAAAAGGAAGAATTATAGGTGCAGATCTGAAAAGCAGATTTGGATATTTGAAATGTTTGAAAAAACAATCCTTTGGGAAATAAAGTATTAATAATTCCAGTGAAAAAAAAGGATTCAAAAACTTTGCTTAATATAATTACAAAAACCGTTGAGCCTGGGACAATGATATATTCAGATTGTTAGGAGGCCTTCTAAAAGGTGTTAGAGCTTGGTTTTGAGCACGAAACAGTTGATCATTGCATAGAATTTAAAAATGAAATAACAAACTGTCATACAAATAACATCGAAGCTATCTGAAGAAGGTTAAGAAGGTATTTGCCATTAAATTGAACAAGCTTGTGTCACATTGAAAATTTCATTGCCACATTCATATTGATAAAAATAGAGAAAATTTCAATACAGAAGTTATTTGAAATTGTTTTTGAATATAATTAAGAGAGATATGAGAAAACATACGATGAAGTTAATAAAATAAATGAAGATGAAACTGAAACTGCAACAAGCAGCATTTCATCCGTTGAAACAGATGACATAGATGCAACAGTTTATTCGATTGAGATAAAAACGGAAGATGACGGAGTTAAAGCTTCCAGTTGGGAAGAATCTGATGCAATTTAATTATTTGAGCTTTTATTTGTTTGCACGAAATTATACATTTCAAAGCTTATTGAAAAAAATAAGAAAACAAAATATTTTTTTGTTTTTTTAAGGGTTTGATTGAAACGGATGCCATGATCGGAAGTCATGCCTAAATATTTCGAAAAATGTATCATGTCTCAAAATCCTTTATTTTCAATTTTGGTACATTTGGAGCAAAGGAACATCATTCCAAATCAATATCATGATGAAGAACATTCAGTTTCTCGAAGTGTATATGATTTTGCATTCAAATAATTAACAGACATATAAATTTCATTTTTACGACTGACAGGCTAAGCTCCTTCAGAATTTAACATTATTTTATGTTTTCTTTCTGATTGTTCACACCATCAACAAGAAAAAACAAAAGCAATTTATTCTCTTGAAGAGCAACTCTTTTCTATCTCAACTTTTTTTATCATGGATCTTGTGTATTAACTCCTTTTCATGCAAAGCCAAGAAATTCATTTCAAACGTCAGAAGTTTATATTTTTCATTCATTTGTTGATATTTTGAAAAATCAACTTTTGCAATTGCCGTTTCATTCAGACCAGAAAGAATAACAGGATATGAAAATGTTAGCGTTGTTATTGATTGCATGGTTAATACAATAAATCGCCCATGAGGATAATTGAAATATGGAAAAAAAAATTCCAGTGGAAAACATCATATGTTTTGAGTAAAATCGGAGGTGGGTGTCAATCCCACATTGTGAACACTCAGTACTGTCATTTCTGTGTCCACAGGTTATACTCATGACTTCACAATGTTTAAGGATCGTTATCCAACTTTTCAATAACAACTTGGAGGAGCAAAAATTCTGGCAGTTTCAGCAAACATTGGTGCAAAGCCCGAACAAGAAACGATGGTGACAAAGCCTATTGAAACTCCAGAATTAGTTTCTCACAGAGTTGTTGAAAGATTTTTTGGAAGGTTGAAAACGTTGTTCATTTTTTTTCGTCGTCAGTTTGTTTTTGACGAATCAAAAATTTCAGATTATTTTTTGGTTGCCTATTGTCAAACAAATGTTCATATACAACATAATCCACAAACATTCAGTGATTCTGAAGCTTACACTCGAATTTTGAAAGATATTATGAGGGAGAATGCTGAAAGGAAAGATACAAAAAGAAGAGCGAATGAAAGAAACATAACCGAATTGAAGAATAGACTCAATCCAAGAATTTCCAAAGAACCCAACATTTCTTTTAATATCGAGGGAATGAGAGGCTTATTTTTCTTTATTTGACAATTATTGAATTTTTCAAATGCCTAAATTTTTTTGAAAAGTTCCTTTTGTTTTATTTTCTAATAAAATTAAAATTTCGTTTTTCAATCAAATTTCTGTTCCCACTCACCAAATTTTCCTGTCAAGAAAAAAAATCTTGATATTGGTATTATTTTCATTTCAGTGAAGTTTTATTAGTGGGAACAAAAAAATGATAAAAATATGAAAATTTTATTTTATTTGCAAATCAAACAAAAGGAATTTTTCTAAAAAATTTGCCATAATTATTCACAAAATATCAAACCGTGCGTCTGAAAAGAATTGCCTATAGCAGACAAATTAATTTTGATAATTCTGGAGAAATTGATCATTACCAATTTTGATGAAAGAAAAAACAGAATTATCATCATCTCAATTACACAGAGTTCTGGCAACAAGGGAATTTCGTATGTTCAAATCCCTATCAAAAAAGCTGTTCGCGTTTCGACAAAATTTCAAAGTGAAATATGTAACTGCAATGAAATCCAAAGAAATATCAAAGGATGCTTGGAAACGAGGGATAATAGCGGAGAAAGCAGGAAGAGAGGTCGGAAGGAATGGACATCCACAAACATTCACAGATAACCAGTTGGAAACAATTGAAAACCAGGGGCTTGTCCTATTGTCTGAGCAAACAATTGTTCGAATTCGAGATGTGCAAAACACGATTTGTAATATTTATTTACATGGTTTTTTAACTTTTTTGAACGTTTCAGTGTGTGGATCTTATTGAAAATGAGTCAAAAACAAAAAATGAATCGAAAACAGTCAACAATAAATATGTGTACAAATTTATTCAACGAAGTTATATATTGAAGGCTGCTATCGCAAGGCATACGGATGTTGCAAAAATATCAGCGCAGTAGCCAGAAAACATCAGAGGATGGTTTTCGGATCTGTCAGATTTAATTTCAGACTATAACATCACATCATCCGACATATACAATTTCGACGAACCTTCGATCACTTGCGGGGAATCTTCGTCAAAATTGGTTGTTTGCTTCAAAGATCAAACTCCTCCAGGCGTTCCATCGCCTCCAAAAGTACCGAATGCAACAATATCCCTCTGTGCCTGCACTGACGGATCTTCGTTATCAAGTTTTCTTCTTTGGCAAAAATAATACTCCCGACAGAGTTTTGTTCTCTTTCGTTGTTTGATATCAGATATATTTTTTCATCTTCCGGGTAGATCACTTAGGACATCTTCAAGAACATCATGATTAATTACTGGATTCCATAAATCGTAGAGAAAGTGAAACCTACAAGTTCTCATCGTGTTCTTTTATTAATGGATAATCATTCGACTCACAATGACGAAACTGTAATTGAAGCAGCTTAAAAAAATACAACATCATTCTGAAAAAAATCCCACCAAATATGACACACTTGCATCAACCATACTATTCCTAAATTTTTTCTTTACCATAAAAGATATCGGACAAAAATTCGTCATTCCGTCTTCATTCTCCCTCCCTACTCATCGAGCTCAACTTGCAGATATTCTCCCCAAAGCCATGGTGGCAGCTTGTGTTCCATCAGCTGTGTAAGCAGCATTTCTAAAGATAGGAGTCTGGCCTGTTGCTGCAGCCCCTGTGCTCTCCAGAGTAGTAGGAGCACCAATAGAAACCTCTGCATTGAAAGAAAATCTTCATTCTTCGTCTCAAGATTGGTATGATAAACTTAAAGGAAATTATTCTCAAACAAAAAGGCAAAGAATTTCAGCTTCATAGAAAACATGAGTTTTTGATTTTGCAGAAATAACTTTCTTGACAAAATAAACTTTATCAAACATATCAAGTTCTTTTTCTTCGCCGATGAGCACGAATCACATTCAACAACAATTACTGAAGATTTGGATAGCTATGATTTGAAGAAACAACTTGAAGATACAAAAAGCATCTTGCATAACTTCGATCGAAATATTAAGAAATTGAAAAATCGGCATAAGTGAAACAAAATACCTCCTCCAATTTCATGATTTCATTTATGATAATAAGTGGGAATGAATAACATAAAAAAACAACACTTTTGGGTGGAGCAGTTTTTTGTGATATCAACAAAAATTTCATAAATAAATTTTTGTGATCTGTCCCATAATTAAATTTTTATTTCAATCTTTTTTGCTTAATACTTTCATGCCTGTGAATTGAAAGTTTATCTTTAAATATGATAACACAATACTAAAATACTTCACAATTGAGGTTTGAAATTTGCACTTTATCATTGTTTTAAAACGTTATTTTTTTGTTTTAAAAATGTAATTTTCGTGGAATTTTCTTGGTTATTCAACAAATGTTCAGTAAAAGATCATTCCGGAGCGTTATATTGCAAAAGTTTGTGAAAATTGAAATTACAAAATCCAATTTCAAAATTGTCTGGCATCACATGGAGGGGCATCAAAAATTACAAATCCTTTAACGAGTTCTGTTCGGTTATTATCAGATAACAGAGTGGAAAATAGTTCAATAACAGATTTGTGTTGAACTGGTTAGTGTTTACCGTGTGGTGATTTTCCATCAAACGGAAAATTTCTATTTTCCAAATGAAAGTGTATAGCTAGTACTGGAGGAAATGCGGCTTGTTCTCTCACATTCAATTGACCTTCACAAAATAAACCAAATCAATTTTTGGTCAATGATTGCCGATTTATAAATAATAAGTTAACTTCATCATCAACTTATGGCGGAGCAGGAATATACTTTGATGGAACTTTCTCTTGGATGAATTGCATAAAATTCATCACATTCTGTTTCTTTGATGGCAACACAGCTACTAATAGCAAGGGAAACGATGCCTTTTACAATGGCAGCAGCGTCACTCAATCCCCATTCAATTAGTGTGGATCAACTACCCCAACAAAAAGAGTCTGGAATGCAGGAACAGCTGACAACGCCGTGCACAATAGCTGGCTTTATCTCATCAACCAGAACAAAATAGTTGGAAACAACGGAAATGACGTCAATACATATGGTCGAACGCAGGAAAGCCCGCGTGATACAATCGAGTTTACTCTCAGGTGCATTGCTCCCTTCAGTGATGTCTCCCTCTCTCTTCTCACCTCAATATTTGTTCCCACTCAAACGCTCTCTTTCAGTGCGACTGCTGCAAAAATCTCTGGAAATGGAACAATTGCTCCATCGTTTGAATCTTCATATGATGTTCATAAACACAAATTCATGCACATCATCATTTTTTATTCTTAAACTTTGACTCTTCCAACTCTTCTTCTTCTTCTTCTTCTTCTTCTTCTATCTTCTTCTATCTTCTTCTATCTTCTTCTATCTTCTTCTATCTTCTTCTATCTTCTTCTATCTTCTTCTATCTTCTTCTATCTTCTTCCTCTTCCTCTTCCTCTTCCTCTTCCTCTTCCTCTTCCTCTTCCTCTTCCTTCTCCTCTTCCTTCTCTCCTCCGCTCTCATTCAGATCTTCAATTTTCCTTCTTCGACTTCTTCGTGATCTTCTGTTTCGTCCATAATTCCTTTCTTCTTCTCCAATGCCCACTCCCCTGAATATTGGTTCTCCCACCTCCCTCGAAAACCCTTCATTCAGAGCGAAATTTGTCCTTCGCACAGATTCTGCTTGCTAAATGAGGCCATGTACCTGTGAGTTATTGATTTTTACATCAAAAAGAAGTCCCTCCACGCTACGAACTCTTCAAGTGGATCCACTGATTATCCTTGTGAAGTGAAAACTTGGGAAGAAGAGAAGTTCAGTCCACAATGAGACATTCTGTGAGCTTTGCAGATCGCAATTTCGCGAGGAAGCTATACAGCAACAAGGCAAGAGTGGATGAGTTTGATAGAATAATGGAAGTTACAAATGTGGAAAAGGAAACGCCTGTTGCTGTATCTTTTTGCAAACACTCGCTCTGTTGCCTCTTATGTTCAGCTATTTCTTTCATTCAAACACATTCAAGTTCGCTTCATGTTTATGTTCAACACATTTCATTAAATAAAAATAGTTTAATTTTATAATATCATGTGTTCTATCAGAAAAAGAGATTAATAAGGAGACAAAAAAGTTGAAGCAAAAGAAAGGAAATAATAAGTATTCTGTCAGAAAAGATGAAAAAATGAAAAAGATGGACGAAATGAAATAATTTATGATGTGGCCAGTTTTAATATTTTCATTTATGGAAATGTGTCAATAGGTGTTTGAAACTTCTAATTTTTCGTCATTTTCTTGAGGTAAAAAAAAGAAAATGTTTTTTCATCACAATAAAAAAATAAAAATTGCATCATTTATTTCTGTTTTTGTATATGATAAATATTCTAATTTTCAAAAGTTTTTCAATTTAAACATTTAACTTTATGCAATATAGAAAAGAATCATCTTGACCAAACTTTCTTATGAAAATTCCTTAATTATTAATCACTTAATGTAACGATCATATAAGAAAAAAATGAGCTGATAAACATATTTCCAATATTTGTATATAAATGTTTAATCAAATGAAACAAAAATATTTGATTTTATTTCTAAAATAATCTTTCTCACAAAAAAAATAGACTCCAAATAAACATGGTTTTTCACTTTTTTAAAAATCGAAAGACAACTTTAATATGTTATACAACAACTTCTAAAGCATTCAAAAGATTTAAATATACAAAAATAATTTTTATGAATAAAAGGAAGTTGCCATTTAGGTGAATTTAAAAAAAAAATCGAATAATACTAAAAAACAGAGATAAAGTGCAAATTTCAAACCTCAATTGTGAAGTATTTTAGTATTGTGTTATCATATTTAAAGATAAACTTTCAATTCACAGGCATGAAAGTATTAAGCAAAAAAGATTGAAATAAAAATTTAATTATGGGACAGATCACAAAAATTTATTTATGAAATTTTTGTTGATATCACAAAAAACTGCTCCACCCAAAAGTGTTGTTTTTTTATGTTATTCATTCCCACTTATTATCATAAATGAAATCATGAAATTGGAGGAGGTATTTTGTTACACTTATGCCGAAAAATCAAAAGCTTCTTCGACTTTTTCAACTCTCAAAACCAAGCATTCTATTGAAGAATTCAACATTATTTTGACAAGCTCTTCTTCAGATGAAGATAAAAGAGAAATAAATCAGAAAAAGAAAAAGATAATCGACAAAATAAACAACGATGATACGAATGGAGAAAATGACTCTGATGAAAGAAGAAAATATCAAAAGGAAAAACAAATTCAAAGAGCAGTTTTGCCAGCTTTTTGTTAAAAAGAAATTGAATGTCGATAAAAGTTTAATTCTTCATAGTCACGTCGTTTCTTTCTTTCTTTCTTTCTTTCTTTCTTTCTTTCTTTCTTTCTTTTTCTTTTTTCTTTTCTTTCTTTCTTTCTCTCTCTCTTTCTTTTTTTTTCTTTTTTTTTTTTTTTTTTTTTTTTTTTTTTTTTTTTTTTTTTTTTTTTTTTTTTTTTGTGTGCGTGTGTGTGTGTGTGTGTGTGTGTGTGTGTGTGTGTAACTATCCTAAGTCCTTGCAACAATGGAAAATACACTGTTTTAAGTTAATTTGAAGATGAATATTTAACAATATATTAACTTTGGCAGAGCATTTTTTGTACAGTCATTTCATTTCATTCATATATGGCTAATTTTTTTGAAAGCTTCCTTTTGTTTAATTTTCTAATTAAACAAAAATTTCATATTTTCATCAATTTTCTGTTCACACTTTCGTAACTTTTCTGAAAGGGAAATAATACCAATGTCAATATTTTGTTTTCATGACATAGAAATTTCATGAATGGGAACAGAAATTTGATCAAAATATGATATTTGATCAAAAGGAAGTTTACAAAAAAATTAGCCATATTCTTTTCATTCTTTTGAAACGAACATAAAGAAATCAATGGAAAATATCTCAAAAATATGTGTATTAAACTTTGTTGCAAAAGAGCGGTTTTTGCACAAGGGTGCAGGTTAAGCATCGATGATATTAACGTTTGTGTGAAAAAATATCATTTAATGTTTTATCAACGTAAATTTTCGACAGATCAACATAAAAAACTGACAGACAGCACCAAAATACCACGTAATTGACGTGTCTAACTGCACTAACTGATATAATTACCAGTTTGAATAACTCACAAAGATAGTTTCAACTGAATATTATTTATTAAAACTCTGAAAAAATAAGCAAAATCAAATACAAAAAAAAGATTGAAATGAATAAAAGACATATAATGTATTCAATTTTGAATTAAAATATTAATTTTTAAACATATAACCAAAATACCTTTTCATCACAAGGGCTAGTGGCTCAATTGGATAGAGCACCTGACTACGGATCAGGAGGTTGCAGGTTCAAGTCCTGCCTAGCTCGTTTAATTTTTGATTATTTCCACATTTTAAAGTCAACTTTGATTCATAGGATATGATTCGATTTTTTCATGTTTCAGTTGTTCTTTTTAAACTTCAGAAGACAAAATGTATTAAATGATTATTTTCTTCTCGAATAATATCACTTCAAAAGATAGTTTGTTCAATTTCTTGTGGTTTATTCTGAAATTGAAAATGAAAGATTTGATTATTTTTGCATATCTGGTTCCAATTTTCGCATAAGCTGCACATGTTGGTATAAATTCTCTATGGATAATATGCATTTGAGTGAAAAGTTGTGAAAAAGAGTTTTCAATTTGAAAAATATAACATTTATCGAAAAAAGAATTGATCAATGAAGATAAATACGAATTAATAAAAAGAAAATGCAAATTATCTTCATTTGATTGCACAATGTTCGCATTAATTATATTTGAAATGGTCTTTGTTGATTTTTGCTCATTAAAAATTATTCAGTTTAATCAAAGAATAAATTGTTCATGAAGCATTTTGTCAATATTACATTATAATGAATTGAATATCAACAACGCAATATTTTGATTTTTATTGATATAAAATTTATCACAGTTTTTTGTAAGCAGGATGAAAGCTGAACGAAAGTCAAAAAAGATGTTGAGGAAGCACCGATCTGACCAAATATTGAATTGTTGTAATTGTTTCAGAATATTTGAGATGAGAGTTGAATGATGAAAATGAAAGATATTGTGTTGGATGAAATGGTCGTGGATTATCTGTCTTTTTAGCTTACATAATGTATAATTTGTCAGCGAATTTCTAAAAACGATCGAGATTATTTGTAATTTGTTAAAAAGGAAGATAATTATGAAAATTTAATGAACATAAAAATGATTCCATTATGTAAATTTCTTTATGACTTTGCAATCGAGGGTTATTGAAGACTTTAAAGCAAACATAAATGACTTGTAAGTTTTTTTGAAAATTAAAAAAAAAAAAAAAAAGTGTAAGTTGAAGTGAAAAATGAGAAATGAATCTGTGAAGTGCAAAGCATGATGTAGTGAGCGAAAAAATAGAATAGATGAAACATTGTTGACATGTCTATTTTTCAAATCGATGAAATCATCTGCTCATTTGACGAGAAAGACGGAAAAAGGATCTGATTAATCCTCTGCACCAGCTCATCGTCTGGAACATGAAGAGCAACATTGACAATCCGCTGCACCTGCTCCATTCGCTTCCTCTGCCTCTTCAGCTTCCTCTGCTGCTCCTTCATCCGCTCCTTCGTCATCTGCTGCGGCGACGCGTCAATCGCCAAATGAAATGGACTGCGTGGTTTGTTCTGTGCTGAAGACGTCTGCTGTGAAAGTGGTGTGACAAGCGCCGGAAGCCACGCCGAGTCGATCGAAAACGCAGATTTCGACAATGTCGATTCCGAATCCTCGTCGTCTCCGATCTCCCCGCTCTCTTTGCTCTCAGCACCATCAGCCCCGTCTTCCCCTTCCATCCGCCCGCTGGCTGTCAGGTCTTCTCCGCTCTTCAGCATCGAGTCGCCGTTTCCTTCTCCTGCCTTCTTGCTTCCCTCTTCTCCTTCTTCTGTGCTTGAATGCGATTGCCCGCTTCCAGGCGCTCCGTGTGTGTATGGCATAAATGCCCCCGAAACAGGCAGCAGCCCCGCCGGCAGCGCCTGCAGTGTGGACGGATAAGCGTTGTGTGTCTGTGAATTCTGGTTCCTCTCTGACACAGGCGATGGCGAAGTGGAAGGCGGGAGCGAGCGCGCAATGAGCGACGGGTCAGCCACTTGTGTGGTGGCAGAGGAGGTGTCGCTCGTATCGCCTGCTTCGTTGCTCGAGACACGCGGCGAGTTGCTCACATACTTCTTTGATGCGCTGAGTGTGTCGCGGTCTTCCTCTGTGAGAGTCACCGTCTCTGTGTCGTCTTCAGTGTCCACAGGCTCCGCAGACGTCGAGTCAGACTGCCCGTTCGAATGGTTGCTTTCGCTGCTCCTCCTTCCTTCGTACCGACTCCGCTCCTCCGACAGATGCTCGTGGCCTCTCCGCCTCTCATTCCGCGACGACTGCGACTGAGGCGCTTCTGCTTCCGCCTCTGCCTCTGTATTTGCGTCTGCTTCAGCTTCAACTTCTGCTTCTCGTTTATCTCCCCTTTCGTCTCCTGCATCGCCAGAGAATTCCGACGACGGCTGGATCATCCGCGGCGAATGGCGCGTTGGCGACGAGCGGCGCAGGAGCTCCGCCTCATCTACAGACAGCTCTCTCTCTTTGAAGTTTCTCTCGACTGCCTGCAGCCTTCGTGTATCCAAATCTCCCAGTGACTTGCTGTGCTCTGCCGGGTGCTGTGGACCATTCGGGTGACGAGGGGAGAAAGGCGAAGGGTGCGGACGGAGCTCTTCAGCAGTGTGCTCGCCAGGCGAAGACACACCTTGCTGCCCGTTCGTCACAGGGGTCGAAACAAGTTCTTCAGTGAGTGTTTCTTCAGACACGGCAGACAGCACCCCGTCTTCTTCTTCGCCGGATGCTTTGCTCACAGTGAAACGCTCCGTGTTCAGCTCCTCGCTTTCATCAAGCTTTGTGATATCTGCACTTGCTATCTTTTTCAGATCTTCGCTATCTCCCCTCTCTTTCCCTTCTCTCCCTTCTCTCCTCCCCTTGCTCTCTCCACTGCCTCCGCGGGGAGGCAGCTGCCCGTTCTTTTCCTTCTGATCTGACTGCTTTTTCTCATCGTCGCTGAGACTGTGGCTCAAGCTCGTCTCTTCAGATTCCCCCAGAAGATGCTTCGGCCCGTGCGGCGGGTGCATCTGGTGCACTTTGCGCGGCTTGCTGATCTGCGGAAGGAGCTTCAGCGAAGGCGAAGGGAGCAGCGAAGGAAGAACAGGCTCGTCAGGAGCAGTCTGTGGAAGCGTGTCAAATTGAAGGGCAGGGATGAGCGGGTGGTTGGAGGCAGCGGGGAGCGGCTGGGAGAGATTTGCTGAATGGGAAGTGGTTGATAAATGGCTGCCTGCATCTGTGGCTGGGATCTGCATCGACTTCGACCACAGCGGGGGAACTGTGATTCCGTTTGACTGGACAGAAGAGGGGGAGGAGGAAGAGGAAGAAGAAGAAGCAATTGGAGAAGAGGAAGGAGCAATGCCGATGTTGTTTGGCGTGGCGCCTGTGGCAGGCAGAGAAGAAGAAGACTCAGTTGAGATCTGGTTGATTGAAGGGCCAGGGCTCGATGCTGACAGGTTGCTGTGCGGGTGAGTGGCAACTGCGTGTGCTTTTGCAATGGACTGGTGGAAAGAGACTTGTGTCTGTGGGTTGAGGTGGATGGTCTGCGGAGAGGCCTTGCTGTCTGCCTCGAACGGCTGCTCGCCAAACTCCACAGCACTGCTGGCAGACTCAGCAGCTGAGCGTGTGTCACAGGCAGGCTCTTCACTGGGAGCATCGCGCACATTCGGGAGGATCATTGAGCGTGCTGTGGGCACGACAGAACCGCCTTGGATGACTTCGGCAATCGACTGCAGCGGCTTCCCGTCCAGCGGAGAGGAGCCGCTGGTGCTTACTGCCCGCGGGATATTCGCAGACAGCGCAGCAGACGGAGGCGAGTTCGGAGACGCATAAGGCGAGCGCGCCTCTGACGCTGCCTGGTGCTTCCGCGGGATTTGTGGGAAGAAGCCTTCTGAAATGATCCGCCGCCGCACAGACGAGCGCAGCTGCCGGCGGTCGCCCCATTTGCTGCTGCTTTTTTCTCCTCCACTTGTGTCGAATGCCGAGCTTGAAGCAGGCTCTGGTGCTGGCGATGGATCCTGCTGTCCATCCAGATTGCGCTGGGAAGAAAAGGCATTTGCTGACGAAGACGCAGAGCCAGCTGCTCCTTGCTCGTCCTCTCCAAATGGTTGTGATGCTGTGTTGGAGTTGGACTTGTACGAAAGCGGGTCGCGCTTCTCCGACGGGGTGGGGGTGCCAGACGCTGGCGGTGGGGAGCTGGCAGCAAGGACATCTGAGGATGCTCTGTTGGTTGGCTGCTCTCTGCCCATCGGCTGGTGCGGGGGATACTCCTTCTGCTCGGCGCCTTGTCTCCAGGAGGATCGACTGTCTGCTGCCCCGTGTAGAGTGCGCTGCTGTGAGTGTGTTGCAGTCTGAGGCACGTTGCGTGTCTGGTGGAGCGCGGAGGGGTGGGCAATGGCTGATGCCGCGCCTTTGAGGGGAGGAGTGGTGAGATGAAGAGCACCCCACTGCAGCCCAGCGAAGAAGGGGTGGCGCATGATGGTCCCGTCGTTCAGCCGCTCTGCCTGGTTCAGCACAATCAGCTTGGACAGCAGGTCCTTTGCAGTCTCGTCAAAGCCAGGGGGAAATGTGTACTCGGCCTTCACAATGTGCTGGAACAGGAGGAATTGCGTCTGACCCGTGAAAAGCGGCCTGCCAGTGAGCAGAAAGAAGATGACCAGACCCACAGCCCACCAATCGGATCTGTTCAAATAGTGTGGGTGAAAAAATATGAAGATTCAAAAAATAAAAAAAATAGGAATCCAAAAGTTTGAAAAACAGTTTTTTTTTACACAAGAATAAAGATAAATACTGTTCTGTTGCCTGTTCATTTCTAATGATTTCTGGTGCGATGTAAAGTGGAGTACCAACAAATCGCCTGCTCGACTTTGCGGCGCTACTGTCTCCAGATGCTTTCCAAGTTGCAGAGCCTAAAGACAAATCAAAAAGGTTAAGTAATCCATGATTAATTAATTCTGTAAAAACCGAAATCTCCAATTCTGATATGTCCATTTGCTCCAATAAATATGTTTTCGGGCTTCAGATCGCGATGAATTACCCTACGCATAAAAAATTCACATAAAAATTACTTACAAATATAAATTGCAAACCCTTTTGAATGAAGATGAGCAACAGCTTCTACAATTTCAGCTGCATAAAATCGAACATACTCAATATGTAAAGGCTTTTGAATAAATTTCGATAAGTCAACGAGGCAAAGTTCAATAATAAAATCTGAAATATTTGAAATTTGTCACAAAAAACATCAATGACATATTTGAATAAATATCAACAAATTTTGCATACAGAGGGACTCCTCATCCTGAAAATTTCCGTATAAGTTCATGATAAATGGATGTTTATATTTCATCATTATATCTCGTTCCATATAAACTGTATGTTCCATTTTGTGTTTAATTAGATTAATTTTGGATAGTTTTTTAAGAGCAACAATAGAATCGTCAGCCTTATAAGTGGCTTTGAAAACCTTCAATAGAAAGTGAATTTGAATGTTAAACGAGAAAGGAAATCAAAGAATTTTGAAAAAACACAATAATCAAACTTGAGAAAAAGAGCCGTCTCCGATGCATTCATGAATTGCAAAATCTTCGATTCGAAACCTTCTTGCTGCTTTCAGCCCATCATGAACTATTGCATATCCACCATCCATGCAAACAGCAAGAATAAAACAAAATAAACCGATCGATGATGATAAATAACAAAAAAATTTTGAGAAAACTTTTTTCAAACTGGACAAATTTTTGAAAAAATCATATAATAATTGACAAAATATAATTAATATGTCAAGGAACTTTAAAAAAGACTAACAAAATCAACACAGAAGAAAGATGGAAACTTTTAAATTGATTACTATTTTGTGTATGTAGAAAATTATTGAACAGAAAAATAAATAATAATAACTGTCTTGACTTCTCAACAAGCATTCGAAAAATATAAACCATGTTTTCGATTATCATTTATTTGTCATTAAACAAAAAGACAAGCTTCAATAGATTGATCATTAGATTACCTTAATAAGTGAAATGGACGCCACGTTTGATGAATTTGGCAATTTACTCGCTGGAGGCGATGATTTTAGCGACAGTGAAGAAAGTGTAAGTGAATCTGAGCAAGAGCCAAGTGAACAAGAAGATAAATTGAGTGTTGAAGAAGAGACCATTTCACATGAAACTGGTTTATTAATTTAAATATTTTTTGTCTCAATATAAAAATTGCCATTTTAAAATCTCGATGACATTATATAGCAATTGTTGAGAAATCTCGCTTTCCAACTACAGAGTCAATTTACCCAGGTGCAGAGGTTCTTGTGCAAGATGAAGATGCACAACCAATTGAAGAGCCTATTGTTAAACCTGTTGATACTAAACGTTTTGATTTAGTCATTACAGATACTAGCAAATATCCTGAAACGAGATTTAGCATGAAATTTCTTGCGGAATTATCGACAATGCCTGAAATGATTAGAAATGTTTGCGTTGTTGGACCGCTTCACTCAGGAAAAACTTCGTTGATGGATCTTTTTATGAAAGTTACGCACGCAGAGCAAATGAAGGTTTATTAGCATTTCTGTTGCGTTATATCTTTCATATGTTGTTAATCTTGTTACAATAATCAAAAAATAATTTTATTAAAAACAATTCTGAAAATATGGAACAGCCCCAATTCACTGCAGTGCGAAAAGATGAACATGAACGAAAAGTTTCTGTTAAAAGTTGTCCCCTTTCTTTAGTTGTCCAAAATGGGCAAATGAAGTCATATCTTCTTCACATAATGGATACTCCTGGCCACACAAACTTTTATGACGAGACAACAGCTGCCATTAGAGTGAGTGATGGAGTGATTCTTGTGGTTGATGTGGCAGAGGGAATTGTATTTCCGATGCAGATTGAAATGATCATAAGAGATGCTCTTCAAAATGGCTTGAACATAATTCTTGTGCTGTCAAAAATGGATCGACTGATAGTGGAATTGAAGCTTCCACCAAACGATGCCTATGCAAAGATTAGGTATGTCATCCAGCAGATAAACAGCATGATACACAAACAAGCACTTCACTTATCAACCGAAAGATCATCACAACAACCAGAAAAGGAACTGAAAGAATCCTTAGCCAATCCTGAAGAGCCGCCTCGCCCTGTTCTTTCGCCTGTGCTGGGCAATGTTTTATTTGCCTCCACACGACACGGGTATCTTTTCAGCCTGCAGTCCTTTGCTGCTGTGCACTGCAAAGTGCGCCAGCTGTCTGTAGATCCTGCGGCGTTTGCGAGGCATCTGTGGGGCGACTGGTTTTACGACAGAGCAGCGAATCGGTTTGCGAGGAGTAAGAAATCATTGCAAGGTCGTTCTATTCAAAGGACTTTTTGCGAGTTTGTGCTGAACCCAATCTACAAAATCACGGGGCAGCTGCTTGCGGAGTCCGGGGAAGACATCAAGAAGA
Organism: Monocercomonoides exilis; assembly: GCF_001643675.1. Lineage (NCBI taxonomy): Eukaryota > Preaxostyla > Oxymonadida > Polymastigidae > Monocercomonoides > Monocercomonoides exilis. Next base: position 1,233,364 of record NW_027150556.1, on the reverse strand, counting down.
ATGTGCTTGCTCCATTGCACATCAACCTGAACAAAGAAAACTCGAAGAAAGGGAAAATAAACGGAGGGAAAATGAATGAAGAAGAAGAAGAAGACATCGCTTCACACATTGATCCTTCAATAGCAACCACCCATTTTGCAAAGGGCAAAATGTCTGACCAGATTTTAGCCGCGACGCCACACGAGCTTCTGCCAGCGGTGTTCTCCAGGCTCTTTGGGGATCCTTCTTCACTTGTGGATTCCATTGTGCAGCATGTGCAGCCACCAAATCCTCTGGTTGTTTCAGGAAATAAACTGAAAAATCATTATTTATCTGACACTTCATCACATTCATCTTCTGCTTCTCCTGCTTTGTCTAATGAGTTATCTGGTCTTTCAATTTCATCATCATCTTCTTCTTCTTCACCTTCTCCTTCACAAAATCTTCCTTATCCACTGAGCCGGATCAAGTCAATATATTCAGGCTCATTCAGCGATCCCTTTGCCGCTGCAATGAAAGCGATGGATCCAAAAGGCCCATTGATGATAGACATTGTCAAGATGTACCCTATCACCCTCGATCCGCTTGTGGCACACGCACAGCAGCTGCAGAGAGAGAAAGAGAGTGCTGAGCAAAGCTTGTCATCATCATTATCCTCCTCCTCCTCCTCTTCTTCTTCTTCCTCTGAGTTTGGCAGCTCATCTGTCGGAGGTGGTCTGGTGGCGCAAGGCCCCATCACGCGCTTTCGGTCGTTTGGGCGCATCCACAGCGGGACAGTGAAGAAAGGGATGCGAGTGGCTGTTCTCAGGGAAGACTTCCATCCACAGCGAAATGAAGAAGACAGAGGAGAATGCACAGTGGAGAGGGTGATTGTGGGGGAAGGGAGGTATTTTGTGGAGGTGGAAGAGATGGGGCCGGGAAACTGGGTGATGCTGGAAGGGGTGGATCAGGAGATATCGAAGAGGGCGACAATTACAAATGCGATTGTAGATGAAGAGGATGAAGAGGAAGATGAAAGCGACAATGATAGCGAAGACTCAGACGATATGAAAGGGATTAGAATGGATGTGGAAGACGACAAATCAGCAGCAACTTCAGAATCAACTGAGCACTCTCCATTCTCCAAACTATACAAACGGCTGTTCCGCGACGGAAAATTACGGACAGCGCCAAATGTGTTCCGAAAGCTGCAATTCAGCACCACGCCATCACTTCGCATTGCAGTGGAAGCGATCCACCCGAAGGACACGCCGCGTCTGGTGGAAGGGCTGCGGTGTCTGGGGAAGACGTATCCTGTGCTGGATGTGCATGTACCGAGCAGGGCGACGACAGGGCTATCAGAGACAGGGGAGATCACACTCACAGGCACGGGGGAGTTGTACTTGGACTGTGCTATGTATGATCTGAGGGAGGTGTTTGCGAAGGCAGAGGTGAAAATATCTGATCCGTTTGTGCCGCTGTGTGAGACGGTGGGGGATGAGCCGACGATGCCATGTGTGGCAGTCACAGGGAATGGAAGGAACTCCTTTGCAGTTGTGGCAGAGGCGATGGAGAATGAGATTAAGCAGGAGTATGAAGGGAGGAAGATTGTTGAGATGGGAGAAGAGGAGGAGGAAGCAGACGGCAAAGGTAAAAGAAAGGCACAAAGTGTGTGGTCATCTGGAATTGATGCGTCTGCACCGAATCTGTTTATTAATGATACGCTCACTTATTATCTTACTTCTGTTGCTTCATCATCATCATCTTCTTCTTCTTCTTCATTCACTTCATCCTCTGTTTCTTCTTCACTCACATCAAATCTTTCCTCCTCTACTTCCCCTTCATCCTCTTCTTCCTCCTCTTCTTCCACCAGCACCCTCCCCATCCACCACTACAGCACCTACGACGACTACACAAAAGCGCTCTCTTCCATCCGGCGCTCCATCGTCAGTGGCTTCTCCCTTGTCGCCTCTGACGGCCCGCTCTGCTCTGAGCCCCTGCGAAATGTGTCATTCCGCCTGGTGCAAGCGAATATTTCACCCAAATCCAGCGACAGAGCGCCCACGCAGATCATGGCAGCCATCCAGTGTGCGTGCCAGGGGGCGCTGATGCTGGCGAGCCCGCGGCTGATGGAGCCGATGCTGCGGTGTTGCATTGTGTGCCCGGCAGATTGCGCGCAGGCAGCGATGAAGGTGTTGGGGAGGAGGAGGGGGCATGTGATTGAGGAAGGCCCTCTGCCGGGGACGCCGCTGCAGACAATCACGGCTTTTGTGCCATCGCTGGACAGCTTTGGCTTTGAGACGGATTTGAGGGCGTATACACAAGGGCAGGCGTTTGTGCAGATGATGTTTGACCACTGGGACATTGCACCGGGTGACCCGATGGATCAGACGGTGACGATCATCCCATTCACTCCCTCTCCACCAGATGCACTGTCGAGAGAGCTGATGCTGAAGACAAGGAGAAGAAAGGTTTGAATTCTAATTTTAAAAACTATTTTTTTTTTAGAACTATATTTTGGATTATTTATAATTTTTCAATTTGGATTTCTGAATATTCTTGCTATCTTTTCTCTTTCTTTCTTTCTTTCTTAAATGTATTTATTCTTTTGCTTTAATTAACTTAGGGATTATCTGAGACTGTGATTGCATCAAAGTTTTTCGGAGGAGAGATGAAAGAGGAGATGAAGAGGCAGGGAATTGATCCTTCAAGTTTTGATTGAAAACTCACCATCAACTCGTTGTCTTTTTTTTTTGATCTGTAATTATTCACTTCAAATGTTTCAAAAATCACCTCACGTATTTATGTAAATAAAATTGTGAAAACATTTCATACAAATGTTTAGGCTTCATTTTAATTCGAAAAAATCATTTTTTCACATTTGATCAAATCCTTTAATATCATTCAATAACAAATTAGTGTTTGCTTTTTGTTATTTTTCTGGTTAAATGTGTTTTATAATAATTTTATTACGAAAGAAAATATGATGGACATTGAGCGCCCAGCTGAAGAGGCAGCAACACAGCAAAAAGCAACAGAAGAGCATGGACATAAACAAATTTACACTTATGAAGCGAAATTACCGATTTTCTCATTAGATTGGAGTACTAGAAAGGAATATCCATATCGCCTCGTATTCAGTACGTTTAGCGAAAAGGCTGTTAATTCCCTATCTGTAATCCAGCTTGATGAAGCGTCAAGATCATTAAAACACGTTGCTTCAATCGAGCATGGGTTTCCACCAACAAAAGTTATGTGGATGCCATATGCTAATTCTGATAAGCCGGATTTCTTTGCGTGCACTGGGGATTATCTTCGTATCTATGAAATGAAAAGTAATGGAATTGAACTTAGGTCGTGTTTGAACAGCGTATGCTTTATCTATTCAATTTGATTTGATATGAAGTTGATGATAAAAATATTTAATAATATCTTAGCAAACTCTTGGAAGCGATTATCATGCCCCACTCACTTCATTTGATTGGAACTTCACTGAGCCAAACATCATTGGAACATCAAGCGTTGACACAACATGCACGATTTGGGATATACAAGTTTGAAGACCTGTTATTTATTTTATCTTCTTTATGTTGTATATCTAGAATGAACGAGCAACAGCTCAACTTATTGCACATGACAAAGAAGTGTTTGACATTGCATTTACAACAGGGCAGCATGTCTTCACAACTGTTGGTGCTGATGGATCTGTTCGTCTGTTTGATTTAAGGTTTGCTTTTTTCGTTGGTAGAGTAAGCTTTTATTATATATATTTTCTAATTTGAATATACTGCAAATGAAATATTTAATTTTATCTTTCTTTTTTCAGAAATCTTGAGCACTCCACTATCATCTACGAATCACCGAAGTACACACCTCTTTTGAGGGTGAAGTGGAGTCATGTTGAACCAAACTACTTGGCAACATTGATTATGGACGATCCAACTGTTATTATTCTTGATATTCGGTTTGCATTTGAGAATTTTATTATTATTTTTGATTTATATTCATTTTTCAACTCCAAAAAAAATTAACCCAAATAACTTATCACACAACTTTTTCTAACACTTGGCATTTTGCAATTCAGTCAACCTTCTCTTCCTCTGCTGCAGCTGAAAGGGCACGCACACGCCACCACATCGATGGACTGGTCGCCTTCTTCGCAACACTTCATTGCAACAGGAAGCGAAGATCAACACACGTTTATTTGGGACATCAGGCCAGACAAAAAGGAGAAAGAAAAACAAAGAGAGATCAAAGGTATGTTCACCTGCTCTGTTTTTTCACTGAAATTTGAGTTTATTGCATATGAATTCTTATTCATAAATATTTCTGCCCCAATAAATAACAACTTTTTTCTCTTTATTTCTAATTCAGATCCGTATTTGTCTTATGATGCACACCGCCCTATCAACTGCGTCAGCTGGTCTCAACAACACTCCTCTTGGCTGTCTGTCTCCATGGACAATTTACTCCAAATTCTTCGTCTCTAAATCTGTTCTCGTATGCATTCTCATACAAGTTACTCGCGTATTTTCTGTGTTCGTTGTTTGTTTGTGTTTATTATTGCTATTGTTATCGAGCGAAAGGTGCTTTTCTTCCTCTCTTATTTTTTATGAACCATTTCAATCTTCTTTCATCTGAATCTTCTTCCACTTCGCATTGAATTCCATTTGTTAACCTATTCTCCAATAAAAGCTGTTATGCTCTTTTTTGTCTTTCGCTCCTTTTATGCATCACATTTGTGTCCATATACAAAACCTATTCAAAAGTTATTTTCTGAAAAGGCAGAAGAAAAGCGAATAAATAAGAAACGAACAGCTTTTTTATTAACAAAGTCCATTGCCCGAAAACAATAAAAATAAATAAAAATAAAATTAATAATCGCGAAGTGGGAAAGGGCTGACGTGAGAGTGCCCTGATGATGATGAAGTGGATTGATTGCGAATCATCGAAGAGATTGTCGGTTGAAGATAGCCAGGAATCTGATGTTGCTGTGATTGACTTGAAGAAGAAGACGAAGTAGAAGAAGGTGATGATGATGAATTCTGTGAAGTGGATTGTGAAAGAGAGACAGTCTGCTGTGGGTTGTTCTGATAAAGTTCAAGCTGTGAGGTGATTGAATGCAGCGCTTGTGGTACAATTGGAGTCTCGCATATTCTCACCCTCAGCTTCTGCTTGTCTTTTGCTGTGAAGGACTGAAAACGGGCTGCAGCTGGCGACACAGTTGGTGGAAGAGTCGACGAGAAAGACGAGCCTACAGTCGAAACGAAAGGTTTTGAATGTCCATTCTTGCCATTCGCTGATGAGTTCGTTGAATGAGAAGATTGAGTGTGTGGCCTTTCCTTCTTCAGATCCCACGACACTGTGGACATAGTCTGAAGCCGTGTGAACACATCTGGCTGTTTCTTTGAAGATGTTCCCTTGTGATTATCAGGAGACACAGGAAGAGAAGAGCTGCTTGGTTGATTCGAATCTCCTTCAGAAGATGGTACTTGAGACAAGATTCTGGGGATAGCTGGAAGTGGAGGGGTGATTGGCAAAGAAGGAAACATCGAGCTTTCAGGATGTTTCCCTTTTGCTTGTGTTGACGTGTCTTCGTCCAAACCTGGAATTGTTGTGTCGTTCTCCTCGCACTCAACAGCAAAGGATGCTTCATTTTCTGCACTGTCTTTATTATGATTGCTGTTAAGCTCTAAACTTTTCGCAATTGAACCATTATTGCTTTCAGAACCAGATTGAGCCATATTATTTGAAGAAGCCGAAGCAGAAGATGAAGATGGAAGCTTTACAGATGGTGATTGTGTTGCAAGAAGAGTCGAAGGGCGGATAAACGCAGATGAACCTTTTGGTGTTCTTGTTTGTGGAGTTTGAGGGTTCAGCAGAGAAGTCGTTTCAATCAGCTTTCGAGGCGGAGTGAAAGTTGACGACGTGAATGCAGAATAAGTGGAATGAGTGCGTATTTGGGCATTTTGAGCAGATGCTGCCTGATTTGGCGCACTCACAACGGGCGAAACAGTCTGTTTTTTGCTTGATGGTGAAACTGGTTTTGTGAGTTGCTGAGGCTTTTGCTGCATGTCTTGTGAATGAACTCGTTTGACAGGTGTTGTAAAAGAATGCTGAGAACTGCTGCTGTTGTTGCTGCTGTCATAATTGTTCTGATTTTCATCTGCCAAAGCCGAAGCGGAATTCGAAACTTCCATCAGCATTTGCTTGTCATCCAGACCATCAACAGCATCTCTTCCTCGTTTGTTTGGCAGTTTCATCGGAGATATTTGCGCTTGCATCAGTCTGCTCGGAGAAGCTACAGCTGACATTTGATTATGAAGTGTATTTGGACTCAACGGCTTGTTGATCTGAAGCTTTGCGGGACTTGTCATTAGAAAATGCACCGTAGCTCGTCCAGGCGAAGTGAAAGGCCGTACTGCCCCTTTTCCGTTCTCATCCTCTGAATAGCTGGCTTTCATTTGTGAAGTTTGATCAGAAAAGTCGTGTTCTGCTTGAAGAAGTGCCTGCGTATACAATTTACCATCTGAATTATCACTACCATTTTCTTCTTCCTCTTCCTCTTCTTCTTCGCGAAGGCTGATCGTTTCCAAATAACGATAGAATTCTGTCTGTGATGTATGTGCCATTCTGAGCCCCGCATTGTATTCTGCATTGAGATATTCATCGCTATTTCCTGCCTCTTCGATGCCTCCTTTCAGCGCCTTCATCGTCTGTTCTGTCTGCTGCACAATCTGCAGAAGCTGACGAACTCCTTCTTTGAGTGCGGAAATGTGATACGACTTCTTCTTGATCTGATATTCTCTCTCAAGCATTCTTAAGTCAGCTTCTCTTAGCCGCATCAAAGTCTGAAGCGACTGTCTGCGTTCTTCAGATGTGACTCTTTCAGGAATAGATGCACTCAGTTTGCTCGATTTCTTGCAGAGGGCGCTGTATTCTTCTGTTATGGCGTGCCTTTTCTCTCGAGCTGAGCAGGCTGCTTTCTCCAGTGCGCGGATCTCGCGAAATATGCCTCTGATCGAAATTGGCGTTGATGATGGTAAAGAATTCGATGCATTTGATGCACCTTCGTTATCCTTTGTGTTATCTCTTTGCTCAGAATTCGAAGTTAATGAATCTGTATCGTTTTGCTGTCTGGCTCCTTCAGGATGTTGAAAGTTCCAACACGCAAGATCCGTCCGTTTCTGTGCAAGGATGTGCTTGCTTTCTATTTCTGTTTGCTTCAATGCAAGAATCTCCTTCAAAAGTGCAAGTCTGGCTCGACTCACATTTTGTATCTCCTTTCGAACAGCTATTGACGATGCAATGTCTTCTTCTTCGGCTTCTGAAACAATGTTCTTTTCGAGGGCTGTATGCAATTTTGATTTGAGTATTGCCACTTCTTGTCTGAGTGAGTCGATTATATTTGTGAACTGTGAAATGTGCTGTTCAACTGAGCGAGAATTCCGTTTCGCTTTCACTTTGATGTTCTTTGCTCTGTTTGCATACTTTAATGTGTTGTGTGTGTCTTCATATGAAAGCGTAGAAGGTGATATATTCGCAATCATCACAGTTTTCGAGTTGCCTCCAAGTGAATCTTTCAGCAATCTCGTAAGCTTGCTGTCTCGAAACGGCACATGCACCCCCTTTTTCCCTTCACTCAGCGCATTGATGCAGTTCCCAAGCGCCAAAAGTGACTTGTTAATGTTTGCTCCTTCAGTCATTCGTGCCCCTCTGTTCTGCGTCGCAGCCGCTCTCTCAGAGCCAGCAAGGTCAATCAGCGAGAGCTTCCCTGTCTGAACACGCCCTTTCACGCTGGCTGTTCGGTCTGTTGACTCGACAACAACTTGGAGCACAGCATGAGACCTCGAAGACACGACATTGGCATTTGTGGCTGCTGCTGCTCGATTTGCGCTTCCCAATTTAAGTAGACTCATCACTTCATCAGGAGAGCATGGATGGTGAATGGTGACTCCAGATACGCTAACTCCTCCTTTGGGATCCTCTCTCAAATCCAATCCAACGCTTCGCGTTATGAACTTGCTTTTCCTCCCGAACTGAGATCCACTGGGTCCTCGAATAGAAACAGGATGAGAAGCATTACCTTGCTGAGAACGGGAATTTTGAGAAGGAATTGCTAGTAAATCCCGAATAACTTCGTTGTAAACTTCTATGTATGATAACGATAATCTGTACTGCTTATCTAACTCATTTCGCTTGAACGTAGAGAACAGGTCTTGCATCATTCGAAACATGATTCCAGGATTATCTTCAGAGCCAAGCATTGTATAGGTTTTACCCGCTCCTAAATTATAAAAATAATTATCAAAATATAACAATGATGATTAAAAACAAACCTGTTGCTCCATAAGCAAACACTGAACAGTTGAATCCATCAAGAAGAGAAGGAATTAATTGTTTTGCAGATCCTTCGTAAACTTCTTGTTGAAATGCGCCTTCATCATAAACTCTATCAAACGCATAGCGCATTTCTCGTGTACGCCTCAAAACAGGAACCCCTTTTATTTCCGTTCGAGAATTGTCTTCTGGGTCGAAAATAACAATATTTGGTTCAAGTGTTCTTACAACACTACGAAATTTTTCTCGTTCCAAAGTAGTTTCTGGACGAATTCTAGCATAATTTTAATTTCGAAAAATTAATTGTTGCAAATTGTTTTCATGTAAATTTCAAAAAATGTGGAAATTATAAAAAATACGCAATAAGAAGATTTGTTATTGTCGAAGAAAGTTTAAAGCTCAACAAACCTTACACAAACAGTAATGTTTGATGATTTTTCCAAAAGTCCATCGTCAGGGAGCTTTTGTTGATGCATGACAAACAAATTTTTGAAAAAAATCAATCAACTTTACAATAATTATGGCTTCCAAAAAAAATAAATTTTCCAAAAATACTGCATAATAACAAGTGGGTTTTTGTTATTAGCTTTGAATTATATCCTAGTTAATACTTTATATTTATTAATTTATTTTTTTAGTGAGATGAGATCGAAGTGAATTTTATATTATGATTATTTTATTTTCATGCACCAATTAGTGACTTTATTGCTTGTTGCGTAAAAGGCATCAACTGAATTATGATTTTGTTGAATGTTCCTTCTTTATCCATGAGTGAAAAATCTAAAAAAAATACAGAAATAAAAATAAAATGAAATATCTTTAATTGATTTTTTAAAAAAAATTATTAAGCATACATTTAACAGACTCGCTTGCCACAGCCGTGATGCTCATTCCTTTCAAGGGATATGTGTCCAAGAAATCTTCATCTTCAAATTTCAGCTGGTCAATAATAATAGCATCGTGATCCACAGCCTCCTCATCATCCAGCTCAGCTGCAAGTATATTGTCCAATTCATCCATATCATCGTCATCGTCATCATCATCATCATCTGATGAGTCATCATCTTCATCTCCCTCTTCTCCTTTGCCTTTCTTCTCAAAGTCTGAGTCAAGCACTTGGGGCGGGTGCGATTCGTCTATTTGTATCATCTCGTTCAGCAGATACGCATCCATATCATCATCTTCATCTTCATCTTCAGCCCCTCCTTCCCCTCCTTCTCCTCCTTCTCCTCCTCCTCCAACTTTCTTGTTCAGCCTCATCAGCACCTTCGCCACAGACGTATCGTCAATATCCTCTTCATAATCCCCTTCAAACGCTGTCTGGTCGTCGTTCAGCATCCTTAACATTCCTTCTGTCCAGCTCTTCGATCCACTTGTGATCCCTCCATCAAAAACATCCAACTTGTTCTTCGAATTCGCTTTTTCTGCTTTCTCTTTTTGTTCTTCAACGATTTCTTTCTCAAGCTCTGTCTTTATTGTCGCTACGGATTGGTACAGTTTTGGCAAAAGTGAATGCACAGCCTGTTCTCTTATGCCATACTCCTCTGGATACCACTCAATCGGAATAGAAAGAAGCGAAAGAAGCGAATAAAGCGACACCTGCATGTCCATAATTGAGTTCGTGTATTCATCCCTCTCGTTCTCAATCCAGTCCACAAGCTCAGCAATCGTCGGGATGGACGGCAGCTTCAGCTTCTCCACAGCCGCCTTTTGCGCTTTCCGCAGTTTCTTCTTCTGCACCTTTGCTTTCCTCTCGGCGTCTGAATCATTCGCAGAAGTTATCGCCATCTGCGGCATCTGAACAGAATGGATTGCAGCTTGTGTGTCCATCGTCTGCTTCCGAATCGCCCCAAAAGCATGCAGCGGCGCTGCGAAGAAAAGAAGAAGGATCGAATGAGCCACACGGGACTTGATGATAGGCATCGTGCACTCATCGTACCTCTTCCACAGCATCGCCAGAAGAGATGAGACAAGTGCAGGCGACTGGATGATTCCGGCATAAAACGGAGAGGTGGAAAGAGATGCGCCTGTGGAAGCAACAGCAGACGAGGCAGTCTCTGCGCTCACAGAAAGGTTCAGCCTTTTGATTCCGCATCGAATGAGGAGGAACTTCAGCAGCCGCACGCTGCTCAGAATAGCGCTGTCCAGATGATTTTCATCATCATCGTCATCATCATCACCATTGCCATCGCCATTATCACCCGTGCCACTCCCGCTTACCCCTGTCATACCAGATGCCCCTGTGCCCTGTGCAGAAAGAGGAGTGCCGCCAAGCACAACCGACGTCGCAGGCGCAAACGGAGAGCTCTGATCAGACGCATCGTCATTCAACGAGCCAAACCCAAATGAGTTCCGAATGGAATTGAAGAGCGGGTTGGAAATGTCTGGTGTGTTGAATATCACTTCGATGTTGTTCTGCGCAAATGCCTGGATCGTCGGGATCAGCATCGAGATCATGTCGTCGTTGACCTCCATCCACTGGCAGAGTCTGGTGAATGCAGTTGCCATTGTGGCTGTTACTCCGCTTCCCGCAGCGCCCATTGGAGAACTGCCTGCTCCTCCTGCTCCTCCTCCTCCCGATCCTCCTGTGGATGACATCCCAGACGCCGCTGCAGACGACTTGTCCGGAGTGAAGTCGAGCAGCACCAGGCACACAATCTGGTAGCATGCGACATACATGTCTATGAACTCCACGTCCCTGTGCTCCAGCCCTTTGACCAGAAACTCTGAGATGACTGGCTCGAACTGCGTGAACAGCAGCGGCGCTGTCTGGTCGGTCGACCGTACTCGCATTGCACGTGTGAAGTGGAGGATGTTGTACAGCGCCCCGCACAGCGTCGTCAGCTCGCTGTTGTGCAGCTGCCGTACGCCTTCGTCGTCTGAGTCACCAAACATCGCCTTCAGAATCTTCTTGTCGGAGTCCCGCTTGCCTTCTATGTCGTCGTCGTCATCCTCGTCGATTGCACCACTCGCTCCACTCGCAGACTGCTTTTGTCCAAATGCAATCCCTTGCGCACCTGCTGCCTTTGCTGCCTCCTTCTCCGCCTCCTTTTTCTCAATAATAGCGCGCCCTTGGTCGATGATCACCCACCGCTCTGCCAGCAGCCCTTTCATCATCTCTGTGATGCGCGTAAAGACTGTCGTGGCATATGGCTCCATGCGCTCCCCAGCCACTTTCACCGCTCTGTTGATGGAGACGATCACTCTGTCAGACGCCTGCCCTGCGCGCTGCAGGTTGTTGAACAACTTCTCAAACAAGGTTGGCAGAAATGACTCAACCATCGTGAGCAGCTGGGCAGATATGACTGTTGCTCCTTCGCCTGATGATGCTGTCACCACAGATGGGATTGACAAAGGCGATGGAGAAGGCAGAGGTGCCATGTCCGCATGCAGCTTCGGAGGGCGGGCAGCAGCGTAGATGTAAGAGAGTAGCTTTGTGATGCACTCACACGCTGCCACACACACAGGCACACAGGGATCGTCCAGAAGAGCCACCGCAGCCCCGATGAGTGTGACAATAAGCGGAGAGGAAGACGCGCCCGGAGAATTAGGGATGCTCGTTGCGGCTGGAGAAACTGAGATCATTGGCGCGTACGAGGCGACGAAGAGCGCAGCCTCTCTGCGGAGGATGGGGAACGGGAACGAGGAAGCCAGGAGCGGGAGCACGAAGGATGAAATGAGCTGCATGATCATCGAGTCGAAGGGGCTGATCATTTGCTGTGCAGCCATTGCTGCCTGCGCCTGTGGAGGGGCAGCTGGGTTTGGAGCAGTCAGCGCCGACTCAGACGGCAGAAAGACAACAGTGCTGACCTCAGAGAGGAGGTGGAGGCAGATCTGGAGCGGATTCCAGATCGGCTGTGAGGCAGCGGTCGGGTGCTGAGAGGCATCTGTTGGTGTTTGTGGAGGTACACGGCCAGCTGCGATTGCTTGGGTGATAATCTCGTAGGCCTTCGCTGTGTACTTCTGGAGCATGTCGAGCAGCCCTGCAAGCGCTGTCTGTTTTCGGTTCCCGCAGAGTCGCCGGAAGAACTCCAGCGCAGCTGTGCGGGGCGTGTGGACGTTGGACGAGGCGGAGTTGACAAGGTTCATAAACTCGATGGGTTCTTCGTCAAAGAGCTCTATTTCCTCGCTGGTTAGCCCAGCGTTGGGGAGGATGATCTCGTTCAGCAGGAGCGGGAGATGGGGCTTGAGCGACACGACGTAGGTGACGTTGTGCAGCAGGCCGAAGCTCAGCAGCTGGATGGCAAAGAACATCACTTTTGGGGACATGTACACATCTGACTTGGTGCTTGGCACAAACTCAGGTGCTGCTGCCTCAGCCAATGCAGATGCAGAGGTAGAGGCGGATGCTGCGTCCGAGGAAGACGGAAGCGCCAACGAGCCGGCGATCTTCCTGCCGGCATACACTTTGTGGAGCTCGGCAAGAATCGTGCTGATGAGATTGTTCGCGATGTTGTTCATCCAAAACATGGAAAATTCTTTGTATTCGAGTTGAGATGGGTTTGGAAGACTATAATTCTGGTACAACAAAAATAAAAACTCTATTGCCTGCTTTTTGCACTTCCACCATTGCTGGTGCGGGCGTTGATCCCTATCAGGCTGTGAAAAGCAGTTGATGAAAATCAAAATGATTTAAAAAAATAATATTTATTTATTAAAACTGAAAAATAATTTCACAAAGAATCCATTCAAACATATAGCGTTTCTGGAATGGGCAACATGAATATTTGCACCATTTTTTCCACCACTATTCTCATCATTTCTGGCTTTAAAAAGTATGGTCTGATATTTGATGTATTAATATTCCTCGTAATTTTGCAAAAATACTTTAGCATAATCGCCTGTTGCGTTTCTGCAAAATTTATGTGCGAAAGAATCTCCTGTGCCGAAAGAAATAGAGGATGATAAAATACTGGAATAGCTTTATTGAATTGTTTTGCAATTTTTGGCATTGCAGATGAATATAAACTGCATAATGAAAGAATAACTGGGCATATAGCTATTTTTAAGTTTATGTCTTTTGCTTCAAGAGCTTGTTTTACTTGCACAATCATATTTGGCCATTTTTTAGGAAAATCACATTCTATCATTGTACCAATAATAAGTTCCAATTGTTTTGCTACTAAAGGCGGTGCAGCACAAAGAGAAGGAATGATATTTTCGCGAATAAATTGTTTATCAGTTCTGTCTTTAGATTCTTTCCACATTTTTTTAACACTAATTTTAAACTGAATTGCCGCAGCAACACGAATATCAATAACAACTCTTTCATCCATAGTGAATTTAAGCATATGAGAAAAATAGTTTGGCATTTTTCTCCACTGGTTATAAGTTGTAATTAAACATAAATAACTACTTTTTAAAAAACAAGGCAAACAGATCGAATCACTTTTCTAGCTTGTTCTTGCGCAGCCTTATCGCCTCGAAATGTTTGACTCAAGACCTCAAATATGACGCTGTCTTGCATCGAACGTTAAACACAGTGAAAACAACAAAATAAAAAAAAATAGAAATTGAAATTGTTCCACTTAATGGAAATGATCATTTTTTGTTTAAAAAAATTGGAAAAAGAAATTTTTCATTTAAAAGAATTTTATTCTTAATTTATTAATCTTTGACATGAGAGAAATGCGAAATGAAATTTTGTAATTTTTTATTTTTTGCTCAAAATATCTCCAATTTTTGTTCAGCTGCGCAGCAAATCTTTCCACATACAACAGCAGCACTCAAATGATGATCTGAAATGCACAATTCTTCTGTACATTGACTTAAATCGATTTGTCCATGAGCAAATGCACCAACAATAAAAGCAACTGGCGTATCTTTTGGGATTGTTGAAATATATTCATTTATTTCTGTTTTTTTAGAAGCAGTAGCAGATAATCCAATGATACGGCAGCCTGGTGGTAAATATTGTTCAACTGGATTGCGAATAACTTTGAGAAGAACTTCTTTTGTTTCAACAGCCCTAATTTTATGCTTATGCAATAATTCAACTATTTTAAAAAAACATAAATTGAAATTTAAATATCTGTAAGACTGATCATACCAATAAGACCTGAAAAACGCTTGAATGTTCTCGGAAGTCGAATTTTTGGATTAAATTCAATAAGAACGTTCTTTGATGTTCTCACATATACTTTTAAATGACCTGTTTTATTTAGAGGAGAATCAAGAAGGGTTAGAAGACACTTAAAACAAATTTGAGAAAATTGAGTGTTTAAATTAACAGCTTAATAGTAGAGAAGCACACCATATGCGTTATATCTGGACGATACTCAGAAGGGTTTAAGTGATTTTTCCGAAGAAGAGCAGTTTGATCGCAATCTAACAATTTATAGACTCCATCTATAATATAATTTCGTTTTAAGAATATATACATTTTTTACAATTAAAAAGTCTCGAAAAACCTTTCGTTTTTCCAACCTCTAAGCATGCCTTGTCTAAAATTACAATGATCTTTTCGCTATCTGGAACAGCATCTATTTCTTCAGAATCGTCTGCCATAAATTTTAATATGGATTGTGAAGATCTCAAAAAAAATGTGTTTATTTATATATAATTCAAATAATTAATAATAAGAAATTCCTTTCTGCTTTTTTCATTGCATGTTATTTTTTTCATGCAATTTTTTGTTATCTTTGAGAAAAGTTCTCACTTTTAATTTTTCTAAATGGGTGTTTTTTTTTCAAATCATAACTTATTTCGGGGTGTAAATCTTTCTAAAGTCATATAAAATTGAGAAGAGATTTTGCATTCAAATGCAAAAAATTCATCACAAGTGTTTCAGAAACAAAAATTTTTGAGCTGAAACATAGAGGAAATAAAATAAATAATTCTTTTCTCTTTTCAATGTTCATTTGTTTATTCACAAGAGCATTTAATGAATCGAAATTTTTGATTGAAAAAATATGATTTCAAAAATTATTACCCAAATATATTTTTATTTTCACTTTTCTGAAAGTTAAAAAGAAGCTTTTATTAAGAGAAAAAAGGAAATCTTTTTAATCGCAAGATGAAGTTTCTGCTTCATTCATTTTTTTTTAATATTTACTTATTTATTTGTTTATTTATTTATTTATTTTTTGTAATCCAATTTTTCTCTGCTATATGGGTGATTATTTTTGAAATCATAACTTTTTTCGGAGTGTCGATTTTTCAAATGTTCAATTTCTTATGAGAGGAATTATTCATTAAAGAGTTAGATGCAATGCAATTGTTTAAAATGACAATGCTTCAGATAATATTCATGAAAAAGTTATTTTTGTATGGAATTATTTCTTTTTTGTGCTCATTTATCAGCACTTGAAGTGAATTCTTAAACCGAAAAATTTGATGGAAGAAATATGATTTCAAAAATAATCACCCATATTCTTCTGTTCGTTTATTCAGCATGTAAATATATAAACGAACACTGAAATTAGTTATTTTCATTTCTTAACAAATTTATTGCGAACTCATTAGAAAAATTAAACTTGAAAACAATTGTGACGAATTTTTCTTTTGGATAAAAAAAATATTCCCCTGACAAACAACCTTTTCAAAAATGAAAACATTGGAAAAAAACACTGATTTCAAATCTAATCACACATATAAATCTTATTCGAGGTTCAAAGAAAATAAAAGAATAAATTTACACAATCACGAGGATTTTTCTGGAACATTTTGTGAAGGATTTAGCTCAGAATTTTGTTAATCAAAGAACTAATAATTTTAACGATTATGAAAGAATCATACTATAATAACTGAAATTTTAATTTTAAGAAATGGGCAATTCTTTTTGAAAAGTCGCAAATGTTTAGTTTTCAAATATGTCAAAAATTTCGTATTTTGCTCATATTTCTGTTTCAGCTCACAAATCTCCTCAAGAATGTTTGAAATAGCATTCTTAAGTAATCGATTCCATTTATGTGGAGTTTGATATTTGTTAACAAAATATTTAGCAAAATATGAAATTTAAGATTTATTTAAAAATTTAACATTTGTGACTATTCAAAAAGAATTACCCAAATGAAGTTAAAAAAATTACTTCTCTTTTTTCTCTTTTTTCTATGATTTTTTTTTCAGATCCTTTTAATTATTTCTTTTCCAATTTTTCTCTTTGTGGAAGTTGCGAAAATTTTGAAAATCCAAAAAAATAACATTTTTTGTTACTCTGTGGTTATTAATATTAATAAAATTACACCAATTATTCAATTCATATTTCACAGAATAAATGCGTTGAAAAAAGAAATGAACAGTCACTCACCATTCATGTAAATTGTTAAACGTTGGTAACAATAATTCTTTAATTATTATTGTTGTTCAAGTGTAACAAATTTGTCAATCTTTTTATTAAAAATGCCTTTCATTTTTTCAACTTTTAGTTCATCTTCATTTTAAACAATTTTAACTGGATTTATTCCATAATTAGACATTCACTTCATTTCATCGTTCTTATCTCGAAATACTTCTAAAACAAAAGTTTCATTAATTCATTCCATCTTCGACACCTGCAAAATGTGAAAAGTGAAAATTCCTTCAAATGTGAGAATTGCAAAGGCACTCAACTGCACACCGAGCCTTGTCTGCCAGATTCGAACCGGATATATAAGGAAAAAAGTTATCGAGAAATAGAACATGTTGATGACTCGAAAGCAAGAAAAACGAGTCATGGAAATACTGAAAATTTTGAGAGATAAAAGAAAGCAAATCACAGCGAAAACACTTAGAGCTGTTGTTACAAAAGTTTGAAATAAAACACATTCTCATAATTTTCGTTCTTCATTCACAAAAAGGCATAGCGAGGAATTGATGGTTGTTTTTTCAAATGTGAGAGACGAAAAACGGAAGAAAATATCTGAACAAAGCATTATTCCCCGGAAAAATTATTTGACTCACTATGTGTGTGGAAAATATTCATCTATGATCTTCTGTGCTGATGAATCTGGTTATCATGCCCATGAAGATGCAAAAAAGATGAACCTAATAGTGGGAACAAATGAAAATCGTGAAATTGATCACACGCCTTTGGACAGAGGAGAAAAAAGAATATCATTGCTCCATTGCATTTCGCTTAATGGAACTTTTGTTCCTCCTTGTTTTCTGGTGCAAAAACCATTCAACATAAGATCCCTTCATTCTCTAGGCTATCAAGCAGGAATTCAGAGTTGTGTAGAAATCTGTAATTCGTCTTATTTTACTACAGAGTTGTTTGAAAACTGGATCAAGAAAGTTTTCATTCCTCATTTCAACATCAAAAGAATGTTTTTCCCAGATAAGCATGCACAGGCAGTGTTAATGCTTGATGGTTGCAGAATCCACCTGTAAGATAATGTGTTGACTCGACTTGTTAATGAAAATGTTTTGCTATTGATTTTGCCTCCAAATACAACACATTTGCTGCAGTCCTTGGATTTGTCAATTTTCTCACTATGGAAATTCCAGATTCAACACGTTAGGTCTGATTCAACACACGACAGCGTGGAACAACCTTTTTAGCTTGGAACGAATGTAATATTGCAAGTTTCTTCATTGATAAACATTTTTTCTGCTATCAAAAAAAGCGGACTTGTGAATGTTTTTCACAAGATTCCTTCAACAGCTCAGATCTTCGAAGAAAGCTTCCTAAAAGTGATCGAAATTGTGTAATTGGACAACAAGTCATTGCCACTGTCATGCGCAAGACAAACAAGACAAACAAAAGGATGTGAGTGGGTATTTTTGAACATTAATATAATGCCAGTTTATTATGGACTTCAGCAATAGATTTTTGTTTTTAAACAATTGATAAATTGAAGAGTTTTTCTCATTCGGATTTAATAACGCATTTTAAAAAAACATGACATAATAAACAAAATATACATCAAATCTTTGATTTTCTAAATTTATATTTTTCAAAAAAAAATCAACAATTAACAAGAACAGTTAATATCTGAAATGAATCAAAAGTTATATTCATCCAATAATTAAATTCAGCCCGAAGAATTTTCACAATTCAAACTGACAAAAACAAAATGATCAGACATATTTTGTTCAATCAGAATGTATTTGTTGTCGTTTGAAATTATCTCAAAAATGTGAATAACAATAATCACAAATGAATATTCTTTAAATATATGATTTTAACGACTTTGCAATAATTAGGCTTTTTTCAAAAAATTCATTATAAAATCAATGAAAAATAAAGCAATAATAAACACAAATAAACTTTTCAAGTTGTTTTTCCCTTTCAACTTTTAATATTATAAAGGGGTCTATGATCTTTTAAAAATTGTAAATTGGAATTGCAGCCTATCGTGAAATGCTACCAAGTTCAAAGGTTAACTTAAGAGAAGGCTCATTAGAAGAGAAATTAATAATGAGCCCTTGGGAAAAATGGAAAAGATATCGGATTGTCCCATGCAAATTTATTTTGCATATTATTCTCGTTGTTCTTGTAACAATACAAATATCAATACCAATATACACAACGGACATACATGTTTCTCATACTCAAGATGCATTTGATGATACTTTTTTCCCAGAGTTTGTATTTATTTTTGATTAAACAACTTTTGCAAAAATTTGGATGATAAAGTGATTATGATTCAGATGCAAACAGAGAATCTGCTTATTTGATAACAACTATGACTCAAATGGTTGATGCAGTGAAGCATATGGTTGAGGCGTTTTACAGCTGGGATGAGTTTGTAAAATATATTGTGAAAAAATTCTTAGTGATTTTTTTATAGAAATTCAATCGACAAATATTATCCCATTCAAAATGTTACAGGGGATTACGTCTATTATCCAAAATGGAACGATTATTTAAATGAGCCAACGTTCGACAGACATACTGAGAAAAGTTTGATATTTGAGATAAAAATGAATAATACTTTTTTAAACAATGTTTTAAATGAAATTTGCATATCGACAAAACGCTCATGCAAATCTAATATTCACAGAAACATTCACATTAACAAATGAAAATCCTTTGGGGCCATTTAATGAGACAGATAAAGTTAAGCTTTATGAAGTTTTTATGAAGATGAAGGAATTTGTCGTCACCCTCCAATTTTATGGATATTATCCAGGCTTTCTTGGAGGAGTTGGAAAAGACAGATGGACTTTAAAGGTTTGATAATCACGCCTTTGCGATTCTTTCATTTGATAAATTTTGTTTTATTTTTTTTTAAATACAAAATCCTATTTTCATTTGAATTTCTGATCTTAAATCCTCGCCGCCTTCATTTTTTGTTAGTACACTTTCGATTTTAGTTCAAGGGGCTATGTGTCATTGACAGGAGGATACAAACGAAAATCTGAAACAATTAGTATGTTCTTTAAGCGATTGCTTAGTTTTATTGCTTAATATTGTTTTCATGCATTCTTTACCTCTGCTTTGTTGTCCAATTGATATTCTCCTATCCTCCGTTTCCATTTCCCTCCCTCCCTCCCTCCCTCCCTCTCTATCTATCTATCTATCTTTCTTCTCTCTCTCTCTCTCTCTCTCTCTCTCTCTCTCTCTCTATCTATCTATCTATCTATCTATCTATCTATCTATCTATCTATCTATCTATCTATCTATCTATCTATCTATCTATCTATCTATCTCTCTCTCTATCTCTCTCTCACACTCTTTCACTCTTCATTATGTTATTTAAAAAAAACTAAAAAATAAATATTTTTCGATTTTTTTATTCTTATTATTTTCAAACAATCAGTCACAAGCGACTGGCTGCGCATCGCCCTGGACAGTCTAATCATCATCGTGGCTGTGTGGTCGACCGTCCTTTACATCCGCTCCATTGTCGTTGCCTATCAAATTATGGTCGAAACACGAGTGCTCTACAAGTTTTGCTTCAGACAAGGCACCATCTCCATACCCTGGGAAGCGATCCCCTTCAAATCTCGCATGCGCTTCTTCAACTACTGGTACATCCTCTTCCTCATCTGCAACGCTCTTTCAGTCGTCGGGGCGGCGTGGGAGATCGCCACAGAGCTGAACCTGCTAGCAGAAGACTTCTGGCTCAATTTCTCCATCGGCCTGGCAGCGTTCTTCGGGTACCTGTGCATCATCCGCTTTTTGGAGTGGTCGAAAAAATACTACATGCTCATCTATGCGCTCCGTGCAGCCATTCCTGTCTGCATCCGCTTCTTCGAAGGCGTGATCCCCGTCTACTTGGCGTTCGGCCTCTTCGGCGTGGCAGTGTTTTCGGAGTATGTGCCAAAGTTCTCCAATCTTTTTCAGGCGATCATCACACTCTTTGGGATGATGAATGGCGATGCTCTTATTGAAGCCTTTCATGAGTGCTACAACGTGAGCGAGTTTGTCGCCACCGTCTATCTATTCTCGTTCATCATCTTCTTTATCATGGTCGTGCTGAACCTGTTTGTCGCGATTATCGAGGAGGCGTACCACCTGGCGAAAAGAAGGGTGTTTGAGACTGGCGAAGGGCCGGCTGATGAGCAGAGCGAATTAAACACAGCTCCTTCGAAGGAGAGCGAGGAGGCAGCGCAGGAGACTCAGATACAGTCAGCCACGTCGATCATGTCTGACCTGGCGAACACACAGAAGGCGGTCTCATCGGGCGATGAGTCGAAATGGGAAGGGGTTGGGCAGACTGCGGAGCAGAGGATGGAGAAGGAGAAAGAGGAAGTTGTAAGACAAGATTGGAAAGTGGTTGATAACTCTGACTCGAAAAAACTGGACGAGGAAGAAGCTCTTCATTTCATGGCCCCAACAAAGTTTTGAACATTATTGTAATATTTAAGACTTTCAAAATCATTAAGACACTTCACAATTATTCATTTCATCAATTCATTTCTGGAGTGTTTTTTTTTAATTTGGATTTTTAATGATTAAAAACGAGTGTTTTGCATAGAAAATGCGATTTTTTTATTTCTTAATAAACACGGAAAGGGAAATCCAACAAAAATCGTTGAATACACTCGCCATAACTCACTCATTTTATGGATAGAAAATAAATTTCCTATGGTTCATGTGATCAAATTATTATTGTTCTTTCATGGCACATCAACTTCAAGCGTTGCTAATATGCGATTCTTTTACAAATAATTTTAATCCTGTGTCATTTGATTTCCCTGAAATACTTATTCCTATCTGCAATGTTCCGATCCTTCATTATACACTTGAATTCTTAACTGCGCAGCCTGTATCAAAAATTTTTGTGGTTGCTTGCCATAAATATAAAGCAATACAAGATTACATACGGTGTGCTTTTGTTGTTACATGTTTTATTTTATTTTCATTTATGGCAATAATATTTCATTTTCGAAGGGAATCTCAATGGAGTAGTTGGGAATCACCACAAATTGTTTTTCATCACACGCCAAATGTTAAGACAGTACCAGAATGCTTTAAAAAGATTGTTGAAGACGGAATTTTGACAAGTGATTTTATCTTTTGTCATGGAGGAATTATTACAAATGTCAATTTGAATCCATATATTAATTTTCACTTGTATGAAGAATCTTTTGTACTTTTTTTTTGTTTTTTTGATGACAGCCATTTATTATGATAGTTCTCTGAAGGAGCCAAATGTTATGGCAACTTTTCTTTTTCACAAAGCCCCACCAGCTCTTGTTCAGCAAAAGAAGCCTTTGGAGCTTGCAATTGGATATAGCACAAAAACAGGAGAACTATTGGTTGCAGAATGGAGAGGAAAATATGTTGTCTCTAAAAAAGGAAACAAAGAAGAAAATGAACTTGACAAAAGCAAAGAGAGATCAAGAAAAGGAAAAGACGGAAAGGGGGAACCAACACCAACACAATCAACATCACCATTTCAATCTCCGAGTCCATTGTCAAACAATGTGTCCACGTCATTGGAAATAACTTCTGCATCTGCGTCATCATCATCATCATCATCATCTTCTTCTTCTTCGCCAATACTTCCATTTTCCAATCATCATCTATCCAAAGTTCCGTTCTCCTCTGAATCACTTCCACACGGTGGAATGATTCTGCGACACGACATCGTGCCGTGCTGGCTGGCCATCTGCGCAAAGGAGTTTCCGTCGCAGTTCCACGATGTGTACGAATTCCGCACGCTTCCTGAATTCTTTACAGCCGTGCTGGAATCACCTGTGGGAAACAAGCTGTTCATCAAGGTCGTTGAAGGGAGCTACTGCCGCAACATCACCTCGTTCGAGGACACAATCAGCGTCGGCCACGATATCATGCGGCGCTGGGTATATCCACTCGTGCCCGACAAGCAGGCGACAAGGAATGTTGCCCCGCTATTTCTGTTCAGGGCAATGGAAGGCACCCCGCTATATCATCACGCTATGCCACCATTTGCATCGCTTAGCTCATCTCCGTCGTCGTTCAAGTTGACTTCGCCTGATCCGTTTACCGCACACGATCGCTCGTCTTCCTTCTTCTCTTCCTCCTCTCCAACGCCGTCTTTTGTCGGCAGTGGAAGCGGCGGACTTCCTCCGCTTCTGTCGTCAAAGTCGTTCACAGTGGCATCTTCGCCCTCAAAATCCATGTTGGACGCAGCGCCCTTCCGCTCGTCGATCCGCACTTCGCTGAATGCGATGGTACAGATGAGCAATGCGCGCACTGGGGGAATCGCAAAGATTGTCAGGCACTTTGACAGATCGCTCGGTGGATATGTTGCAACTTCGCACTCAACATACAAGTCGCTTCAAGATGTTGTTATAGACAGGTTCTGATTCTTTTTGCAATTTGTAGTTAATGATTGTTTCTGTATTTTTTCTTTTAACATTGTTTTATTTATTCTGTGATGAATATGCTTATCCAACAAAACCTCTAATTCATTTAACAGAACTGCCACAATTGGCCAGTGCTGTTTAATTGGCAGCAAAACGCGCATTGGCAAAAACGCGAAAATCGAAGAGACAACAATTGGGAGTGGATGCTCCATTGGCGACAACGTGCACCTGACTCGATGTGTTGTGTGGAATAACGTGCGTATTGACAATGATGTGCAGGCAGAAGACGCAGTCATCTGCGCCTACAGTCGCGTCCAGTGCCATTCTGTGCTGAAAAAGGGTGTAGTTATCTCTTTCCTGAACAACATTGCCTCCAACGAGACTCTGCCTGAGAATGCGAGGATTGCTTCTCCACAGCCGCAGGCTTCTGACAGAAAAGACCCGTCTAAGCTGACTTTGTCTGTCTCGTCGTCTTCTTCCTCAATGCAGATCCAAAGGCCAAACTTTGGCAAGCAGTCTCCAAACTCTCTTTCTCTCTTTGGCCCCCACAAAAGAACAGACTCACTGTTAACTGGCCTGCCCACGAACTTCCCAGTGCTCAAAGAGATGAACCTTTCAGAACCAGAACACACACAGGCCTCTCAAAAGTCGTTGGGGACTTCGTCTTCTCCACCAGCCACGTCCCCAGGCTCGGAGCTTCCTATCAAATCATCAACAACAAAGCTGATGAAGCCCACGCCGACTGACGCGAAAGCAAAATCTCTTCGGCGCGACAGCAGTTTCGACGAAGAAGACGAAGAAATCAGAGTTAGGCCGGCTGATCACGAGGTGATGATGGATGAAGACAGCGAAAGTAGCAGCCTATCGCACTTATCACCAACAACAGAAGACTTCACTGAAGACGACGAGGATTCGGATGACTCGTTTGCATCGTCATCGTCCTCATCGTTTGACAGCAGCAGCTCAGACGAATCGTCAAGGGACTCAGAAAGTGAATGGAGCAGCGACGACAGTGACGATGAAAGCACACTCTCAGATGTTCGTGAGTCGGCCACAGAGTCCGACGGCACTTCTACACGGAGCGTGATGAAGCGGATTATTGCGATGTATCCAGGCTCCCTGAAAACAGTCGACAAGGCAGCAGCAATTGTGAAGGATATCATCTCGTTCATTCGGAGTCAGAATGAAAGCTCGTTCACCTGTCCGTTTGCGCTGCTGTGTGGAATATGGAGCAAGGCCACCCGCATTATGAAGAAGAGCAAGGAAGGGAAAGAAAGCGCCATAGCGTTCATCAGAAAGGAGATTGGCATATATTCGCAGCACATCAGACAGTACATTAGAGCTGATGACGAGCTGGACATTGTGTTTAAGCTGGCTACACGAACCGACACACACTCAAAGATGCTCCCGCTGCTGAGTGACGTGCTGGATGAAAGCATCAATGCGAGGCTTCTTTCGCCGAAAGTGGTGTTTGAATGGGAAAAGCTGCTGAAGGAGGAAATTGAGGATTCTCAGAAAGACCTGGAACAGAAATTGAAAAAAGGAAAATCCACTTCAAAAGCAAAAGATGAAGAAAATGATGAAGATGATTCCGACTTTGAAAGCGACGAGGAGAGCGATGATGAGGAAATAGAAGATCTTAAAGAAAGCATCGCGTTTGGAAAGAGGCAGTTGGAAGCTGTGCAACCTTTAATTCAAAAGCTTAAAGTTTCACCAAAACCAAAGGCTATCCCAAAACCAAAAAAAGTAATTCAAAAGAAAAAAGCTGAAGAGAGCTCCGATTCAAGTGATTGGGATGATTGAAAATACTTTTAATATTCATAAACATTTTATCAATTGATTTTGTGAAAACGGATACATTCTAGCAGCTTAGCATTTCACGTTTTTTTTCATGTTTATTTTTCAGTTTAGTTTTATCATCTCAAAGTGCAAACTTAATTTTTCTTTCTGATATCACGTGATTTTAAACAAAGGAAGCATGGGCAAATATGATAGATCAACAAATGAAGTCAATCAAAATGAAAAAAAGCAATACTCACCGAATTATGCATTGTTTGAACGAGGTGAGAAAAGGCATGTTTTAAAAATAAAGTGAGAAGATTGAAATGAAGGCGCATTTGTAATTTAACCATAAATTTTGGATCCCTTCTTGGTCTTCTTCTCTGCTCCAAGTTCCAACTTCTTTGTTCTCTTGTAAACTCTTGTGTGTCTAACATTTGAAAAACGAAGTTCAAATGAAATAAATGAAGAAAAGAATTATATAAATACCTGCATCCACTTTCGGTGCATTCAAGCATCAACACAATCTTTTTAGTTGTCTTTGCCTTTTTGTGAAGAATAGGCTTTGTCTGTCCACCAAAGCCCTGCTGTTTTCTGTAATAACGTCTGTTTCCCAATTTATGTGGAGAAACACCACCTTTCTTGTATTGCATAACCTTATGAACGGTATGCCTCTTGAGTTTTGGGCAAAAAGTTCTAATTCTCTTTGGAATGTTAACCTAATCAATGACCAAGACGAAATAAGCGTCATGATAAATAAAACAAATTAAGTATATCAAATCCATATAACTTTATGAGAAATATGAAAATACTGAAGACAACAAACCATGTCTTTTTGATCTCACTCTGATCTATTTCAAAAGATGGATTTTAAGGATCAAATTTTTTGATAATGTTCAAAAATGGTTTTGGAAAATTGAAGAGAAGATGCATTAAGTTGCAATTAAAACCAAGCTCCAAAAAGCAATTCTGATGAGAAAAAAAATATTATTATGAAAAGATCATTACAATTATTTGTTAATTATTGTTAAATAGATTCTCTTACAACATGAATGGAACTTCATTACGCGGCGATGATGAATTTTCTTCATACGAAGAAAGTGAGGATGAGGAAGAGGAAGAAGAGGAAGAAACTACAGAAGATGATGATTGGATTCCATGGTTTTGTTCTCAACGCGGAAATGAGTTTTTTTGCGAAGTGGACAGAGATTACATAGAAGATGAATTTAATTTAGCAGGTCTCACAAATGCAGTTGAGCACTATCAGCGAGCTTTAGATTTGATACTAGATGAAAAAGATGATGATTTTGGTTTTACAACTTATTTCATTGTTAACGTTATAATTATTTAATCTTACATACACTTGTGAATTTTTTGATACTTCAGATGATTTAACTGATGAACAAAAAGGTGCTATTGAAGAATCTGCTGAAATTTTGTATAATTTAATTCATGCCAGATTTATAACAACCCCTCGAGGACTTAAGCTGATGGTTTGTTTGAAATTAGCAATTATAGAAATTCAATTTTATGAAAATTATTTTATTTAGTACGACAAATATAAAAAGTCTGAATTTGGAGTATGTCCAAGGTATCATTGCCAATTTCAATCAGCTCTTCCAATGGGAGAAAGTGATGTACCTGGAAAGGGGGTTCTCAAATTATTTTGCCCGCGGTGCGAACAAATATATACTCCACCATTGTCGGTTCATAAAGGTTATATCAATCTTTTTTTATTATTCAATTAGAATATTTGTTAATTATTACAGATATCGATGGAGCGTTCATAGGATCTTCGTTTCCTCATTTATTTTTACTAGAATATCCTTTGGATCTTCCTCCTGTTCCTAAAACATCATTTAAACCGAACATTTTTGGGTTTCGCTTATACTCAGGGTCTCATCATTCTTTAAAAAGTTTGAACCAAAATTTTTCATGAATATGCGAATTATTTTTAATTACAATTCATTGCATTTTTCATTGGATTCTCCAAACTTTCTTCAATTATGTGAATCTTCTTATATTTTTCCAGAATATCTTGAAACATCTTCTTCGTCTTCTTCATCAGCTGTTCCTTCAAATCAAAGCGGAGTGCCACTTCCAGCTGACCGATCTGTCGGAACTTCAATATTTGCTTCTCAGCATCAGCCAAGCATTGCACCTTCTCTTCCATATTCTTCTTCACTTCCTTCAATGCAGCCTTCATCCGGCTATTCATTTCTGCCAAATACATCACCCCAGATCCGCCCGCCTGCAATAGCGCCTCGAACTTTCCCTTACCTGACACATCCGCCTCAGGTGCCTGCTGCACCTCCTCTTCCTCAATTCACCCATCCGTCTCACAAATCAGCACAGCAGCAGGTTCTCCTCCAGCAGTCGGCACAAGACCAAGCAATGCAGCAACAAGCTATGTCTTCAAGTGGACTGCCAGCATCTGGTGAAGAAGCAGCAAGGTCTCAATTCACAACAGCAGGATCTTCATATCCAACTTCCATATTTTCTCCCACGGCTTCGTTTCCTTCGTGTTCTCCACCTTCTCTCTCTTCCTCTCCCACATCTTTCAACCCAACACAACAGGCAAGTTATACATTTCCTGTAACCAGCGAATTTCCTTTAACAACCTCAGCGCAATTACCATCAGGCGATTATGCAGCTCCAATAACTACAATATCGCTGGTGCCAGCATCTGGTCAGCAGCCTTCCTCTCAGTTTTCGTTCCTTTCTGCTTCAGCTGGGGCTGTTGCATCTGCTTCTGCAAGTGCTTCAATTATCAACCAGAATTCTTCTCAAACAACAGGTTCGATGATCGCACCTAACCAAGCAGCAAATTCTTCTGCTGAGAATGTTCATTCGTGGCCGATTCATCATTCTTCACCACCTCGATAAACATTTTGTTTATCTTTCGCAAAATCGTTACAAAAGAAATGATTTTCTTCTTCTTCTTTTCTTTTTCTTTTCAAAATTTTTATATTGAAAAGCGAGAAGAGTAATATTTGTGAAATATGCATTTATCGAATTTAATTTTTGTTTTTTCAAATAAATAATACTGAATATATCTAAGTACCTTCTTTTTCAAAATTCTGCGCATAGCAATGAGTAATTATTTAGATTTTCGTTATTGTATAATATATTTTCCAAGGAGATATCTCTCCTAAAGCAATTTCTTTGATTTTCCAGATATTTCGAAATTATTCAATGGCATAAAATATGTTTTCAATAAATATTAATAAATTTCAAAAAATTATATAGTTAATAGTTGGAATTTTTTCCCAAATCAGAAAAAAAGTGCAGATATAGCCATGGACAAAACCCGGGAGAGTGACAAAACCCGGGAATGTCTAATGAAAAACCCAAAAAAGTTGAAAAAAAGTTGAAGATGTTAATACTGAAAAAAGCAAACAGCTTCCTATTGCTCTTCAATTGTACTATGTTTTCATTTTGTGAAATGATGAAATTATTGAACTAATTCAATAAGATGAATGGATCACAAAGCCATTATGTTTGCTTTTTTTTTCTATATGGGTGATTATTTATGAAATCATATTTTTTCATTCAAAATTTTCGATTCAAATAACTACCCTGAATATAAGTGAATGAACACTGAAAAGAGAACAGGTTTATTCAAGAGATCATTGTCTTTATTTCAGCTCAATCATTTGTTTTTGAAACAGTCGTGATGAATTCAGCATTTGTATCAAAAATCTCTTCCCAATGACAAACAACCTTGAAAAATCAAGACACCGAAATAAGTTATGATTTCAAAAATAATCACCCATATGTCTTCTTTTTCTTCGTCTTTAGAACTTTCAAAGGTTTTAGCCACTGCAGAATTTTGAAGATTTAATTCAAAAGTCGAAAAAATTAATTGTCTTCTTTCAAGAAAAGAGATTTCACACAAAATCAAAATATCTTCTGGCTTGATCTCTTCTTCTGCACTATATCGACACATTTCATCTTTGACACAGTGAAGAAATCCACAACATAATGGAAGACCGAATTTATTTGATATCGAGGAACAAGAAGAAAAAGAAGACTGCGCCAAATCTCTTTCACTTTCAACAGATAAAATGACGTTCAAAGACATCATTAGAATAGTTTGGTTTTTGTTTTTAATTTTCTATTAACTTTTTTAATGTTGTATTTTCAGGCTGAACACGTCTTGCAAAGAAAAAACCGAAACAAGGATGACAACAGCGAATTGGCAGAAATTAATGAAAAATGGGCAAGACGGTTCATAAAAAGAAGCAATGCCTTGCAAATGGTAAAACCAAAATCCATTGATGTGAAAAAATTGCTTGCATCTTCAACGGAAAACATTTCAGCGTGGTTTTCATTGCTGGGGGACACAATAAGAACGAACAAAATTTGCGCTGATCTGATATTAAATATAGACGATACAGGAATAAGTTTGTATAAAAAGGATGACAATTTCGTAATCAAACGACAGATTAAGAAGACTAAATGTTACACTCCCAACAACATCATCCCAATGCAACATTGGTTTTCGGTGTTATTACAAGGGATTATCAGTAAACCTCGTGATGATTTGACCCTCCAAAATTGTTCCAATAGTTTTTACAGAATAAAAATATCAACGAATTGTAATTGTGGCCAACGGAAGCGGATGGATTACAAAAAACGATTATGAAGAAATCATCCTGAAATAAATTTAACCCGCTGTCAACAAAAAAAGTATTGAATTGAATGGATCAGAAGCATCCGCACTTGTTATTATGGATGGGCATTCATCGAAGCTTTGCTGGCCTGTGATAACACGGTGTCGTGAACATTATATTGAATTTGTTATTCTTCCTTCGCACACCATACATTTGATACAACCGCTTGATCGCTATGTGTTTGCTCAATTCAAAAAAAGACTGTATTCATCAATTTAGCCTCCAACTGAAAGTGGAATATCATCATATAGAAAAGCTCTTGCGCCAGCATTGGCAGATGCTGTGGGTGCTGCGCTTTGCCCTAAAACTATTTTAAAAATCGTTCCACACTTGCGGCATAGAACCATTTGATCCTTCAGTTGTTTTAGACATTTAGAACGATCAGTGTTCAATTTCTAAAGCATCTTAAATTAGTTCATCGACCTGTGCTTCAAATGGTGTTTTTAACATGAAAGTTCTGACAAGCAACGATTTTGTTCAAGAGAACGAACCAAGTGAAGAAGGTTTAAAAATTCTCATTGGATTTGAATGAAATGAATATTTTTTTATTATTTTTATTTTATTACTCAGAGAAAAAGAAAAAAGTGAATCCAGCACCTTGAAAAACAATCTTCAATACCAAATGTCAGAGAGGAAACCAAACAACAATAAATGTGATTGGAAAACAAAACGCAAGATTTCAGAACAAACTCATGAAGAAGAAATGGATGAACATTTTTTGTTTTCAGGGGAAAAACGAAAAAGAAAACAAGTGTCTGAAACAAAATGTTGAAAACAATTTTAATACAGCTGATAGCGACTTTCCTTTTCACACAATTTATTTTTTGTTATTTATTGATAGAAGTTTTCTCATTATGTTCGACTATTTTCATATTGTCTCATATCAGCAAACGTTTTTTTCCAATCAGGATTTTGAATGTTCATTTCTTGCCACAATTAAGATGAACTTATTCAACAACATTGTTTGAGCGTTTTTTCGAATAAATATGGGTGATTATTTTTGAAAGCATATCTTTTTTCGGGGTATTTATTCTTCAAAGGTTGTTTCCCACTGTGAAAAGTTTTTGTATTTTATCTGTGTTTTAATCACAACTGCAAAAAAAAAAAAAAAATAAATGTTTATGCTCAAACAAAGATGTTGATATCTTCTAAAAACCATTTCATTTTTTTTGTGCACTTTTGTTGATCTAAAAGTGAAATTTGAGACCGAAAATTCTTAAAGAAAAAATATGATTTCAAAAATAATCACCCATATAAATTTCTGTTGATTCACAATAAAAGAAATCAGGAAGTTAAGTCAACTGTTGAAAAACTCCTCTATCGAATGGACATTTCCGGGTTTTGTAAATTTCCCAGGTTTTGTCCATATCCAAATCTGACATTGGGGTAAATACAAAAATTATTAATTTTAATTATCATTTGCAGGACAAATCAATTGTTCTTATAAATAAAAATTCCAATTGTAATATGAAATTGAATAATTACCAGTTTATGAACAACATATTGTCATCTTCTTATTCCAATTATGGTAGTGCAGCAACTTTTTTCTTATCAGTTTATTCATGGATGAATAGAGAAAAATTCATCACACTTTGCTTCTTCGATGACAACGCAGAAACAAATGGCAGAGGAAACGATGTGTTCTTTAATGGCATCAGCATCATTCAATCTCCATTCGAGAATTTTGGCCAACAACACCATCATTAAGAGTTTGGAATAATTGAACAGCAGAAACGTTTTGTTCAATAGTTGACTTCAGCTTTTGTTTCCCCTACCTGATCTTTAAATGAATTCCTTTCTTTTTTCCTTTTCTTTTCAAAAAACTATTCTTTCTTTATTTTCTTCTCTCATTCCAGTTTGCGCAAAAAATACCGGACAAGATCGATTTCTCAATAATCGCAAGAGGAATAATTCTGATGATTTTCCTCAAAACACATCTCATTAATACAAACTCATTTGAAATACAAAACTTTCAAAACAGCTTCATTTGTTCACAGAAAAAATTAATGATAAAAAAAACTCTGAGAAATAGGATTTTGAGTTTCTCTGAGATTTCAAAAATATTTTTTTCTGAGCACAAATGAAGCTGTTTTGAAAGTCTTGTATGTCAAATGAGTTAGCATTGATGAGATATATTTTGAGGAAAATTATCAGAATTATTCCTCTTGCATTTAGTGTGAAATCGATCTTGTCCTATATTTTTTGCGATGTCCGGTATTTTTTGAGCAAACTTTATATTCCTATTCTATCTTTTTACAAAATTTTTGATTTCTTTTGTAATTCATCGTTTTATCTTTCTTGAAATTCCACTTTTGAAATAAATCCTTTGTTAATTCAAACACTTTTCTTCGCATTTGTTTTTCTTTTCTTTTCTTCTCAAATTCAACTTCCAATTCAAATCTCCTTTCAAAATAGGCTTTTCATTCTCATTCTCTTTCTCTTTCGTCTTTTTGTTCAGTATTCTTCTTTTCATTTTTATTTGTGATTATTTCCTGCATCAATAAAGTTCTTTGTTTCTTCGTTTTGATCTTTATCTCCGATACCAACGTTGAATACAAAAAAATCCGATTAAATGATGTGAATGAAGAAGAAGAAGAAGAAGAAGAAGCTGTATGATATGACGTTGATGTATTTGAATAAGATAAGGAAGATGATAAAATGAATAGAATGAGATGATTGGAAGTCGAAGATTGTGAAAATGAAAGCCAGTTAATAACAAATGAGATATTCATTGGAATTCTTGTCTTATGGATTTTTTCTTTTGCTTCTGTGCCCTTATCTTTCGAGGAAAAACCTCTGAATCTTTTTCATTTTCAGTTCAATCATCTCTTTCTTTCTTTCTTTCTTTCTTTCTTTTTCCAACTAAAAATAGCTTTCATGTTAAAATCCCCATTTTTGTACATCCGTTTCCTCATTTTCCTCTACCATTCCTTTCGCTTCTCCAAAAACTACTTTCAAATAAAACATTCTCTCAACCAGAATTAACTTCTGGAGTTTTGTGATTTCATGAACACCCTCAATTATTGTGTGTCAGACTTTTCTCATTAATCCTTCTTTCTTTCTTTAAAATGTACTTTTCTCACTTTTCTTCATGATGTTGCAAATGGATTGCTTCCTCTTCAAAATCATTATGTGGATCTTCGTTCTGTTGCTCATCAGTTTCACTTTTCATTTTCATTTCATCATCAGATACTAATTTTTGAATATGCAAATGATGCATAACAGCACATTCAACATCATTCAACAAAAATAATTATTCAACATCAACTGAAAATATTCATTCATATTAGAACATGCACATACAAAGATCATTCTTCATCGGTGTGCAATGGATATGTGCTTCATCTATTTATTCTTATTTCTCCTTTCATCGACAATTTCCGATTTCAATCTAATGCTTCAATTTGAAAAGTGTTTTTTTTAATCCAAGTGTTCGCTTCGATAATGTGCAATTGCCTTGTTTGTTAAGTGTTACAAATTATTTTGTTAATTAGTTCCATATTTTTTTATTCAAAGTTTTCAATCAAATAACTTTGAAGAGAAACACAAAAAAATTGCTTTTGATTAATAAAATTTTAAAAATTTGTTATTTGAAGTTTACTCTTTAACCATCCAAATCAATCAATTTTAATAAGTGTATTTCGATAATGAAAAAACCTCCCTTCTCTTTTTTCACAAAAATGAAAAACACGAAAAAACAATTCCAATCAAACGAAAACAATGCTCTGTTTATTGTCCTGTTCATAATACAATAATCATGGTCCTTGAACTCAAATGAGGTTGAGAATTCTCAAATGAAGTGAGCTTTTTGAATAAAGCATTCCTCATTCAAATAAAGAAAGGTTTGATTCGAATTAACTTAAATAACAATAATTATTAACTTTTATTACAGATATCACTTAATGGACAATTTTTGGAAAATATACACCAAAAATAATTCAAATTCGAAA